>NC_034419.1:8206754-8516150 GCF_002078875.1 Numida meleagris | reverse complement strand
AAGAAAGGGAAGAAAGGGAAGAAAGGGAAGAAAGGGAAGAAAGGGAAGAAAGGGAAGAAAGGGAAGAAAGGGAAGAAAGGGAAGAAAGGGAAGAAAGGGAAGAGGTTTCAAAGTTGATGTACAACTTGAACATAACTTTGCAAATTCACTTTTGCAGCTGTTCTCTTTTAGGTTCCTTATCTCACCAACATCTTTAAATAAAAGACTTCCATAGTGTAGTATTTTCCCTTATTCCCTCCAACTATATTCCAAATTGCTGGATCCTGTCAGAAGATGGCCTCACACTTTCTGATGACCAGTCAATTTATTTCCACAGCTTCCCTCCAGCTACTTCACAGCCCATCTTTCTCAGGTTACAGAGGATGATCCAAAGTGTTCTTTCTTTCAAAAGAAAGTGTTTAAACTGAGGAGAGGGATCATAATAAAAATCCTGATTCTCAATGATGCTAAAATATCTTTCAGAAAAGTCAGTGACTCGGCCTGTGTCTAATATGGACAGCAAAAGGCTCCTCTGTCAGTCAGGTACCTGAAATCAGGGAATGCAAATACCTTGATGAAATAAAGTTTATATTTATCTTGTAATGTTTTTGGTTTTATAACTACCTTGATCTCCAACAACATATGCTCATTTTGCTGAAATGATTCTTTACCTTCAGCTTATATAACCCTAAATATACACTGCAACAAAAGTTAAACATTTCTGAACCTCCTATCTTAAAAAAGACTATAGTCTAGCAAAATAAGTGAAATAAATACAAGTACTTGCCTCATCAATCACTTTTGCAAATTGCTGTAAAGTAGAATTCATAACTTCATCATCTCCCCCTAGTGGAAAATGCTGCAGAAAACAAAAATAAAAGGAAGCACGCTGGTTGTAGTGTTTTCTGCCATTCATGTAAGTACAATAATCATGTCTATGAATGTACTAGGTATTTATTTTAAAATATGATATAGTTGAAATACACTGTGGGACTATTTTGTGAAGCACTTTTTTTAATTGTCTCAGATAAAAAAAGATATATTTTGGAAAACAGTAAGTAATAAATTCTCTCTCTCTCTCTCTCTCTCTCTCCCCCCCCCCCTTTCTCTCTTCTCAAACAGATGACAGGATGCATGGGAACGGCACAAGGCTGCATCAGGGGAGGTTCAGATTAGATATTAGGGAAAATCTCTTTACCATGAGTGGTCAGGAACTAGAACAGGTTCCTAATGAGGTGGCTGATTCCCTAAGCCTGTCAGCATTCAAAAGGCATTTGGATAATGCCCTCATGAATATGCTTTAACTTTTGGTTCATCTTCGTAGGTCTCTTCCAACGGAACTATTCTATTCTAAAACAACACAAGAAGTAAAATCTCTAGAACTTATTAACATTCATGATGGTAAAAAGAACTTAATCTGAAAAATAGTAACAACAGGACAAGTTTCTCTTCAGCAAACTCTTTATGCACACCATTTTTCTATACAGAATGGAAAGCACCTGTGTTTTCATTGGAAAAAACTGATAAGAAGATAGGCTGATTCTTTTAGCAAAGATTTGAGCCACCAACCTTAACAGTTTGCTTTATCTGGATCAAACCTGAATACAATCTGCACTGTGCTCTGGGAGATAGAAGTCTACAGAAACATAGTCCTGACCACACAAAGCCAACAGTGATTTATACTATACCTGTTTCTCATATTCCTTCAGAAGCTTTGAAGTCAGATGAGTTGCTGCACTTAATTCATTCTAATTTAGAAAAAAAAAAAAAAAAAAAAAAAAAAACTTTGTTACTTTTTGATTTAAATTCTTAAAGAATCACATATTTGAAAAGCTAAGTGCTGCAGACATGGAACTTAGAAGCAGGAATCCTGATTACAGATTTTCAGAGAACCTCAGAATCTTGCCCTTCCATTTCTCTAACAACGGTAAGAGCTGCACATGATCAGTATTTACAAATGCTCGGTTCACAGCTTCTACTATGCACAATGACTTCTGTATTTTTGGTGGTATGCAATACATATTTGCATTTAATTATTTCAAATTCACTCTCCTAAGAATTTGATATTTGTGAATGAAAGAAAATATTACAAGGAACTTCAGGACTACCTGGCTACCAGCAGCTCTGACTTGTATACACGTGGGAGAAAATACAAAAATTAAAAGCAAAATAGTAAGGCAATAGTAAAGTAAAGTAAGTAAGACTAACAAATCAGTAAAAATGTCCAACAGTGCAGGTATACAGCAGTTAGAAATACAGCCATAAACTTAACTGTTCAGTAAATTCTGCCTTGGCATGAAAGCAGAGTTACTGACAGATGAGTGAAACAGTATGAATGTACTGTGGGTAAAAAAAAGTCTCCCACTTGGTACGCACTACTACGCACAGTGAGACCTTCATGGCAAGCATTTTAAAAATACTTAGAAAACACAATAAAATGACAAGAAGATGAGAAAAATTGTTTTACTTGTCATTATAAATTCTGTTGCAAAAGAAATCCCGTGTGACAATCAGAATTTATTCCATACCATCCCCTAGCATATAGGAAAACAATAATTTAATGCTCATTTTATAAACATGAAACACTTTCACATAGTTTTATATATATATATTTTTATATATATTGCTTATAATACTTTCCAAAAAAGCAAGACATGAAATGTGGTTCAAAAGCTTTATAATGCATTCAGGAATTCAGTAACGGTACCTGTGCATCATATACTCTATGCATTGCTTGAAACAACTGATTGATGTAGTTGGAAATTGCAGCAGCATCTTCTTCAAACACTCCCAGCAAAGAACGGGTCTGTAAGAATGAATCAGACAAATTGTGAATGTGCCAAGTTAGCAAAGAAGTGTTTAAATGCAACAGAATTTCCAAGTTAAGCAGCAGTGCTGCAGATCTCATTTCTGAAAAGTTTATAAAGCCTCTGTCACAGCCTCCACCGTTTCCAGGAATGCTACATGCTGCATTTCAGAGAATTAAAAAAAAACCAACAAAAAATGATATTTTAAAAAGACATCCAAGCTCCGTCTTGCAGGTACTATCAGCCCCTCTCCAGGTTAAAGGAGTACGTTTTCAGACAGGACCAAGAGACGTGGGTAAGTATAAATTATTAACGCCGGAACTGTGAGCAACTACTGGTATATCATTATGGTGTATCCCTAAGGAAAATTGACTGGAATGAAACAGCAGGCCAGGTACACATTTCTTCTGCAGAAAGAACAGCTGTGGCTTTCTAGCACCATCTCTTCTGCATGAACAGGTGCTGGCTGTGCTGGGATATGTAACACACCTCTGCAACAGCAGCCAATTCTGTGATCTAAAGGCTGGAAGGAACTGAAAGCAACCAAACCAAACCAAACCAAAAAAAAAAAAAAAAGCTGATAGAATCTACATCTTCTTCTTGATATGTGCATTTCTCCTCCCACCACTTCACAGTGAAAAGATCTGTCCTTTTGTCCACTGCCCCCAGTGTCAGTCAGCCTGTCCCTTAGCTGGTGCCACCCACAACTGCACTGCCTGCACCACTGAAGGGGTGCTCAATCTCTCTATTGCTGTCCACATATTAGACTTCCAAACACTGATTGCTGACACTGAAGTCTAACATTCCGCTGTTCTTTCCACCCGGCTGCAGTCTGTCCCTCCTGATTTCGGCCAGAGGGATGTTACTAGAGACAGATCAGAACCCTCGGGTAAGTTGGTGTAAATGACATTCACTGCTCTTGATGAAATGACTGACTAGACGAGAAGGCAATCAGGCTGCTTAGGGATAGCTTGCCCTTAAGATTAATTAAGATGCTTACTCAGTGCTCTTGCATCTTTGTGTTTGAAAGCAGTATTACTCCTAACCATGAGGTTATCAGATAGCTCGGCAAATGGGGGAAGAGCAGAGAACAGAACTGTAACTCTGCACAAGCTACATTTGCTCTTCCTAAGGAAAAGCTACACAGTATTGCACTAAAATAAGTTTGTGATACTTGGATGCAAGGCCTATCATTTGCAAAACCCACCAAATAAACCTTTAACTCTTAACTTCTTGACAAGAAGACTGTGCTTTCATTTTTAGGTTCATACTAAAATTAATGTCCAGAGAATCGTGTGTACATTGAATGAAGAGAGCCATGAGTACATAACTCATATATTTTTTTAACCCCCTCTGAACGCTTGAACTTGTTAATTCTCTTTCTTAGCCTTCCTCAGGCTAAGTAACTGTAGGTTCTGTGAAGAGGAATGGATGGAACTTATGGGACTTGGAAAGAAAATGAAAGACCAATGCAGGAGATAAGGAAAATCTCTCTGATGAGATCAGTGAAAAGCACTGGACTGCACTGCATACAAGACATGGTGGTCTTACTACTACGGGTTTTGAAGTTGAACACTTGTCTTGAAACGTGCCTTAGAATGTAGCCCATCTCCCCTTGTATAAACATGAATCAAGTGTGTTATTTGATCACTTGATCATGGAAGTCTCTTATTTAACTCAAATTGATGAGTGGTTGTCCCACGGATATGATCATACCTTGTAACGCCTACAGGATTCCTAAAGGGGAAGAATATACATAAGCAACCAGCATTACCAACACAGCAAATCACTTTAATGATGGTTCTCGTTTATAAAACAACCGGAAAAAGTGTTGGGGGGTGGGTGGAGGGGAGAAGAGGTGGAGAGCTCAGATGTTTGCCAGGTGTGGCAACACACTGTGTCATCCTAATAGCTGTGAGTCTTCTAGACATGAAAGAACGCAGAAGAAAAAATTATATAGTACCATAAAAACTGAATTATATACTCCTGACCCTTAAACCTGAGCATTAACAAATGTGACCCTGCAATTTGAAAGCGTTATCGTGTTTGACTTCTGGATTATATTTATTCTCTAATACAGAACCCTGTGGAATAAAAGCATTTCTGTGGGTTTTATAGTTAAAATATCAGTTATTGATCAGTTACTGACTTCAAACTGACAATGTTATTATACTGATGGAAAGAAAACAGTCTGAAACTGAGAACTTATGACAGATACTGCTTCATAAAAAAAGAGGAACTGTTTACTCACACTTCTAGTGAAAAACTGAGGAACTCTGCATGTTCCTTAAGATGCTTTCATCCGACATACATCAGCAGCTATACTAGAAGCTACCAGTAAAAAACTGCACAAGGAAACCACCTATTTGGAAGTCAGTGAATTGTTAAACAATTCATGTCATCACACGTATTGTAAGAGACGTGAGATAGGGCCTGTACAATCAAGTCTTGTGGATTTTTTGTTGTGCAATAGTTTGGAACTGCAAATAAGAGAGCAGAAACTCTCTCTAAACACATACATACGCACACGGAATACGTGTATAATACATGTACTGTCTAAATTGTGCTGCTTTGCTTATCAAAGACAATGTGAAATGTCATTTGGTTTATGCCTAAAAATAGAGCGGTTTGATTTTTATCCTGCACCAAGAGGAAATCAATGGTTTATTCGCCATTTAAGAGTTCTTCCTTCCCTCAGACGCAGAATAAGTAAGTTTATATAAGTGACATTAGCATCTCAAACATGTCTAAAGGTGCAGAATTCCAGTCCACAATTCAGCACTGAAAAACTGTCTAGATTAATGGTCTTCTTTAACATGACAACAGAACAACATTAACACATCACCCAGAAAGCCATTGCAACTCCTACAGAGAGCAGGGTTTCCTCTTACTTCAAGATGTCATCGTCATTTGTCAAAATGTTGTCAATTTTATTGCACTGATTTCAAAATAAAAGAAGTGAACTGATGTAGTAGAAGACTACAGAGCCACACTTGCATTCTTCTAAGAGTGATTAACCAGAACTCACCTGAAATATTAGATTGGCTGGAAGACAGAAGAATTTTATAGCTCTAATAGAACATTTAATAGTTAAAGTATATCAACAAGCAAGCACAGCGCTGAGTGAGGTTTCTCTAGTCTGCATTTATCACAAACAGCACCAAACAAAAGATTCTAGAATTGACAATTATGTTCCAAAATGTAACTTTTTAGCCTGTGCTTCCTAAATGACACTTCAGTCTTATGTGCTTGAAAAAAAAAAAAAAAAAAAACACCTCAGCATCCCATTTGATAGGGATCCTATCAAACCAACATTGACATTCCCTATAAATACAAATAGTTCTGATTTCCATCTACCAAGAACAGATCTTCAGTGAACATCTTCAGTGTCAAACTACTATTACTGTAACACTTTCATATTTTTTTCCTCTTTGTGAGAGTACATGAGGTCTAGTCTCCGGGCCAGAGACCGTGCAACAAACCAGATCTTGTCTGACATCTGGTACCAGAGCTATATGGGACACCATCTTTTGGAAAGCAATGATACACCTCCTACACAGCCTTCTTCTGTCGCCTTTTCCAAGCTGTCCCTTCACTTGATCTAGATTTATCACAGGAGTTGTCACTGCCATTGTAGGGATTAAGAGTCTCTTTTTAGCAAGTGGAAGTTTCTGTGGTCGAGGAATCAAAACCATCAATGAATACGCTATTACAGCCTAGGCACTCTTGCTCATCTGCATAAACAATGCAGCAAAACAAGGATCTAATTCAAAAGAGTGAATAATTTAAATAGACATTCACACCGTAAACTTTTCCATGCCAAAGAAGAGCGGTGGTACAAAGTAACTGCTGTTGTTGCAGGCAGCAAGGGAATCAGTATTCCTGAATGAGGCATTTTGTGCTTGACAGCAGTATGAAGGCCGTGTAATAGATGGCATCGCTGACAAAGGTCAAGCAGCAGGAACGGAGGCGAAGATACCAGAGCAACTGGAGCCATCTCAGCACTGTGCATCTCCCACCTTCTGACAGCAATAACAAACTCCACGAACGCCTGTCTATTAAAACGTTCGCCTTTTTTTTTTGCAAGACGAAGATGACCAAAAACCCTCTCGAGAAGCGAGGACGGGCTCCACCGGCACGAGCTCTCCCAGATACACGCGGACGCGCACCCGGGAGTGGAGGCAGGAGGGGACGCCCCGCCCCGCCCCGCCACCCGAAGCTGCCGCCCGCTCTCCCCCCACGCGCAGCCCGCAGCGCGCAGAGAAGGCGCCGCGGTGAGCGGCCGCCACCACACAGGGGCTGACAGCACGGAGCGCTCCGAGCCCGCGCCGCACGGGAGGACAGGGGGCCGGGCCGGGCCGCCGCTCCGCGCCAGCGCTGCCGAGACGCTGAGGGAAGCCGCGGGGAGGGGAGCAGCGCTAGGCCTGGCGCTCCAGAGTCAAGCCCGATCCGCCCTCCCGTCATCGAGTCGCTCCTCGCCTCCCTTACCTGGGGGCTGTCCTCCAGCGTCTCCTCGATGGGCAGCTTGTCGATACCGGGCATGGCGGCCGCGGGGACTGATTTGCACCTCTGCGGCTCCCGGTCCCCTCGGCTCGCCCAGCTGGCTGGGCACCCCCACGGCACAACACGCGGCCCCGCCCCGAACCGGATGTCCCTCCCACCTGCCTCCGACTGCCCTTGCGATTGGCTCCACCGCCCAGCCGCCCGACTTGTTATTGGCCAGCGGGCCCATCTGTCTGCCCAGACACCGTGAGTCCTGTTCCCGCCTCGGTGGACGCCTGACGGGAGGCGCTTGGCGGTGTCGGGTTGTTCTCGCGCGCCGTCCCTCCGAGCCGTGTCAGCGCGATGAGCGGAGGGAACGGGGCCTCGCGCCTCGGGGCTGGCGCTTACCTGCGCGGCGGAGCACGGTGGGACTGCCGCTGCCACGTCCTGTCAGGGCGGGGGCATCCCTCCCAATCCTGGTGTGGGAGCTCGTTAGGCTGAGCCAGGTCGGTGTGCGCTGTTACAAGGAGGGGAGCGAAACAACGCTCCTGAATTGCCCTTCCTACAGCTCTGTGCAGGTGTTGTGCTTTAAGTTACTCCTCTGGGTTAAGCAATTCATGCTTTAAGGATAGATCTCTGAGGAGGCATAAGCTTCGTACAGATTGTTAATAATGTGTATTTAATTCTAAACTTACTTAAAAACGTAAAAATACACTGTGAGTCAAATGAGAGGCTGCACATTTATTCCTGCGCTCAAAGCTCTGACAAAATAAAAACCAAATCGTACTGGGTGGTGGAAATTGCATATAAGTTCAGCTCTGAAGTTTGTTGGTGGAAGCATTTGAAATGCTTCTGCGTTTCAGAAAGCAGCCTGTGATTCTCGAGGTACACGTCTTGTTGGGTGTGGGGCTGTTCCTTGCTGGCCCTGCCTTGTGTCCCGGTGTGTAGCCCGATGACAAGCTGTGCTGAATGGTACAGGGGAGCAAATCATTAACCACTGTGCAGCCTTGTTAGAAACACCTTACTTTGTGTTGTATCAGGTCATGTTTTACTTTTAAAAGCAGATAAAGGCAAGAGCTTTATGGTATTAAAAACTATTAAACTGCAAGCAATCTATATTATGGGTTTTTTTTTTGTTTGTTTGTTTTGTTTTGCTAGGGAACACTGAATAAATGCCCCTGCTGGGGCTCAGTTCAGTGAGTTCTTTCACCAGCTCATCTGATGACTCGCGTGGCTGAGGCAAACCACACTGCTTAACTTCCTTATGTCCCCATCAAATGCGAGTAATCATATAGTGTCATCTTACCAAGTATTTCAAAGACTAAGTCTGGTATCTTCTTGTTTGATCTTTTACTTGAAGTATTGCTTGCTGAGCTGTAACTGGATCTGTAAGTATGAGCAGGCAATGCCAGCATTGGCTCATGACCTACATACACATGCACAACTTTCTGGTTTTGGGGTCACTTAACTTGGGGCTAATTTTTTTCAGCAGTCTTCTGTAAGAAATGCTATTTTGTAATATATATTAGTTTCATTCACTTAGCAGAACTCAGAAAGGTAGTAAGTAACTTTAAACACAGTTATTTCTAGTTACCTTTGCATTTTTACTGCTGCACATGACAGGAAAGACTCATTCTATAGGAGCTAAATAGAATGTGAAGAACAGCCCTTAAAAAAATTAAATGTTTTGTAGATATGGAGCAGGCTGCCCAGTGAGGTTGTGGATGCCCCTCTCTGGAAGCATTGAAGGCCAGGCTGGATGAGACTTTGAGCAGCCTGGTCTAGTGGGAGGTGTCCCTGCCTATAGCAGGGGGGTTAGAACTAGATGATCTTAAAGGTCTCTTCCAACACAAACCATTCTTTGATTCTATATCGTAATGAAACAGTAACAGACAAGTTTTTAATATGTAGAAATGTGCTTTGGTGTCTCGGTGTGTAGCATAATGTTTCTTGTTTCTGTTGATCTTAATGGTTCAGTTTAATGAGTCAGTTCATTTAATAGCAAGAGAGAGCCCTTTCTAGTTATTCTGTAGTGTACCAGGACTTCTTTTAGTTCATAGTTAGATTTCTAAATAGAAAATTTTCTAAATAGATCCCTTGCATGGAAGCAGTCTGTAATGTCTTAGTAGCTTTGTAATTTCTGTACGTTTTCACAAATGTCTCAAGGCATTTAAAAGTCTTATTTGAGATATAAATTTGGCTGCAACAGATGAGATTGGATAGCGATCAATTGAGGAATCCATATGAACCCACTAATAGGTGTGTGTTTAGTGTTTTGCTTTTATCATAATTGTGAAGTTTCTGAGTGTGTATGACTCTTCCTTTTTCTCTTCATACAAAATGCTTACTAGGAGTCTCTGTAAGTGTGGAGAACTAACACTTGGCACTATCTAAACAGGGAGAAGAGCAGCCAGCAGCTCTCGTAAGGATTTCATATGTGTCCCCTAATGGAAAGAACATTTTGTCTCTGCTGGAGAGTGGAATTAGCTGTCTGGATCAGGTAGGCTTTATTTGCATGTTACGTGCTATCTAGCACACTGTTTCTTCTGGTACCCTTGGATTTACCTTGAATTTATCTGTGTTCACTTAATCTCCCTAGATCCAAGTAGCTTTCACTTCAACTAAGAAACAGCGAACTGCTTTTAGTCGTGTTTTGAAAAAATGATGTTAACAGAATTAAGGGATTCCCACAAAAAAAAAAAAACCTTCAGAGTTTTGTAGTTGGCTTTGAATATAATCTCTACAATTAATGTTCAAAACATATTTGAAAGGTCAGTCTGTGCATCAAAACATCTAAAGTGGTGAAATACTGCTACACGTGGGTAAAAGCTGTGGGAAAGGTGAGATGAAAGGCAATTTTCTGTGCGATAAGTAATCAAGAAAGATTACATGTGCTGTTCATACCGTTCCAAAAAAGCTGAAAATATTGCACGGGCTGTTGTGAAAGGTGACCTGACAGCAGAGTTGCAATGGGTGATGATGGCAAATAGGTAGCATCCACTCAGCAGACAAATGCTGCTGTCCCTGGGCAAAGAACAGGTGGTGTAAGATCTGGAAGGGATATGAGTTTTCTGCTTCAAGTGTGGGTGCTGTTAGAAGATTGTTCTGGTGTATTCAAGGAACTGTGATTTCTCCTGTGATTGATTTTGTCACCCAGGGTGTTCAATGTGAAGTTTCTTGCATTGCCTTCATTGTTTCTACAAATGTATTTAGGCAAAACTGTTCATATAGGTTGAAAGGGAAGAACTGCTCATTTGTAATAGGCTAGGATAATGAGATAAAATTTTTGAACGAAGGATCAAGCTCTAATTATATTTGCAGTGTGAATTCCTAGAAATTGAATCTGAATCTTTACTATCAAATTCTACTGCTTTAGAATCATAGAATGGCTTGAGTTGAGTTTAAAACTCTTTGAAAAGTTTTCTGCTCTATCAAGAATATGTTTTTATCCTTATCTCTTATGGAGAGCTTTGTTGACTGTTCTTTTTTTTTTTTTTGGTTTCTGACTGATTGCTTTCTTTTACAGTTTAGCAGCCTTCTCTTTAAAGAAATGTAACAGCGTTTGGTTGTTAGACCTTCAGCCAGACTTGGCAGTAGATTTACCTCTGTATGTTTCTTGTTATCTTTAGAATAATTTCTCTTTTCATGTGAAATTTTTATAAACAGTTATACGGATTTGCACTGTAAGGGTCTCTTAGGTGTATGGTGTTTTATTTTCACTGAATTCCTCACATTAGAAAGCACTGTGAGCATTTACCCTGGGAACTTCTGAATTGATACTTCCAGTTCTAAACACTGTTGGCATGTTTTAGTTACTGCACTGCAGTCTCCAGATCTGATTCAATTCGACTTTGAGCGAATTTATATAGTTATTTTAATAGTAATAGTTTCCTATTCAGATAATGTTATTGAGCAAATGTAGCAGCTGAGCAAACGTAAACGCCAGATGGCAGTATTTGATTAGTTTCTGACCTCTGCCTGTCAAATCCATCCCATGTTTTTTGACTTATTTTATTAAAACTCTTTTTGAGAACTACCGAGATCTTTTCCCTGAGAAGTCCTTAATTTAAACAAATAAATAAGCCGTGAAAGAATAAGAACCTCCAACTGGGAGCTGAAAGCAAACTACTCTGAAAGCGTTCTTTGTCCTCTGCAATCTCAGAGAGACCAAAATAAGTCACGGCTACTGGGTTAACTTCATGGTTTGTTTTGCAGAGATATGTGCCTCCTCAGTACTTCTTTTACCTCCGCGTATCTTTTGTGCTAGTTCTTGGTAGCTTCCTGAAGAGATCACCTATGAAGGTATTTACCAGTTTGGGACTTGCTTTATATGGTAATCAGACTGTAAACCATGTGGTTTCAGTTAATTTAATTCCTATTCATTCTGGTGCAATAAATATTCTCTGAAATGTCTTTGTATCCGTTCTTTTATTGTCTGTTTTTCAAGTTTTGTGTATATACATAGATAGTGATCTGTATTTAGAAACCAGCTTCATTTACATTCGTTAAGAGGTTTCTTTAAATATTGAAGTCCACGTTTGTTTCTGAATTCAAGATGCTGTCTATCAGTGATCACGCTTTAAACCTCTTCAGGATAATTGACAAGCAGCACTAAATTCATTACAGGAGATGTATTGATTTCTTTTTGACTTGTTACGTTTTGCGGGCTGTTTTTTAAAGTTGGTGTTCCATGTAGAAACTGTAGAGGCAGCAAACTGATTTATCAGTTGCTTGGGATAGAAGAGACTTAGCTTTATCTCTTCAGCAACCTCTGGGCTTGGTGTGTAGTCAAAAGTCTGCAGTCAAGGAGCTCTCGTTCATCTGGGATCTCAGTTTGTCGCATTAGGACCAGCTATACTTAAATATAAAGGGCTGTAAGGCCCTCATTTCCCACTGACCTTTGGTTCACGAAATATACTGTCATGAAACTGCTGAAACTTCTGGTCAGATGAGACTTCTCCAGTGGCAACCAATGTGTTACAGGTTCTTGTGAAAACAATGGCAGGTCCATTACATTGTAATCTTAACGCTCTTGAAATTTCCAGTTAGGAAAAGTTATGTCAGCTGCTCTGCAGTCTTCTGAAAGCTGACACTGGGTTTCCTTACAAAAAGAATGTTCAAGTGTTAAGGAGAACCTGAGGGAAGATTTTTGGCAGTTGAGCATTTCTTTCTTCAGATGCAGCACTACCTTACCCATCTGAAGCATACAAACTGCACGTTCTGTTTGCCTCAGAGCTTCAAATACATTCATAAAACATCATTAGCCTAGTGCAAAAGATTAACACAAAACACTGTCAATATGTTCTTGGAATTCTCAATTTTGATATTCTGCTGTGGATCTTAAATTCGATTTCTAAGCCAGCTTTCTTTTTCTGAATCTGGACAAGTTAGCAGAGGTGGTGTTTTGCTCAGGAAGTTAGTGGCAGTGTGGATCACACGCGTAAGGACAGCCTTACTCAGAGACGAGTCCTATGGGCCTTGTTGCTCTTCCTCGATGCTGACACGATCAGAAGGCATGCCAGTGGCTAGTGAGCTTCTTATACAGCTTTGTATGATTTCTCTTCTGTATCTATACTTTGTAGTTGCTAAGGCTGCTCGATGGTGGTTGGAGCTTAGCTCACAGGTGGTCACTGTGTTTATTCTGCTGCCACTTCAAAATATATTGACATGTTGATAAGGTGTTTTGGTAAGGTCACTTCTTGAATTGCTGCTTCTCAGTCAGAACTCTTGTTCTGACAGCAGCTTATTTGCGTAGTGCTCAGTCATCCAAGTAAGTCAATGTTATGCAGCTGAAAGTCATTCTGATATAAAATGCTGTATGATTCTGTTTTTCACACTGGGATCTCCCTCAGTACCACACTGTCAATTCCGCACTGTGCCATTTCCCTACAAGTTTTACTGGTCCTGTAATTTACAAATGAACAGTATCTGTACTTTGATTTTTCTGTATTTTTCCTTTGTATTACTTGTTAACCATGAGAATATGACTGATTACACTGAATAAATTACTCTGAGTAAATGGTGAAAGAAGAAAAAAGGGCGAGGTTTTTCCTCTGAAAGGGTGCAGTCCTACATCACATGCTCCAGTTATATTTTAGAGGGGTAAAATTTGCATTCTGAAAGAAAAATAGTGCTTGCATGTTTGCATTTATCACATACCTTTATCTAAAATATGAAAAGAGGTCTTCATAAATGAAGAGTTGTTACTGACCATGCATAAGTGGCCAGTCGTTGAGTTTGAGTATGGAAATGTTACAGCTGATACTTTCTTTTTAATGAATGAGATCAGTGATCTTTTTGAACTTTGAACTTCAAAACAAAAGCTTTAAATCCTTTATCTCCATTACTCATGATTTTTGGTCATTTTAAGTATGTGCTATGTAAAATAATTTGTTGGTTATAGACCCACTTACAGGAAAGAAGGAACAACCTTGCAGCTCAGGGGTATTTTAAAACCTGTATGTTTGAGTGTGTGGCTCATATTACTTCAAGTTTTGTTTTTATTTTGTATGGAATGATCAGGAAATTTCTCTTATAGTATCTTTCAAAAAAGCTGCAACTAAGTTATTTAAAATAATTCATGCATTAATATTTCTTATTAAAATAGTTGGTGCAACTGTTACTGCTAACTAATCCAGGCACTTGGAAGGCAATTACACTGAGCTTTGACAACACTGCCAACCCACTGCACAGCGCCTTATGCCAAAACCTATTGTTGTTTTATTGACCACGTTCACCATTACATATGCATATGAAAAAACAGAGGCATTTTCATTGGGATTAGCCTAATAGCATTAAGAGATTATTTTTTAAATTTCCTTGGAAGGAAATTCACTTAAATGAGATTACTTATTACTTGACTGGTTTCCTATCGTGCTGCTACGTTTAGGTGAGTGGAGTCCATTAGAGTATAAAGTTTTTTTTTAAACTGATTTTATACATTAATGATTTCAAATAAAAGAGAAGTACTATATTTGTGCATAGCTTCTTTTGAGAAAGTTAAGTCGATGTTCTGGTTAGGAGAGATAACACTTCTTGTCCCTCTTGGTGGCCCCCCTAGTGTCACCATTAGTTGCTAATTACTTGCAAACAAATAAACAATTAACTCCTCGTGCCTCTTGGTGGGAGAGTTTTCATTGACATGCTAAAACTTTCTAATAAAAGATTTAATTAATGACGTTGCAAATCCAACCCCCTTGTCAACATAGCTATAAGGAGGACTTGTGGAGAAATGCAAGTACAGTGTATGTGCTGTGCTGGCTGAAGGTGAAATCATGGCAAGTACATCGCTGTGCGCAGCTAATACATCAGCATCTCCGAATCTTCGGAAAGTGTCTGGCTTTGTAGAGAATAAAACCACACAGTGCTCTTTTTCCATCGAAAGTATTTTGGGATTGGAGCAGAAGAAGGATGGCATTGCAGCTGGGAAACCTCACAGACCGTGGATGGATGCATGCACCAACTTGGGTAAGTCAGCGGTCTGTTTTGTAACTTCTCAAGCTTTTACCCCTTTAGAAATATATATATATTATCTTGTTTCTACTGAAAATCAGTAACTTGGAGTTCATGTTTGCTTGCTTTTTTCCAGTTTTAGGTGATGACAATAATCCCCATCTACAAATTCCTGTTGTTTCCTATGAAAATTCATTGTTTCATGCTAACAGTAATCCAATGCAAGAGGAAAAAGTTTTGAAATGTGAAAAATATTTTTCAGTCACTGAAAGGTTGTCTTTCAAACGAGAATTGAGCTGGTACAGGGGTAGAAGACCAAGAACTGCTTTCACTAGAAACCAGGTATGGATTTTCTTACTATTTGATGAATAAGTAACAATGTAGTTCAGAAAAAGTTGGCAGAAGTCTGTGAGAGCTGACTAATTCGGTGATGTGTACCTCTCCATAGAAAAGTGTCATTAAGCTCTTGTGTAAATTCACAGTTATGTTGCTAACTTCAGCAGGCTGGTATTTCTGCATGAAATTAGAATTGTCCAAGCACTGTTCAGAGGTCTCCTATACCAATTGAAATGTTTTTTTTTTTTTTTTAACTCTTACAAAGGTAGCAATGATCACTCAATGAGTGTATTTTAATTTCCTCAGATTGAAGTCTTGGAAAATGTTTTTAAAATGAACTCCTACCCTGGCATTGATATTAGAGAAGAATTAGCTCGCAAGTTAGATTTAGATGAAGACAGGATCCAGGTAATTAAATTTTTACTTGAAAATGTCCATATTTTCATCCATGTGTACTCTCTGTCAATGCAAATAGGTAGATTATCAGTAGTAGCAATAATTTTAATGTCAACATAAAATAACATGCATTTCTAGGTATGGTGTGCTTTAAGTGATTCATGAAATGGATGCCATCAAATTCCTTGTGAAATCTTAAATCTTTTTCCATGCCATCGATGAGACATTTATCATGGTAACAGTTCTGCTTTATTAATCTCTAATTATGTGCAGAACTTGATCCTTTGCTCCCGGGTTCTAAAATCCTATTTATTATGCTTGGCAACACAGTTGAAAACAGAATTTGAAGCCAATACTGAAATAATTTGTATGAAAATATAAGCATGTTTGTGTTTTGAGAGTGTCAGGAGAGCATAACTGCGTTAAACCAGTGTTTGAGACAATGTCGTTCATCTGGCCAAAAGCAAAATCTACTCAGGGCTTTAATTACCCATTTCTAACAACTCATATACGATAAGCATACAATAAGAATTAAACTTTAGGTCTTTCCTTGATATTGGTTATGTTTTTGATGCAATTCACGTTTGGCTTAACTGTAAGATTGATGTTGCAGTTGTAAGCAGATGAAGTAACACCTGAAGACTTGTGTGTGAATTCCAGGTGTTCAGGAATGCCAGGGTCTGACTGAGTGTCACCAAAGTTGATAGTAGTTCTTGTATTAATTAGTGAAGCTGATCCTCATTCTCCAATGAAGCTGAGGGCGTTATTTTCTTAGTCTTAATTTGTGCAGGTTGTCAACTGCAAATTCTGCTTTTGTATTAATCTTCCAACCTATTGGCATTTCACACAAAACTGTAGGCTTGTGTGAATACTTAAAATTTCAAAGCCTGCTGTGCTTACAGTGCTGTATTTGTGAAAAACATGCCTTTTCTTTCCATTTTAGATCTGGTTCCAGAACCGTCGTGCAAAACTGAAGAGATCACACCGAGAATCACAGTTTCTAATGGTGAAAAATAATTTCACCTCCAGCCTGCTTGAGTAGGAAGAAGGATGGTTTGCCTTTATATTACTACAACAGGGCTTGAAGAATTACTGGCGTTGTCATAATTTGTATTAAACAATGACTATATATTAATTATATGACTTTATCCTTAGATTTGGAAGACTATAATGACTTTCACTCAAATAAACTGTAAATACATGAAGTATTATAAACTAATTTTTGTGGAGAAAGTGAACTTTTCCTATATATTTTAATAAATATTTTCAGAAAAGTTTAGATATGTTTTTGCCGTTAAAAAATAAACCATAAATTCTGGGTTGCATCAGATTTTCAGCTAGCATGAATTACTTCAGGCTTAACTGAAGGCAACTAAGCTTCCTACTTCTAAAGTCTAAAATTCTTAATATGCAAAATAGTTTTTGATACATGAAGCAGGTTAGCTATTTAAATTCCAATGAACAATTTCTAAGGAGAGTACGACCTCATTTTCTAAAACCTTGCTCTCCATGAAAATAGATGGACTAGTATTAAACTGGTTTCAGTTTGAACAATTGTTCGATTGTAATCTTTTAAAAATATTCTAATTCATTTCTTTTTAAAATATTATTTGTCTATTTAATGCTTCAATTCAGATGTCTCCTTTCTTCTCGGTGTGAATGTTCCAGATATAGCAGTTGCTGTCATTATCTTGTAATGTCAGAAAACAGTATTTCATGGGATCAAATCGGTTGGGATCAGACCAGATCTTGGCCACTAATTTTAGGGTGTTTAACACTTTTATCGAACACTACATGAAAGTTAATTATCCTCATGTTTGATATTCAGACTGAAGTTGATATGTGTAACAACAGCTTTAAACAAAAATCACCAACTTTTCATGGCCATAATGTAGGAAAACAGTGTAAGTATGGCTTTATGCTGTTGCTTGAAGTGCTAGCGTCCTTCAGAGTTCAGCCCATGTAACTGAATAGAGGCAGATTCTACATGGGTCCGGCTGAATATACAAAAATTAACTTCATGTTAGGTTGAAGGTAAGTGGAAGCACTGATTTCAACTAAATTTCAGTCTTCAGCAACTAGTACATTTTTTAAAACTGAGGCATAAGGCTATGTTAACTGAGTTTTGCTACATGGCTGACATGAGTAATAAGTTCTATTATGAAGAAAACTGTATTTGCAGTAGTCAAAGAATTGAACTGGATTATTTCATCTGGTGCGAAGAAAATTGTTTTAATATGCAAGATCAGAAAGCAAAAAAGATTGGGGCAAAACTCCAAAAACTTATAAATCTTAAACTAACTGTTCCTTCTTGAAGGAATGCCTAGCTACTGAGCAGTTATGTATTCTGGTGTTGGTTTCCAGATTTCTTGAGGAAACGGTTGCTTTGGATGAAGTACTTTGATATTCACCACTGGAGGGAAGAACTTAAGCCCAAGTCTTCAGGCTCTGTCACCAGGCTGATGGGGTCTCTGGCACTTGGTTTCTGTTAGAATCACAAGGACGTGAAGGACAGAATGTCATTGTCAACATAGCTTAAATGTGAATAGCAAAAAAAAAAAAAGCAGTATAAATCCTCCTATTGTTGTAGTTTTCCAAATGCAGTTAGGTTGGTGTTAAAACTTTTTAAGACCTATCTAAACTGCTTCCAGACCATTCTTGATCCCTATGCTCCTTCCTAGCATAGAAATCTGTTTTACTTTTCAGTTTGAGTAAGGGATGATTTAATGTGGTTTGAATGTTTGCAAGGTATTCCAAAGCGCAGTTAGTTTATGGTTTTACCAGATATATCCTACCTGTTACATCACTTAAACAAAAACAAAAAACAACTCTATGGGCTTATTGCCTTCATTTTTATAGGAGCCCTAAAACCTCAAATTGCTTGGATTTTTTTTTTATTTTTGCTTCTCAAAAGCCTAATTTAGTGTGGAAATAACAAACTTTTACCCAGTATTGAAATGTTAATTATTCGTGCTTTGAATTTAGGGAGTAACACTAGCATTTAATATTATTAACTGAACTTGTGTTTCTCTTAAGCATTTTTTTGATAGAGCATCTTAAATGGCACCAAATCTATAAGAAATAATTTTAGAGAAATAAGAAGTTCGATTCAAATACAGACCTGATCTCAGGCAAAGGCAGTATTGGGAATGCAGGAGTTCTATTTTGGTTTTCTTTTCACCTCAAGACATACGGTACCTGTAGCTTAACTTTAGTGCAAGTAATTTGAAACTATTGTTTACCTTACTGCTGGAAACAAGGTTTCCAGCAGCAGCAGATTAGTCTAATCTGTACAGACTGATGCCTAAGAACCTTACTCTATTATCTGGCAAATGCCTAAATGCACCTAATGTCTGTTATAATGGAACTTGTCTCAAGTGACGGAAGTCTGACAAAGCAATTTAGGAGGGTTGGAATAATAGCAGCACCAGCTCTGGTATCCAGCTCTCAATTAGCAAATGTTACTGGAGGGATGGCTTGTGTTAGGTACCGAGAGTTCTGTGTAGTGTTGTGAGGAGCAGAAGTTGGGTAATGCGATTGCATTATTTCTTTAATCTTGGCTTAGATTGTTCTTCCCGAGAAGTTAAAGGAGAACCTTTAAGCAGTTTGGCTCTAAATTGTGGCAAAGACTTTCTTGAATATGATCTTGATTTTCTTTCCTATCTTAAAAAATTATTCTGTACTTCATAGTACTCGCTAAGGTTGTAGTTCCTGACAATATACAGCTTTCTGGGTGACCTCAGTAATACCTGTAGCACTGCTAGCTGTCTGAGCACAGGTGGTCCCAGTAAGAACAGTGGGTGAGACTGTCAGAAGTGCATGTTGAAATCTGGTCCCGTTCCAGTTTTGTATACTTTGTCTTGCTGTGTTTCTGTTTATCTGCTTCTCAGAACTGTGATCAGAAAAAACCCAGTCATCTTTGTTCCTAATCTGACTTAAGGTTTGTGAAGCCACAACCTCTTTTCCTTCTTCCAGCCATTTTGCCTTGCATGGGCTCGAGCTCGTTTGACCCTGTGACCCTGAGCGGAGTTCTCAGATTTACGAAGATAGTGAAAACAACCAGCAAGAAGGCTGGCTGGTGGTAAGCCTCCTCCCTTTTAGTATTGGCAAGCTGTGATGTCAGCATCCATCAAGAGCTACAATTGAGCTTAGCATCCAGTTGATGAGGGTCTTGTAGAACTGGTTGTAATGGTGGTTAATGGTAGTGCTTTCCTGAAATAGGGTTCTGTCAGGATGCTGGGATGCGTAATTATTTGTTTTAAGTTGACGTTCTTCTCTTTCTTGATGTCTGAAGCTTAAAAATCTTTTCTAGCCATGAACTTCAGCAATTCCTATTGCGATCCAAAAAAGATGATCTGTGCTCATGGCCTGAAGGTGTATCCAAATTCCACCAAACAACAAGTGCTTCCAAAGTTCTATTATTATTACTTGCAGAATACATGACAGTGTAGTTTGAAACATTTTTTAAATTACCAGTGTTAACTGTTAAAGCCTACATTTAGAACACTATTGAACTTACAATTTTGCACTGGCTGTTACTTGATTTACCAAGTCTGTGATTACTAATAGCAAGCTAGTACACCAGCAAACTCTGTTACAATTTTCCTAGTGGGTGTAAGTACCTCTGCATTTTTCTAGTTGTCCAAAGTGCTGTATTGAAATGACTTCCAAAGCAACAAAACCCAGGGTTTTTTACAGTTCTATAGAAGAATAATGCCGTGTTCTCACTGAAAATAAATGTGGCTTCAAATGTCACCCAAGCATTTCTATGGCTGGATTTAACAAACGATATGTTTACCAAACATTGAAATTAAGGTGATTTCAAATAGTTGAGATTAATTCTCAAGGCTGGCTAGTGGTTAAAAAGAAAACCAAAGCTTCTTAGATATTATTTGTAAAATAACGTTTGTTATGATTCTCTGGATTGAATTGGTTTCTCTATCAGTTGTCAGGTTGACGCGTTTAGTCTCCTAATTTTATGGGATTTGTTATTATGCAATTAGCTCATTATGTGAGGAGGAGCTGGGGCTGTGGAGCATCTCCGGGGAGGCGGGGAGAGAGGAAGGATTCTATCTGATTGCATCACAAAGCGACTTCATGGGATCCTGATGGGCAAACAGTTGTCGGCAGGGAGGGTAGTCCAGGGATGCTGAAGAAACATCAGTTCCAGATTCCTTTCTGAGGGAACAGACCCCGCACTTGCACGACGTGAAGGAGAAAGGGAGACAAAACGTGGAAGAGCAGTCTTCATTTTGGGTACCCGAAGTGTTATTGAATATATATTTATTGAATTTAGAAGAAGAAATCCAGTACATTACTTCTAAAAACTTGTTTTTGCAGGATGTTTATCCTCACTGAGGTAAGAATAACACAAAAAATGCTTAGGGAGATAGAGACATAGAATCATTGAGGCTGGAAATGGTCTCTGTGGTCATCTAGTCCAACCAGCAACCAATTGCCACCATGCCCACTAAACCATGTCCCTAAGTGCCACTTCTACACGTTGCTTGCACATCTCCAAGGATGGTGACTCCAAATACACAGGTTTTGGCCTAGTTCTGGTATTATTGCCAATAATATGCCAATTGTCATAACATCACGTTTGTAAATTTACATCAACATAGATATTGTATCCTGTTCAATACTTTCTTGCTCTTTTAGCACCATTTTTTTCATTTTTCTGGTTGATGCTATTTTAATACTTTGTCCACATTGTCTAGAATATGGGATAGTCTTGTTGCCTACGTATAACCAATTTATGCTCAATATATTTGAAAATAAGCATTATACTTTTTAATGGTATATTTCACACTTTAAATATTTAGAGTTATATTACCAATCACAGTAATATTCAAAAATATCTTGGGATTCAGTTTGGATGAATGATGCTGTTGTTAAAGAAATTAAGAAGATAGCAAATCAAATATTCTTCATTAGAGGTTGTTGACTATTTATAGACTGCATCTTAATCTTTTTTTTTTTGCCCCCAGATTAAACCAGCATTTAAATTCATAAATATTGGAACAGTTACTGTGCATTTCAAATGCAGCTGAAAATGCTGGGCTACTTTTGCCCTCTTGTGGCTGGAGTTTAGAATTACAGTTCTGCCTCTTAAGTGTGGGCGATGTCTGCGGTCACGAGGCAGGCTGTTTGTAGAACGCCCGGTGATTGCTTAGTTCTTGTACAACGAAGATCTAGGCACAAGGTCTGTATGTGCGTACGAATGCTCGACTTGGTGTCTGATTTTCAAAAATTCAGGATGGGCTATATTGAATTGAACCCAGTGAAAATTGGTAGGTTCTTAGTATTTTTTTTGATAGTTTGGATGCTTAATATTTAGATATTTAACTTAAATATTCAGTTTTGGGCAAACTTTTACAATTTTACGATCTTCCAAATCGTTAAGGCTGCTTTTGCGGGTATGTGCTTACAGCGCTACGCAATGCAGTCCATTTAGAGCAGCAGGATCTTCTTATATCTGACAAAGCATCAAGTAATTCTAAAACAAACAAAAAATACCCCACCCTTACAATGGAACCATACAATGACTTTGCTGCAGTATCTACTAATGTAATTCTTCTGTGATAACAATGCGAACTTGAGAATGCAGATGTTTGGCATGCAAAAGGGCTGATGACCACCTGCTTTTTCCTATAGCACTGTTTCATCACATTAGAATGATTAGAAATGCCTTGTGCTGTTTAAATACTACACCCTTGTTAGTGGTTTGGCTTGCATTTCAGTATGTTTAGTCAGGGTAAAATATTAAAAAATGTGATAGTAGTCACTTGTATTTCTTTCTTGATTTGAATATTTCTAAGTTACTGGCTGGATGTATGTGTACTTCTCTCGCTTCAAAGGTGAAACAGCGTCTCATTCCATGCTACAGGATGTGGCTAACTGACAATATAATTGCAAATTGCTCTAATTCGTTTTGACAGGGAAAGGAAGTCATGAGGAAGCAGTCTAATGAGGCATCGTCACCGCTCTTAAAATGTAGTTGGCTGGCTGGATGTTTTTGTGAAACTCAAGTAGCTTATGAAGAAAAGCTTTTCTTGCAGTCATTAAGATTTTTTTCCCCTCTTTCTTCTATGAACATGTGCTGCTGGACAGCAAGATCTATCACAAATAGCAGTTTAGTTGGAGTGTTCTTGATAGTGATTCCTAATATAACCATCTAACCACAAGCAAATAATAATTATTGTAACTTATGATTAACATGGATTAACTTTCTCTGCAAGTATTAATGGATCCTTCCCTTTGTGTTTTATCAATCTGTTATCTGCATATTTATATTACTCTTTTCAAAAATAAGCAACTGACTCAATCCTGATATCTGAGTGCTTCAGATTTTTTTTTTTACAACAATGTGCCGAACTGTAGATATGGAAGACCTAAAGTTGTTTGTTTGAGAAGTAGAGCTGTCAGCAGGAGATGTTATTCCTAACTGGGCCCTTCCTCTTTTTTTTTTTTTTTTTTTAGTATGGTTTTGTAGAATTGCTGTAGAATTCTTATGCAAATCTGCCATAAAGTGTTCTTTTTCTCTGAAATACTGTTGTGTATCCGTGGTATAAACAGACTGCAATTTCCATACGCGTCCACATTTTCGTTTGTTTGTATATTTCCCTTAGTGGGAGTAGAATGAGGTGCTATTGACAGAGTGCTTCCCAATCATCTTCCAGAGCAGTTACACAATAGTAAGACTTGGGAATTCTTCCGGAAATGCTCCTATTGTTCTGTGATGGTATCTGTTAGTAGTGTCTGTGTTTTAATTACAAAAATCTTCAAAACATTTTCTTTAGCCTTAATTGCACTTAGCTGTTGGCCTCAAATAGCGAATGATGTCATCTTGAAGCGCTTGAACAAATTGCTCTCCCTGTGGTTAAATGGGGAAAGGTTTAAGGCAGGTTATGCTCAGTCAGGGGTCCCTTAGTGTGCTAGGATTAGTTTCACAGACATGGCCACAGGGTGCTGTAGATTGGTGAATTTTGGGATAGGCTGTTAAGTCAGCTCCGCCCAGGCCTATGTTTCCCTGCAGATGGAAAATGGGAAGATGTCTGTGTGGAAGGCATTGTGCTGTATTGAGAAGCTGAGATTAAAAGTAAACTCGAGAAACTTTTGAAAAAGTGTTACTTTATTTACAATTCTAGAGAGTATTCAAACAGCATTGGAGGAGGCTTCGTTTGCTTTTTTAATAGTTGACTGAGATGAAATGCCTGTATTGCAGAAAAATATTTCAAAGTCAGGCATTAATAATGATTCGAATATTTCTAAAGAATAAAACACGTGACTTAGGAATACAGTTGTTGGATTGGAATGTTTCAAGTTCAACAGATTTTTTTTATTGAAAAGTCACTCTTCCATGCAATTTTTAATTTTCCTTGCATCACAAATCTACTTTTCTCTAAACGTGGAGTTTCATATTACACCTAATCCAGTGTAACAGAAGACTGCTGCTGAAAGATGCAGTCCTGCTCTGCTCCCTCTTTTCTCAGAAAAGATCATGTGGCCACAGGGCGAGTCAATTCAGCTTGTTTGTGTAACAGAGAGAAGTGAATTTGGTGGCAGATCAGTAAGTTGAAACATCTCAGAACTGAGCTGTCTGTCCCTTTATTATATTCATATGAATAACCAGATGCAAAACTAAACACATGCAAAGCTAAATAGAAATACGGAGAGTTCACGTTTGACTGCAGATGCTTCCTGCCAGCAGAGCAAGTTGGCCTGGGTACTCTCTCTACAAGGAGCTGTGAGGCCTGGGGAATGGTCGTATTATGCAAGGATTTGTATTCGTGGATCACTGACAAATAGTTGTTTTGATAGTGAGCAGAAGTCTTTTGTGCATAGTAACTAGTTTATTTCAGTCGGTTCCTTTTCAGTGTAATTTGCCTTTACATCTGTTGCTAACTTGAGCCTTTGGGAATATAGGACTGGAAAAACTTCCTTGGTCATTAAGTGTGATTTCCTGTAGAAGACATTAAGTCATCCAGAAAGGTCACAAGACTATTCACTCTACTCTCTGAACTCTACAAACCTCAAAACACCCCCAAATACCTGAAGATAGACTTGAGATATTTAAGAAGAAAGCTCAAGAATGAGAACGTGATAGAAAGTGACTGGGGGAGATGTGGCTGCCTGCACCCTGCAAGGAATTCTGTAAGGTTTGGCTTATTCAGCATTAAGGATGCTAAATTTCAGGATTTGTTGCAAAGCATCTGGATATAGAAGTGGTGGCTGCCAGTGTCAAAGCAAATGTAGCAGGATTCATGCATCTAATTCCACTTTCAAGTCCCATATGGACGCAGCGGCAGCTAATCTGGAAGTGCCAATAAATGCTTGGATGCAGCAGGAGGCAGCTGGCTGCCAGGATGGCACGCTGTGCTCCTCTTTGCCTGTCCCAAGGTGCAAGCAGGCTCTTGGACGGACTTGTTCTGGAGGCTGGATCTGGCCTCCATGGCCCACATTATTTTAAGCACCCACTGATAATGTCTGGATGACCTTAGGAAGTAGATTGTGTGTCTGTAGAAAGAAGCAAATTGAAAACAAAAACCGTTACCCCCAGGGGTCTCTTCCTGCCTTAGTAGGGGGCAGCCTTTCCTGACTCCAAATCTAATTATTGGTTTAGCCTTGAGCATGTGTGCAAGATGTTTAAACAGGCATATTTATGACTCTTTTTAAGTTTCTGCATCTCTAAAATGGGTATAGTAAAACAGATCTTCCTTTCAGGACTCTTTTTTTTTTTTTTCTTCATTAATATTGACACATTTATCAAGACCCAGTGGTTTATTAGAGAGAACCATTAACAGCAATTGATGCATTTAAATTAAATTTCAATTTTATCATCTGGGATCATTGTCACAAAAGATGGATGGAGCATACCGCTTCCAAATCTAAGGAGGATTTATTATTTATATGTATTATTATTTTGCAACTGATAGAAATATTTGGTAGGAAATTCCTAACCATACAGCAGCTCTCTTTGTTACTTGAGTTTCCATATTTTTCTAGGAACGGCCGAGTTCCCACTGCCCCCTCCATCTGGGAACAGCTGCTTGGAAAGGAGGGGGGAAAAAAGGGTTCTTAGCTTTAAGCAAGAAGGTAAAGCGGCAACCAAAACCAGCTGCAGAATGCATGATATCGATAGCCATGACTTAGGGATATTCCCCAGCTCGTATGTATTTGTGCTATTTTGAAACAAGAGGCTGTTGTGAAAAGGACAAAAGAGCCTACAGGAAAGCAGTCCCCACTGTGGCTTTTGCCCTTACGTTAGCTAGCAGCATTTTAGAGAATCTAAGTGAAAATTCTAACCGCTGTCATTTGATTCCCACCTCTCCTCTGCCCTTTTCCACAAAAGATCTCGGTGGAAGTTGTTCTGAATGCACACAGAGTGCTAAAATGCTTCTGCCTGCAGTCCCCGAAGGCACCATGCTCCTCCTGCGTGCTGTCACTTCACTCACGCCCTGGCAGCGTTTGGGATAACTGGTTTTCAGATGCGGTGTTTTGTTAGTAGCTTAAGCCGAGGTAAGGGGAGGGGGGCACGCAGGTGGTTCGTGTCGGGTGACACTTTTGCTTCGTGCTTCTGTTTGAGCCCTTGGTAAATAAGGACTATCCTTTTTTCTGCTCTCTGTGTACTGCCAGAGCCAGCAGTGGCAGCAGGATGCTACCCTTCCCTTTTCCAGAACACCAGCCTGCAGGGAAAATGGACATCCTAAGCAAGCATCATTTGCTCCAAGAGGTTTGACACAACCGTGGCCTAATCTCAAATTTGTGCTAGAACGTGCTGTGTGGCCGGAATCTCACTTCTGCTCATGCCATAACAAGGGGCTGCATCTGCCCGGGGCTCCCGAGCCTGTTCTCACGGCAGCTGGCAGAGAAGGGCAGCCCGAGGGCAGCTGGGGTCCTCCTGTATTGTCGTCACCAGCATTAACCAGGGAGGGAAACCCCTATGAAGAGTTTAGAAGTGGTTTAAAAAGGACCAGTTGGTCGTGTTTCCTGTCATGCCATTGGCTGAGTGGGCTTTTTGGGGAGATTTTTGTGTATCGCTTTAATCTGAACCATGATGTCTTTGATACGCTATTTTGTACTATTTTTTTTATCTATTCCATTATCATGGTTTTTGTCTAATAGTAGTGATAGCAGCAGAGTGTACCAGGGTGTAAAATCTTCCAAAATAATGGTGGTGGCGGTTACTGAAGGGAAGACTCTGAGTGACCCGGTTACCGCTTGCAGCCAGGAGCCACCCGAGCAGCTGCCGTCCCTTCTGAGCTCAGTGCTGCGTTTCCGCGCTTTGCTGGCGCCTCAGGCTTCACGTCCTGCGCGACTCCGAGCGCTCCAGTCGGAGTTGCCCGGTGCTGGGGCTGCCCCGCGGCCCGGGTAGCGCCTCGCCTCGCGAGTTGGGGAGAAAGGCGCGTGCCCGGGCGTAGGGTGGCGCGCTCCCGCAGGCGGGGCCGGGTCGGGGGCGGGGAACGGACGCGCGTGCCCGCCGAGGCGCAGCCCCCCGCCCCGGGTCGGCGGCGCGCATGCACGCGGCCGCTCTCCGCCACGCCGCCGTCGCGCTGCACGCGCTCCGCGGCCGCTGCTGCGGACCATGGTCCCCGGGCGGGAGCTCGGCGCCTTCCTCCTCGCGCTCCTCGCCTGCTGCGGGGGGCGGCAGCTCGCAGGGGCGGCCGGAGGGCCCGGCGGCAGGAGGGGGCCGGCGGCCGACGCCTGCGGAGGGCGGGTGAGTAAGCGCCGGGGCTCGGTCCCGCTGAGGGGACGGCCGAAGTTCTGCGGCGCAGGTGAGGCGGTTCCGCCGTGCGGGGTCTTGGTGCGGGCGCTGCGGGGCTCTGCGCCCGGTCCGCGGCCGGGAGGGGCCGTGGCGTTTCCAGGAGAGACGCGGAGTGGGTTTCCCCCTCCGGCCGCGGCGGGGTCGTGAGGGGAGGCAGGTGATAAACGTTCCGGTGCGGGGCTTTGCCTTTTGTTCCCGCTTCTGCTGCGCTTTGCCGTCAGACTCTTGATCGCTTTTCTACTTTCCCACTTTTAAATAACTTTCGAAGTTCTCCCCGACTCCCGTAGCGCGGCTGCCGGTTCCGTCGCAGCGCGGCGGTGCGCGAGCACGGGGGGGAGCGCGCTGCCTTCCAGCGCCGTCCCTTTTCGGTGGCTGTCGCTCCGGGTTTCCGCGGTGTCACATCAGCGCCTTTGAGAGAGCTCCGCGGCGCTCGCGCTCGTAAGGCAGCGCACGGAGGCGAAAGCGCCGGGAAACGTGTGGAAGAAAAGCAGACTTCAACCTCTGGTACAGCTTAGGGCTTAGCTCCGCGCCGGATGGGGCTGCTGTAAGAGATGGGAATGCAGCGTCGCGGATCGTCCCGTGCCCCCGGGCGCGCCGCTGTCGGGGCTCCGCGGCTCGGCAAAGTGTCCCGAGCTGCGGGCGTCGTGGCAGCGCCTTGCTTCGACGTTGGTGGCAGCAGGCGCTTTGTGGGTATGGAATCCCGACGTGCCAGACGTGCCAGAGTCTGCTTCGTGTCTGTCAGATTAGTAGACGTTTTGAAAAAAACCTGTGTCTTAATCGCTCACGACAGATACAACGTTTTAACTTCTTGAATATTTGTAGTGGTTTCTGCTTTTATATTTTTGGCTTTATTTTCCGATTTCCCTGGGCCGTGCATTCCGGTATGGTCGGAGCGTTCGGTTACCGTGCCGCCGTGTCTGCTCCTGGAATCCCAGCCCTGGTGGAGCAGCGGCTGCGGGATGATCCCCGTTGTCAGCTGGGGGGCACTTGGCCCGGCCCGTGTGTGAGCTGCGAGCAGAGCTGACGTGCCGGTACATGACTGATGGCCCCTCTAACACATTGTCTGCTCGGGAGCAGGGCTGCCTTTGAAGTAGGGCCCTGTAGGAAGTAAAGAGACTATTTGCTCTATTAAAATTCCTCGGTATTTCCTCTGTTTAACCGCAGGCCACTTCCCCTCTGCCACTCTAAACACTGCGGGGACACTGACTGATTGAAAAGACACAAGCCCTGCAGCGATTGTGTCCTATTCAAACAGATACCCTTATTGCAGGGTGTTTGTGAGCAGTGTCTAATTAACGTGAGTTAAGGACGCGAGCAAATCTTAACGTTTTATATGGAGAAAGGCATACAGTCAAAATGTCTGGTATACATTATAAGAAGCAGTTGAATTCAAGTAATTCTCAAAGGCGTGAATTATCTAGGAAGAAAAAGTGAACTTTCCATGTATTTTTTTTAATTTAATTTGGAGAGCTGAGTGTTGGTCTGTACACACTTGGGTGCACACGCTGGATATTTTCCTATGCTAAAACCCTGATATGTGGTGATGGCCTTTGCACCCCTTTTTTATTGTTTGTGTGTTGTTTTTGAAAATCAGCACTGAGTTCCATCTCAATACATTGACATGAGTAACACTTTTTTTTTTTTTCTCTCTCTACAAAACATAGTTTTATTTTCCTCAGTGTTGTGTGGCAGTAAAAGCTTGACTTGGTGACAGCATGGGCTGGGCTCTGATTACGAGATTATGAAGAGGAAGCATTTGATGGTTTGATTCATAGCTCCTGAAATTATTCTTATCAGTTAACATTTTCAAAATGAAGTTGTTAAGTACGACTTTTACAACTTACATTGCAGAACACATGCCTGTGTTTATCGCTTTCTCTAGTAATACTTTGAGATTGGTGTTGCAAGCTCCACACGTGTCTGTAGCACTAAAGCAGTTAGTACTTTGCTGAGTAACTTGGAGAGCTTTAATAAGAAATAGAAGTGGTTTCAGTGGACCCAGGATTCTAGAATATGGATTGACTTTGTTAAGTCCAAGATTTCTTTCACTGATGCTTAACGGCTTTAATGTATTCCTACGCTTAGCAGTATTCCAGATTGAGGTAGAACATTTGCTTAAAGCAGAATAGTATTGCAAAGTAGCTTTCCATATGGATGGTCTTACCACATCATATGCATACCTTTATCCAGAAAAAAATAAACCAGAGCTGGGCCTCTCTTCATCTCAAAAAAGTATGTCCACATGGGGAGCTATTCTGGAAAAGTATCCTCTGATTTTTTTTTCATCCTAGAAACAAGCTGAGAGGCAAGACAGAGTTGGCTGTGATGTTGATTTGAATATATTTCAGTTTCATTTATTCAGCGTTAAACACTTGAACAACTTTAGTCTCAAGTTGTTTTGTAGATTCTAATGGGAGCACGCAGACGAGTAACTTTTTTTGTGTGTCTAATTCCTCTGAAAATTGTGGCACTGATCCATGTTCAGCAGCGTAAAGCTCAAAATTAATGAGCCTGTATGATGAGAGAGAATAAACACAGAATTTTAGTAAACTTCTTTCCCCCTCCACCCTCCAGTTAGCAGAATCCTACCTTTCTTTGCTCTACTGATCATAGCTTAGCAAACACTGGGGCTCTCTGTTCCCCCCCAGTTTCCCCTGACATTCTCCGTGTCATCATCTGTGTATCTTGCTTAAGGAGCTTTCATTACCTTGCCATTTTGTAGCAAGGACTCTGAAGATCTCTATTTTCTATCACTCTATTACCAGGAGCTCTGCCTCCCCCTGTTCTTCAGGCTTATACTGCTGGGTCCCTGCGTTTATCTCCTCGAGCATTCCACTCTACAGCCAGAGTTTTTCTAGTGCAGAACTGAGTCATGGCAAAGTGGTTTTCCCAACTAAATCTATGTTTTGGGAAATTATCTGGGAGCAAGAATGCCTTGTAAATAGGTGAGAAATAACTTAGTGGAGTTTAAATTCCTCCCTTCAGTTCTTGTTATTTTCCATCAGTTAAAGAACTAGATTTTTCTCTTAAAGGGTAATTAAAAATCTCAAAAGGCGTTGAGCAGAGGGCAGGCCTGAGATGAAGCCTAGCAGAAGGTGTTAATGGTTGCCATCAGGGGGTTCCTCCATCCAAAGGCGACTGGGAGTTCCTTGAAAGCTCTGCAGACCAGATGCCAGCAGTTCTATATCCAATCTTTTCAATTTTTTTTTTTTTAATCAGTAGATTTCTTTTCCCCACTGGCATGTGGAACAATAGCAATTTAGAATTGATTAGCTGTGTCACTCCAAGCTTAGTGCGTTTCTCTGGTTAGATGCAACGCAACCTGCTGAGTGCAAAGCCTTCCAAGCGCAGTTGGTCATGCAGGTAGGCATCTGTATTATTTTTGTTTAAACTTTGGCTTCAAACCCTTCCACACCCAGTGTCGTTAATCAGGTAACGTTAGCAGAGATGGTGACCCCATTTTTACTCTAGTGTCAAAAAGTGTTAATGGCAGTCTGCCTATTGAAGTTAATTTAAAAATGCACATAGTAACCCACGTATGTTAATGTGAAAATAAGCAGATGAATGTTTATTTAGGGGCTTAGAGGTGATTGAGCTTAAATTCTCTACTTCCAGAATGAGCAAACACAACCCAGAGAACAAAAATTATAGAAACACAAGCCTGTTTATGTCATTGACATTAATTCTCAATATTAACAACAAAAATATGTTTCCTTTGTATGTTGGTCTTGGGAAATGGGAATATGATGCTAATTAACAAGCTGTTGACCCAGCAAGATTTCTGCAGTTGAAGTCTCTTAGGACTGTTACGGATTTGATTTGTTTCCTCTTGAGATCACGTCCCTTAGTTTAGATGTCAAACTCCACTCCCTGCCCTACATCAACCCCACCCCCAGTCTGCATTTAAGTAAGTAGAAGTGTGGTAACTACTGTATCAGAGTTGTTAATTAAAAATCTTGGGATGCTTATTTAAGAACAAGTTCTTTAATACATTAATGCTTCCTAGCCCACTGGTGAAAAGATGTTAAGCAGTCATGATGAGGCGATACTAGATTTCTTTAGCTAATTATTTGTTAACGTTAATGTAAGATGGATGTTACTTGATTAAAACTGCAACATTTAAAGGGTGTTTAATAAGGTCCAGCTGTCTTTTCTGACAGATTGATCTAAAGATGATGAAACAAAGCTTTGATGTAAACTTGCCTGCCTAATTCTGCTCAAAGGCTGAATTTTACCCATAAATTTAGAATGTTGTTTGGAAGCTTGCAAGATAATAGGAGTGTGAAGCATTGCCAGGGAGCCATTAAGCTCAAATACAATTTTTAACTTATAATAATAAAAATATTTTTGTTTTTAAAACATGGTGATGTTATACTACTAGTAGTATAATGAAGCATAATTGAAATACATTATTTTTTCTTAAACTCTTTGTTGATGTTTCTATACCATGTGTTGTTTTTGTGTATGAAAGTGGACATTATCCATAAATGCATCACGCCTGGAAAAAGACAAGTTATATCAAATAGATAGAAACTGTAACCTTCTCCCTATATTATTAATAAAATATTTTAAGAAATAAGTACAAGCTACAGTAGCTGAAAATAAGGAACTATGGCTAGCCCAGCACATCTTAAATATTTTAGGTTACAATAATTTGAAACTCTATCACAGCTTAAGTGCAAACTTGGAAAAAGGATCTTATCCTCTCAAGCATGCAGTGTTTGACAGATGCTGTCTTGTCTAGCTCTTGGTCTTTTTCAGCTCTCCTCAACAGCAGTCAACTTGTGTTGACACACAAAGCTTCTACCTAGTTTCCCCCTAGAGACTTTAATGAAATACGTACTTAATTTGTTATTGAGTACTATCTTATGCCAGTAATGGATAGTCTCATTTCTGTAGTTCTAATGCAATATCTATTTAACAGTAACATTTATATTATCCAAAAGTCTGTCAGCCTGACTAAGGTATTGATAGATATTTTTTACGTGCTTGAACCTATGTTACTTAATATGTCTTACAATCAAGAATGTATCTAAGACATTTCCTGGATTTATTAAAAAAAATCAAATAATTTGTTGATGACCTCAGTGGACCGGAGAGGATTCTCCAAATTTCCTATCCTTTACTGAATTCCTTTATGAAGAGGTATAATTTTTGGAAGTGGGTCTCAAACTTCTGTATGTGTAGATAATAAGTGCTAAGGAACAGAGGAAAGTACACTTCAGCAATGTTTCTTAAGTTCCATTGGCTGTCCAGTTTTCACTGGATCTCTGTATGTCATGTTCTATCTTAGGAATTACTACTTCCTTGCCACCAGAATTCAGAAAACTGGCAGTGAACCTGTTTCTACAAAGTATATAAATTCCTAATGCTGTATTTTCTAAAGTTCATAAATACTTTCTAACTGCAGGTGATTAACTGGTTTTGTTTTTAGATTATCAGTCATGCTTTTACATCTGACTTGAAACCACTCTGAACACAAATGTTCTTGGTTGGCCATGTCTACAAGCAGGGCCCCAACTTTTGTTCTAGAAAGGAGTTGGAGTTTCCTGCTTTACAGTGACAATGCATCTGATGGCTCTACGTTGGCATTTGAGTTTTTGCTAGGCCTTTTAGTAACACTTGTTTTCAGTGGTCTCTGCATACCCAGCTTTGTGTCTCACAAATTTCTTCTTGTTGGTGTCCAATGCTGAGGATGCTGTTGGTGCGTGGTGCTCGCCTCGCTGCTCAGGCAGCCTGTGCTCGTCGGTAGCGTTGGCCGAACACCCCCAGGAAACACTGTCCAAGTGAACTGCTTCTCAAGTAAAGAATAGCAATGGGCTTCTGCCTAATTCACTGGGTGATGAAGAACGTGAGTCTGAGGGAACAAACTTCCTGTCCTGTTTAACGGTTCCTCGTATAATCTGTTGAGAGTCAGTTTGGCTAGGCCTTAAGGAGGAAACTGTTAAGACCAGCGTGAGAGCAGGTGACTGCCCAACAGTACCTGTCACGATATCTTTGTGGAGTTGGACTAAATCTGTATCCCTGCCCAGTCTTGAGGCTTCCAAGCAGAGCACCAGTATAAAAACAGAGCAGAATGGGACACAGCTGGTAATTCTGGACTAAGTCCTAGAACAACTTGTGGATCAGGTAAACGAGAAGATGTTCTGAGAACAGATTTCAGATTTTTGGGAGTCCACTTAGGAGGCATGACAGAAGTAGATTCCAGAACAAGGTAAATAGCTGTCACCAGCTTCTTAGATCATAGGGAAGTCGTGGATGAGCAACAGGGCTTCATATACTGCCTTTTTACATGGCATTGATAGGTGGTGCATGAAGCCACACGTACAAGCCACAGCCGGGTCATTCTTCTAATCCTATTGCCAACTCTCACTGCTATCTGAATGGATTCCTGGAGTGCAACAGAGATTAAATGGGCAGACAGAGATTTGTTCTGAGATTGAATCGATCGTTTGAGGTTTAGCAAGCTTCAGCACCCCTTTCAAGGCTTACATGCTTCCTATAATTCTGTATCACTAGAAGGCTGTTAGTGTTACGTTGCTGTTGGCACTGAGGCATTGTTCCAGACAGCCTGATTTGTTACTGCATAAGCTGGTAATGGGTGTGGAAGTCCCTAAGATGTGGCGTAACTTTGGTACTCTGTTTTTGGCATGTAATTCAGCTGGGAAGAGGAAAAAGAAGCCAATCCTGTAGCTAGGGAGTGTCTGCATCCTAGTTTGGTGTCCTGTTCAATGGTCGCCCACATCTGTCGTCCTCTCCTGGCAGGTAACAGGGATTTTTCCTGTATTTGAAACTCAAAGTGCTCTGTCAAAATCCAGTACAGGACAGAGACTGAGTGGCTGCTTCAGTGCTTTTTAAGCCTTCTCCTTCCGATGCTCTGCCAGAAAGATCCAGCACATGATACTCCTCCATTCCTTCAACCTGAGTTACCAGTAACGGCCCTAGATAAGTTGCTTATCTATAATGACCAGACTTAAAAAGTTAAGTATAAAATCATAGCATAGCTCTTCATAGCATGTTGAGCATGTTGTGAATAAGTAGGTCTAGAGCTGTGGCTAGAAAAGCTTTTTAACAGGCTCATGCAGAGATGGAATAAGGACTAGGATATTTTTAAGTATCTGCCTGCAGGTATGCATGATGCTGAGCTAAGGGCAGGGATTCTTTTCTTCTAGATGCAAGTGAGCAAAGCTTTCAGTAAAGTGTCAAAATTTGTCAGTGGTGCATAAGCAGAATACATGTCGCAGCAATTTGTTAAATACATTATGATCTTCCTGCACTTTTCTGAAACTTGGAGCTCGGGGTGCACGAGCACCCTTGGTTCCTGTCCATGTGGATCTGGTCTTGGGCTGTTATTCAGCAAGACAGTAAATCTACTTCTAGGGCTCATCACTCATTCTGCATCTTTTAATGTGCTCAGAAAAATGTGTGAGAGAGCTTTGTCCAGGGAGATTTCATGCTAGATCAGGTGTCGTTATCTCCTTCTGCCAGCCTGAATGTATAAGCTCTGAAATGTATGTTCTGGTTAATTCAATGCAGTCAGAGCTGTGTGTGTCCATGACTGATCTGGATCAAATTTGAACCACTCGGTGATCAGGCAGCGTGCAGAGGTGGCTGGGAAATGGCAGTCCCCATGCTGATGGATGCACCTTCTTGTTGGCAGCTTCGAGTCTGCAAGCCAGCAGGCTCTGAGTCCACACCTGGCCTTTTCCTCACAGATCTTGTACAGGCAGAACACGGCACAGATCATTGTGATGTCTCCAAAGGAAGTGCTGTTGAAACGTGTTCAGCTTTTTGTGACCTTTGTTTGGATTCTGATGGTCTGGCGTTGAAAGAACAAGCTGCTCCTCTCCATGACTGACAGAAATGACATGGGACAAATGAGCACGCAGAGTTCAAAGGGCGCCAGGTAAATGTGTATGAACTCATACATTGCTGTGAACTGTGAGAATACATTAACAACAAGACAAAGTCACTCTAAGTCTTGTGGCTGCTTCGTGGAGGATATAAGGATGCAGTTCTGCTTGGGACTGCGTGTTCTGTTTAAAGGTTGCTAAATAATTCATTTCTATCTGTCTATCTATATGATTCTTTCCCCCACAAAATCGTATGTGATGCCTATTGTTACGCTCGCTGCAATATGGAAATGCCAGATTTTCCTCGTGGTTGGTGGGCAGACTTGGATTTTAATTTCTGACCTTCCCTATCTTCTTTGCTCTTATATCAGTGGGAGGAACTAGATATTTCTGATCTTACTTCTGACTACATTCAAATCCAACCATGCAATCAGTGACTTCTCTGACTTTTTTTGTATGGGCTGTGGGAAAATTCCTGGTTGGCTGGCTATGAATTAATGAAAATCCTTAGAATGCTTCGCTAATGATAGCTCCTGTGGCTTTAAAAATGCTATTCCCTTTTTTAATTTGAGGGAGGTCACAGAGGTTTACAGAAACTAAGAAAAGAAATCTTAACATCTGGTTGTGCTCTGCTGATGACTGCTTTTGTGTGAAGAAAACTTATGGCGTCTCCTCAGCATCAAATGCATTCAAAGCGATCCTTTCTAAGAACCCTTTGCGAGAACACTTTTCACTCAAACTGTGTTTTCTAATTAATTTTGCTTTGTGTTTCCAAATGGAGGATTTTAGTCTTAACCAAGACCTGGGAACCTCAAACTCATTTTCACTTAAAGGTAGGGTGTTGGTTTTTTAATGAGATAAGCTTCTTTTGAGCTTTATACTTAAAATGTAAACAATATGTATGTATATTTCTAACATTTTTCTTTAAGTTTGTGGAACTCTAAGATAAAAACGAACTATGGGGTAAAATTTGGGGATACGTGAAATTAAGAGATTTCTTTGTTTGTAGATGGTGTACATAGGGCAGTTTGGCTTCATCTCTTTGCACATAAAATTCCAAAGAATAATCTGACTTGTAAATGTCCCCTTTCTATACCTTCAATTCTGTGGGTTAAAAAAATGACCTTTTAATTTATGCAGATTATGTGCAAATTTAGTTCATCTAGTTGGAACGCATCACCTGAGAATGTTTAGGTCTAAACTGTAAATCTTCAAAAATGTTACAGCTAGAAGCTATCAGCTGCTCAGTTCAGCATAGATATTCCAGGTGTGACTGGCCTGGATTCAGAAAGCACAAAAATTTACTACTTTAAGAGAGTTTTAATAGTTATAGGCCCACTATATCCTATTATCTTTTTTTTTTTTACAGGAATGTATGCGGGCCTGCATATGTTATTTGTCATTTACCTGTGAAAACAACACTCAAATCAGCTTTTCTTTCAAATACAGAAGACCTGTAGCTCTGGGAGCTGGTTTGCTTGTTTGTCTATTTGGTCTTGTTCAGGCAGCAGGACTGACCCAGAGCAATGAGGGGAGCGCCAGGGTCAGGAGGGCTGTGCTGCTGGGGACCGTACTCCCTCACAGTTTGTTAACGTGGTGATGTCTGATGCTCAGGATTTTGTGGCAAGAGCTGCCTTCAGTCTCTGTGTTGTGTAGGTGCGTCCTGGAGCATCCCACGTAGTGTGTTGTCATAGTGTTTCTACTGCAGTGTAAATTTACATCCTCGTTTATCACGTAATACTATCTTCCTTGTGTAAGCAGGCCCGAAGGGCTGGGTTTTCCTTTAGAGGTGCTGGAGGAGCACTGTGTGCAGCTGCCCAGGTGACGAAGACCAGCCCTTCCACAGGTGTCCAGCTGCTGTTCTGTGCCTTGCCCCAGAGCCCTTGTAAAGCCTGTGTGCACGGCTTCATATTCCTCACATTTCTGTGGGGATCAATGTTATCTCTGTCTGGTCTTGTCTCTAATTATGGGCAGCAGAAACAAAGTGAGGGTGGAAGCTGGAACTGGTAAGTCGTGCAATTTGCACTGAGCATAAAGGCTGCTCTGTCCAGATGAGCTTTAAACGTGCTGTGGGACAGCAGCATTGCTGCATCACAGAGCTTGTTAGCAAAGGTTTCAAGCTGGTGCTGGGCTTCCCCTCCAAGTCTTAGAGGTATGGGGTATAAATGGGTGATTTCAGGTTGATCCTGTAAGCGCGTGCAGGTCTTTAGAAGCTTGGAATGGGATTTTGAAAAAGAATGGAGTGCCCTAACTCCCATTAACTTTCAATAGGATTTGTTCTCTTTTGTGTTTTAGGGTGTAGTTGCATTTTATATGGACTGACAGTGAAGCTGGTTAGAGAAATTTTCACTGCCATCTGCTTCCTCCCATTTGGTGCTTGCCCTTCCATCCCCACCTGTGTTAAAGCACCTGTTTGCGAGCTGCATTGTAAATCACATAGTGCAGACCCTTTGGTGGAACGTATCCCCCCTTCTTTTTTATTTTCTTTTTCCTTCACTACTTGGGTCAGCTCAGTCATGTGGGTAACGTGAGGTCCCCAGGCACTCGTGTGAAGTGTCTGCTTAGAATTGGTGAGCTGCAGCGGGAAGGAGGAGCTGGGGGCTGGGCAGGGAGCTGGGAACTCCCGGGGCTCGCTCTGTGCTTAAGTCAGTGTTCCATGCAACTCTTTGGATGCTTGTAAAATTCCCACCAAAAGATGGGCCAAATGTAAAGCCAGCTGCTTTAATTATCAAGCAGTATCTAATATCTGTCTTTCTGTTAACAATGGAAACGTTTTGCTGAGATACTTTTCAAAGAATATCGGTAACATCTGTTCCAAAATAGTTACCGCTTTGCTTTATTGTTTACAATTTTTTCCAGCGAATTATATTGGTGATCTTTAGTAATCATCTTTAGTAATTATCCTTGCCTTAAGATACTTTTGCCTACTGGCAAGAGTAGTAGGTTAACCACAAAAAAGTTAAAATCAGAGCAGAAAACCCACAAACGAACACCTAACCCAGCCTGACCCACAGCAGGTGAAAAGTTGTTATTCCATGCTTCTTCAGAACATCAATGGAAACAAAACCTTTATCTTTTATTCATTAGTTAGGAATAATGCAGGTTGGGATAGCTTAGGTTTCTCCATCTAGTTGCAATTGAAAAAGTAATTCGCTAATCGTGCCATTCACTTTTGGGGTTCTTTTTCAATAAGGCCCACTGGCCGTGAAATGTCATGCGGAGGTTTGGAAATGGGACATTCAGCTCCTAAAGAATGAGCTGCAGGGACAGAACTTTCCTTTTTATTACATTCTGGCAGTAAGCACAGGAATCAAAGCCACAAAATAAATGCTAGAACAAAGCCCGGTATCATCTAACAACTCTGGTGGGTATGGTAACTATTGTTCAGTGTGGCCACATTACATTTGCTGCGTGTGTTTTAGTTCTGGTTTGGTGTTTCCCATTCAAGCGCACAAGTCAGCGGTATGCGAAGTCCAGCAGTGGTGAGCTGATCGGAACTCGGAGGTGCGATGTCACCCGGCATGGTTAGCTTGTGGTGCAACAGAAAATAATTGTTTCCACATGTATGTTTTACTGTCGCATCCGGGTCGTTTTCCACTTGTAAGTTATCATTTATACTCGAGGTGAAACATCATTGGTCTTTGCACTTCGGACGGTGATGTAATTCTATTTTAATAGAGACAAAGTTTTAAACTGAAATGCTTTTGTGTTCGGTCTTGTATTTATGTTTCCATTCAATGACTTAGGTTTGGTTATTTATATGTTCAGTTTAACTTTGATAAGAGGAAGCCAAGTAAGCGTTTTAGAGAAGTACAAGTTCAATTAAACTTCTTTTCTAATCTGTGCCTATAAATGCTTAAACCTTCAGTTTTGCATTGTACTTCTGGCTTCCTAAATAAGATGACTGCTAGAAAGAGACATGTGCATGGCATTAACATCCTAGATAGCCATTTTTTGTTGTTAGAAAGGGTTGTTTCCTGCAGAAAAAAAGGTCAGTTAGTGCGTGTCCTGAAAACAGAAAAGGTTAAAATGTTGTTGTAAATGCTTTTCAAGTACTTTTAAAATCAGGAGACTTTTTTTCATAGTTTGATCAAAGTCCCCCAACCTGTGGCTCTGTTTTTGCTGCACACACTGATGGTCTGTGGATAACATTACATTTTTTCAGCATGAAACCGAACACTTCAAATCCCTAAAGCAGGCTCAAATTTATGGTTAATAAAAGAATTTATTGTACCGAATGTCATCTGTTATATCACTCTGGGAACAGAAACTGGCAGTGAGCGGACAGGAAATATTTCCATTTCAAATCACTTCAATCCCATGGTCTGGGGCAAACGTCTCTGATTTCAGGGAAATTCGCTGTGAATATCAATGCAACAGAAGTATTTTGTTATCAAATTCTAGTCATCAAAATTTTTCAGATTTTTTTTCTGCTAATAGTGTTTTCTGTCAACATCAGTAGTGCCTTGTATTTTCTGTGTTTCCATATTTTCCCTTATCCCTTCTGCCTTGAAAAGATTAGTAGGTAGGTATTCTCAGGTAAATATCTACACACAGCAAGTAAATAGCAGCTTGACAAAGTTACTATGCCATGGCCAAGCTGCTTCCTGCCGTTAGATTGAGGTATCTGGTTTTTAAATGTTAGGTTCATATTAAGTGCTTGAGATACTTGAAAATGTTGAGCTGTTCAGAGTTAAACATAAAAGTGGGAATGTTCAGGAGACAGTATAACCAGGAAGAAGTGTTTTACGTCTTGATCTTTAGCAGATACTAGCATCCTGAGGTATAGTATGTTTTTATTTTCATACTGTTGTGCATTGGTGTACTGTGGTTGTAAACGTTTGGGACTGGTCGATCATGTTAATTGTACATTTCATTCTTTAAAACGTATGTGTTGGAGGCAGAAGTATTTCATAGTTTATAGATACCGCATTAGACTGGTTGCAGTTTGTTTAGAGAGGTTTTTGAGATGAAAAGCAGTAGAACTACATTTGGCTTTAAGGCCGTCAGTTTAACTTTTTTGGTGCAAATAAGCCTGTCTGGCATGATTGTAAGGAAGTCGCGGGAAGAGCATGTGAGAAGAAAACATGTAGCAGCCCTGTGAGTTTTAGGTGCAATAGATAATTTTTGAGCCCTTTCTTTTTCAAATAATTAGTTTTATCTTATGGTTTGACTAAGTTAAAGGTGAAAGAAAAAAGGAAGTAATGGCAGTGTTCAAAAGGTTGCAATGAAAGCCGGGTGTCACCCAAACTGGAGCAGGTGATTGCTGTACCTGACTTGGCACCCTGTTTCTGGTGGGCTGTGAGCATCGCCTTGTAGAAGGCTCAGCGTGTCACCACTCTAGATGTGACCTTTGCTTCTCATTAAATGTTTTACATATTAGTTTTGTAAGTCTTTGCTAAGCCTCAGTGGATTATACTTTAGGTTTCAAATAGTTCTTGTCATACTTATCAGCACTTATTACCAGTTATCCTGATGATACTATTGCAGTAACTTAACCTTGCACCTTATTACCAATCAAAACAACTCAAGCAAATAATCCACACCTTCTAACGTGGAAAACCGTTTGTGTCTGTTTTCTTTCACAGTCAAGCCTTCACTTCTGCGTATTAGCTTGCAGTTTACTACTATCAAGTAAGTTACTTAGGCATGCTTTTGTTTTGCATCCCTGCAAAACTGAAAGACAAACCTTAATGAGGTCAAGACCTGTAATTTAACTTGGGTAATTTGGAAATATTTTATTATTTGGATGAAGGAAAAAAAAAAGAAAGTAGAAACAAGACATTCCCCTTTTAAAGAGAGGAAAGTTTAAACTATAGTTTGTCATAAAGCTTACTTGTGTGAGGACATCAACTGAAAGCTGTCTCGTTCACAGAAGGCATAAATACAGAGCATAAGCGTATGTATGCAGAGTGTAAGTGGAAGTCCTTGCTCTGAATATTTTGCTATCTAAAATTATTTTGTAGAAACCAGAGGAAAGGAAATTCTGCTATCCCATTTTAGAGATGGGAGGCTGAGGTCTAAAGGATATTAAATTCCTCCAAGTTGTAAATACAGAGTATGGATAAAACGGGAAATGAGTCTGTGTTTCCTGAGTCTCTGAGCAGGGAGAAATCACCAGACTGCTCTTCCATTCAGAATATGGTGCAGAAGGTGCTCCTGTATTTATTTTGTCTTTTAATGATCATCACTACGATACAATATACCTAAGACATTTCATGGAGAGGGAAAGCGAGATTAAAAATGCACCCGTTTTCAGTCTTAAGGCTTAACAACCATCCTCACCTTCGTTGCACATTACTGCAATGCCGCAGGAACGTGCAGGTCTGCGATGTGCAGATATGGAGCGTGCCATGGTGGTGGAGTTCCAGCGCCTCGCGTGATGCCACTGGCCTGGCTCGGCCTAATGCAAGTACAAGTACTGTGTAAGAAAATATGCCACACTGCTGTCTTCACTGAGGTTTTCTTCCCACTTGAACAGCTTCTCAGTGTGATATAGTGTTCTAAAATGATCTTTTATTTCTTAGTATTTAGAGAGAGGTGGGTGAAACTGCAGCTTAGGATACCTCTTTGGGGTCCTTTCACTTCTTAGGACTTTGTGTGGAATGAGTCTGGATCTTATTGGTGCTGTTTCTGTGGAATGCAGAGGAAATTCTTTAGAGCAGTGGAGCAGTGGTATTTGTCCTGAGGTGAAGTGCGCTTTGTGCCATTCCTGAATCTTAGAATCGTAGAATGGAATTATAGAATCATTAAGGTTGGAAAAGATCTCTTAGATCATCCAGTCCAACTGTCCACCTACCACCGCTGTTGCCCTCTAAACAATGTTCCTTAGTACCACCTCTACATGTTTCTAGGATGGAGGTGATAAGAGTGGACCCATATGTCCAGCCTTCATGTGTGCATCATGCATTTAATGGTAGGGTTCCTGTTATTTTTCCCCGAGGTGTGATTTCATATTACTTATTAACGAATTCTGTAAATTTACCATTTAAAAGAATTTGATTAAAAAAAAACCAAAAAAAAAAACCAGCACCACCACCACCACCACCAAAAGCCAACCAAGATGCAGATTTTATTTGCCACAGATCTTTCAGTTTAAAAAAGAAAATCTAATTTTAACCATTAGCACCAGAATCAAAAGCACCCTAAGGTTCGGGGATCTGGGGAAGGACTTGATGAAAACATTGCAAGACCTGGAAGAGTAGCTAAGCACCTGGCACCAATGGCACAATTCAAAGCCCAAGCAGGTTGTGACAGAGGTGGGTGAGACAGTGAGTTTTGCCAGATACACGTTTTGTGTCAAGAAGTATATTAATTAGTATGCTAGCATACTAATTAATAAATAGCAGTTATAAACTAGCCATTTACTGTATGGGCAGAGTGTGCAAACTTTGCATTGGCTATCTTTCAAAAGCACTTAACATTAAATGCATAGGAAAAAGCATCTCTTAAACTATTTTACTTGTACAAATGTATTATAAAGTGTGATATCCATAGGCTGTAACTTTTATTAGTGGAAACTGACTGCAGTCAGACTGGAGTTTCGATACCGTTCCAAACATTAAATCTCTATTTAAAAATTTGTATTTGGATTCCTTTTTTAGTAGTTAAAAATCTTATGGGACTCAATAGTATGTAAGGCCCAAAGAGTTTGCCAGTACAGGCATACTTAAAACACATGCATTTCCTTGATTTTTTTCCAACAATAAAACTCAGCAATAGTTAATGCTTTTCAGCTCCAAATACTGAGGAGTAACGGGCGCATAGGAATATCTGAATGTGTTCATTCCTCTCCTTTATTCATAGTGAAGAGCCTCAATAATCTTGATGGCAGAAGCTGTTCTGTGTGAAGAGCCAGCCAGCTGCGTTGCGTGGTTAGGGAAAACATACCTGGATTTGCAGAATCAAAATCCTAACGAGCAGGAGAGTCGGCCCTGACCAGGTGAAATCTGAGGTAAACTTTGCTCAGCACTGGTGGTTCGTCTTGAGAAACAGCCTCCTTAGAAAGCTGCGTTTTGTGAGGTTATATTGCACTGTGTTCTAATCCCTGGTGTTGGCTGCCATTTGGCAGAGCTTCTCCTGCCCAAGCGGCTACAAGAGGGAGAGCTCCCCTTGGCTTGGGAGAGGGGACAGTGCTGTTGGGTGCTGCAGCTTCCAAGTGTCTTCAGGTGGACCAGAAATGTTTGTGCAGCTTTGTGTATGTTTCTGACACATTTCAAATGGAGGATTTTTGGCTGCAGATACTGTGGCTGCGCTCCATATAGTCTAACCAGCAGTGTATAAATTCCCTGGCAGCTGAAGCTTTAAATCTGCAGCCACCAAATGTCTGCCTGTGTCTCACGTCCAACCATGTGGATCATCAGCACACAGCAAGCACCAGACCTTCTAATCCGCCCTGCTGATGGTGTTACTGCTTAAGCTGTGGGAGTAATTTTCATCTCTGTCGACCAGGACTAGACAGAGGCGTCAAGAAGAAATTTATTTGCTAAAAAGCACATAGTTCAGTAGTAAGAATCTCCATTGGCATGCTTGGCTCAGGGAGGTGGGACCAATTTATAGCTGAGAAGGAACCAAAGCTCTTACCTTTAACACCCTCAGAAGGAAGGGCAGCATAGCTGAGGCGTGTTCCTGGCTCCACAGGAAGCCAGCTTATTCAGCTTGCCCATTTGCTTTGTGAAAGGAAGAAAGGGAGGAATACTTGATTGCCTTCTTGGGAAAGGGGAAGATTTAGAGGGACGGGTAATTAATTTTACTACCTTCCAAGACATACAAGAGCTTTTACTTCTAAGCAAGAAGAATTTTTAGTAATCGTGTTTGCTGCTGTAAACACAGTAAAAATGGAATGATCATTGTTCTTCCATGCATATTTAAGAAAGGAAAGACTCTGGTACAGTCATTATACCATTTTTGATCTGAAAATGCAGTAATCTGCCCCTTGCTTTTGATGAGGAGATTATGTAATGCAGCTGCGTGTAGAATAAAAGTGGCACTTCTTGGTATGTTATTATTTTTGTGTCCTTCTTTGTGCAGAACTTAATACCAGAGGAATGGTTGTGTTGCTATGGAGCAGATGCTCACCTAGTTTTTCATTTTCAGAGACTTTTTAAGTTAGACATCTCACAAGGATGGTGACTTTGGGAAGAGGTACTTGTATCATTTCAAATGAAATTGTTTTTCACTCCATCTCCTGCAAAACCAAATTTTGTGTGAGATATTAAAACCCTATGGGGGGAATGGTGAAAGGTTCTTTAAAGCTGGAACATGGAGGATTTTGGCAAGCAAATTACTGATCACTCCTGGGATTGAATCATACTGCTCACTAACCCTGAGTTTAAATCTTATGGATGAGTACAGTTGTATTTTCCTAAATCCCCAAGAAAAGGGTTTTTTTTTTGTGTTCAAAATAATTGCATTACTTCAAAGGAGGGATTAAGATGGAACAATCCCAAATCTTGTCTACTTTGAAAGTTTTACAAGTTCTGTGGTACTGTGATCAGTTGAGTGAAGTTACTGCTAAATCGCCTTGCTCCCTATCCTCCAGAATCAAATCTTTGGCTTATTTATATCTTGGTCACACAAAACCCATGTTTTTTAATTTTTTTTTTTCAGTCATGAGCTCCTGTGAATATATATTTCATCTATGGAAGTAAGAATTAAAGTTAAGTTTTGAGGAATATGTATTTCATACTTCACAACTGCGAAGCTCTTAATGTTTTTCAGCGAGTTTCTCTCAAATACAGGGAAGGATTGAGACCAGAGGAGAGGATGCTGTGTCAATGCACACAAAGCAGAATTGATATGCTATGTCAAATTTGTTGCATTCCAGCCTTTATGTAATGTTCTGCTTTTAAAGTTTCCTTGTCTGCAGCTGTTCTTTTCATATTCAAAATTTAAAAATCAAACAGAGAAACTCATCCTGTACTACAAATTATTTCCAACCCGCTTGTTCAAATTTATTTGCAATGAAAATCTCCAACAGTGCAGTAAATTAAAGATGTGATTTTTTTGTTGTTGAGGTAGAACATTCCACCTTTGAGCTTAGCAAAGATGGAGTTACAAGAAAATGTGTCCTCTTGACTCTAAAATCAAAAGACATGTAATAGTAATTCATTGAATAACAGAGTTATTATCTGCTTTCAGCAAAGGTTTGTCTACGTAGCAGTAGCTGTCTGTTACATCTTCATCCATGCAGAGTACTCAGACAAGCATGTTAAGAAATTTGATTTACAAATTTGGTGAACTAAGTGAGATGGAGATCGTACTGTGATGCGTGTAAGAGTAGTGAGAGAGAGCCCCTGATGAGGGAAAACAGAGGTGATGGAAAAGATGTAACACGGCTTTCCGTTTAAAGATTAATTAAGAGAAATGAAATGTCCAGCATTGTATGAAAAAAAAAACCACAGAAGAAACTATTCAGCCATTATCATGATGTAGGTTACACTGAAAGGAGAAACCAGGATCTTTTTGGCTCTTCTGCTTGATTTACTTGATGCATGCTACCCCAATTACATATGGTTAATTAATATAAATGTGGCCATGTACCTTTTTACAGCCGGTTTCTTTAGTCTTTATGTGGTTTGAACAGAAAAACAGCAAAGAGGAAATTATTTTAAAACAGGACAATGTGATAGGAAAATCACACACACACAAAATCACTGAAACAAGATACCTACTACTTCTCAATGTCCATCCTGCATTATCCTTTTTCATTTATTTTTCCAAAAGACTACTTGATCAGATTCATAACTGTGTTAAAAGTCTGCAGGGAAAAGAAAGCTTTTATGCTGTTGCTTGGAGAGTGTTTAACACAAACAAAAGTGACAGCAGACTGCAAATGATGGCCAGTTTTCAGTGCTGCTACCCTCAATAGAATCCCTGATATTTCCAGTGTCAAGGAGTTATCAAAGTAAATGAAATATAATTGGATGGATACTGAGTGTAAGAATGGAAAATGGCTTTCAAAATCCTTTAATAGTTGTTATTTTTCTTCCCATCCTTTAGATGTTAACGCAGTGGAGCTTTGAAGTCTTTCAAAAATCCATTTGCTTTTAGAGACCTGCAGATCTATTTGGCTGGTTGTGAAACCTGAATTTTTCTTTTGAAAGTAGTTTTCCCTCTGGTTATCTATGTTTTGTCATCTCAGTGTTGGATTTTGTGCTGTGTGTGGCATAGCTGAAAAGCTGGAACTAGAGGTGGTGGTACCTTCTTAACTGAGAGGAAACTCGCCAGCTGTGCTTTTACCATCTTGGCTTCTGCATGGGTTCTAAGTGAAGCTTAAGACTAAACCTTCAAAATCAATCCTAGTTAGTGTTACAGATTGTCTGATTCTTACAGATGGAACTTGGGATCGAAGAGCTCATCCTAGGAATTCCCAATTTAAAGGGTAGGAATCTGGCAGCAGAACATTATCAGTGAGCCATTCATAATTTTGGAAATAAGTTCCTATATTTGTTTTCTCCAGGTGCCATTGCATCTATTCAGCTTCAAAGGAAAATACTTACTGATTTGGGAGAAACAGCAAATCTTTACGTGCATAGTGTCTTAAAAGATATCATTAATCCACTTGTTCTGTAGCTCTAGTATTGTTTTTCTTTGCTTTCCTCTTTCCCCTAATGATCTCTCCTCTGAAAGCTACCTCACTTCTTAAAATTTGGTAAACAAAATAAATCAATTTATTTCATATCATTTAATATATCATATAATATCCATTAAATACATAATAATGTAAAATAATGTATATTTATATGTGTATCCAGTATTCTCGTGTGCTTCTTAGTCACCTCTTGAAACCTTTTAGTCACAGTATTCTAGCTCTTTGAATGCCTTTGGGAAAAGAAACTGCTTAGATAATGATTCTGCACATTTTCATTTGAGTGGATACTCAAATAAATGAATGGAAAAAACATCTTTTTTTTCCTAGATATGTTAATTTTAAAGCACTTGTGCAAAAGCAAAAATCTTGTGCTTACAGGGTTGTTCCTTGAAGTGTGGGGAACACTCCGAGCTTACTATGGATAACTTCCCACCATGAGAATAAATTTGTTATTTAATTTGCATAGGATAAATAGCAGACTTGTTCGTTTTCTAGTGTACTCTGTTGTAAGCAGTAAGCGCGCATAGCAGGCTCCATTAATTTCTCCTCTTCCATTTTTTCAGAAGTGAGTTATTCTGTTTATTTCTTGTTCATAGCACAAATAAGCATTTCTCAAATATTATTTCCTTTGGTCCCACTGAAAACATCTGCACTTTTGCACCCCATTCCTTCCCATTCACACTCGTGCACCTGCCTCAGCATTGCTTGTTCTCTTCCTTTCTGCAGCACCTCTTCTTCTATCCCACCTGCTGGGGCCGTGTCCCTCCAGGGTGGGAGCACTGGTTAGCTTCAGCTTTTTGGCTTCTGTCCCAAGTATCCTTACACTAGCACGTTTCAATAATGGTCATGGGGAGCATATCTGGTTTGAAAATATTTATTCTGTTGATTTTGAGGGGCTTTTTTGCTTAGTTTTACAGAAAATGTTTAATTTACCAAACGTTATTCACCCTAGAAATTTGGAAAAATCAAACATAATGGGGCTGACTATAGAAAACGTCGTATACAAACTCACAAATATAGAAGTAAGAGCTGGAGCCATCTTTCTGCCATGCTTTGCTGCACTGAATTCCTGGGCTTGACTGAGAGATTTGGGATTTTCACGGTAGGCAGTAAACAGAGTAGATTAAACTTGCTTCTACTGCTGTTGAATTGTGGCTTTCAGAACTGTCTATTCCTTAAATCAAACTGGTTGGCTGACATGTAGTGAGCGGCTGCATGGAGTCACGTTGCATACTGAGGAGTCATACTGTAAATACTTTCTGTAGTATTTCTCACTGTGTTATGATTTCTTATCTCTATTAGATGACTGATAAAGCGTAAGCTACCCTTCTGCACTGCCTTTTTTAAAAGTAGAGGTGACGATGGCCAGGGTTGAGGCCTGATAAAAAGCCAATTCTGCTGTATTTTTTTCTTTGTTTCTTTGTGTCCATTGGTTGCTTTCTTCTCCTTAATTTTGTTTTTAGGCAGGATGCACTGTAATCAGTAACCTCCGCTCAGCGTGTTCCACCAGAAAGTCCAGGTGACTCCCATGGAGCTAGCTGTCACATACGCGTACTGCATGTTTTAGGGGCCACGTCATCCTCTGATAGGATTGAAGTCAGCAGCTGCTAAATTCAATACCCCTTAATGGTAGGGGGAACCTGAGAAAACCATTTCAAGCTGAAATGGCAGAAGAATACGTTCAAACAAAATGTAGTTACCTTTTGGAAGGCCAACCGTAAAACCATGGATAATGTCATGATTTTGTGAGAAATGAGATATTTAATGATTGAGAAAGGCCAATACAATTCTGTTTGTGTTAGTTCCTTAAATTTGTTTTAGGGAAATAAATGTTCCATGTTCCTTTTAAGAGGATGTTTTATTTCCCAGATTCTCATATATTTCCTCTTTGGAGGAAAACAGTGCTTGGCTGTATCTTTTTTTGCTTTTTTCTAGAAGAGACATTGAAAATAAGGAGATGTTAAAGGGTTAGGAATAGCAATGGACTTAGAGAACATAAAATTGAAGGTTTGCAGTCTCTGCTTCTGCCTACTCAGACTAATGTTCACAGATCCCCAGAATGCAGAAGCCAGCTATTCTGAGTTTTGAGAATGGACCTGGGCAACTACGTCTTGTGGGACTTGAGGGCAGTTTGAGGTACTGCAGGAAAAGAAGTGAGAACATTAATGGAAAAGACAAGTGGCTAAAACTAGACATTGCAGGAGGTAATTATGTCACTGGCTTCAGTGGAGTTGTACAATGGGATGAATGTGGCTCAAAACACTGAAATGGGAGGTTTCCTCAAGGAATGCTGTGTATGTACCAGCTAACAGAAACCACTGACTTTCTGTGATGACTTCCCACTCAAAAACACGTTTTCAGAGAGTTTAGAGAAACTAAAAAGGCACAATTTGAAGTGTCTTGTGACATTCTAGATATGATATAGCATTTGAATATTCTTTTTCTGAGCCATAAAATCAGCATCAAGTGAGCATCTTTCTGAATAGTCTTAAGTTATCTCATTAATTTTCTTTTGATATTGACATATTTCCTTTCACTTTAAGAATAATTATCACATTCATCATTTAAATGTCTGTCTCCTGCTTGGTTCCATGTAAATTCAGGTGCCTCTAAACCCCTTGCAGTGAATCTGGGCAGATGGATTTCTAATCCGTTACTCCAACGCTTGTTGCTCCTCATTTATTCACGCTTCTAATTTTTTCATTTCTCACATTCTTCTTTTGGATTTTTCTACAGCTCTGGAAAGTTATCACACATTTATCTTTTTTTTTTCTTGCTACTAATTATTTTCCTTACAATGCTCACTAGAAGATATTCCCTTCGTTTTTGTATGATCCCACTGCTGAAATGGCTGATGGACCACAGAGATTATTTTTTTCCTCAAGATTAAATGTTATAAATTTAGCTAATTTATGTACCTTTTAAACTTTAGTTGTTACTTTCTTTCCTACCTGCCTAGCATCATCTTTACATCATCATTGTCCGTAAAGTATAACCTTTGGGAGGGAAGAGAGAGCATATAGCATCTGATTCTGCAGCACCAATAAATTAAATAGTACTTTGGCATTTGGGATATCTGAACTACTCCTACATTCACTGCTGGGATGGCTGACTCTGCTTTTTGATGTTTCTTTATGCTCCTGAATCAGAGAATCACCAAGGTTGGAAAAGGCCTCTAAGATCATCCAGTCCAACCACCCACCTATATTTCCCCACTAATCCATGTCCCTCAGTACAACATCTAAATGTTTCTTAAATGAGTCATTTTTTCCCCCAATATGTAGTTCATAAGGAAGTAAAAACAATATTCTGCTTTTCATATCTCAGCAGATTCAGGATGCAAATGCCACAAGGACACATTCAGTTCCTCTGCCGCTGAATTTAATGTGCAGTGGCTCTAAAGGTAAACAGCAAAACAGTAAATAGCTAACAACAAAAATCATCTAAAATCTGGTGATTTCTTATGCAAGCAACATCATGATTTACATGAAGGAACACATAAAGTACTGAAGCTGAAAGAATATTGTGAAGAATCCTGGCTTCAAATCAAAAATAGGCACCGAGAAGTTTATTGCTGTGTGAATTCACTTTTAGTAAAACTGACTTCTCAGCTGTCACTGAATTGGTTTATTTTAAATGTTATTCCCATAATTTGTGCATGCAGTGTGGGAAGATATATAAATGGAAATATGAAAAACATCTAGGGTTGGAATAGTCACTTACCCCAGAAATACAGTAGCAATACTAGCGAGCCATCTACCCAGGGTTTAGAATTTGTTCTGCAGTCAGTGCAGCATACTCAGATTGTATTGCAAAAATGAGAGTGGGTTATGTATTTTGCTGTATTCTGCTGGGAGCGATCCGAACTGTAGGTGTATGAATTGCACAGGTAATTCATCTTCATCGATGGCTGTGGAAATAGAAAATATCTTGACTTGTTGGAAAACGTCGAGAGAGCTTTAAAACGAAAATAGCAGATGTCAAATCTAAAGCCTGTAGCTTACTGAGCAGTGAGTATGGTAAACATTGATTATTCGTCTTGATGTTAGAGTTCAAAAACAATTGTCCCTTCAGTTTGCCTCGGGGAAGCGTGAAATTAGGACCATGTGTGCATTGATGAACAGCATTCGAAAGATGAATCACGATTGCTGTTTTGGTCTGGTGCACAAGGCTGTGCTTGAGGGGTAGTGATTTCCTACCTCCTTTCCCAGATCTCTCTAATTAGCACTAGCATAGATCTCCTTTCCTAGTGCTGATGTTAAAGTGGCGGCCTGACAATGCCTGTTCACACAAGTAAGTTGCCTTTCTTGAATGAAGGAGTGCTTGCTCAAAAAACGTGGAATGTTGAAGTGTATGTAAGTGTTTGTAAAGACAGTTATCATAGGGCGATTCTGAAATCCTGTTACTTCTCTGACAGGAATTGTCAAATATATATGCGAAAAATTGTATTTTCAGCTTGACAAAGAATATGAAGCGCTATATGTTTCAAATTAAAAAGAAGAGGAAAAAGTTTAACTAAAGAAAATAAGATTATTTTATTTTCTTTCCGTTGTATTTAACTCCATTGTATCTGCTGCCTGGCATTAGTTAAATTTAGCTTTTCTCAGACACAAACAGTTCCTGCTGTTAACATTTAATTTAACGTTTGTTTCTGGAGATGGAATCCCACGTCTGTTCCTCTCCAGACTAGTAATGTGCAGAAACAGTTGTTGTAAGTGTATTTCATTAATAAGAACGTACCACGTGTGTAGGGCAGGTACCAGAAAATTATAAAAACAAACTAAAATAGAGATTACCTTTGCATAGTAGTCTTTGTCTCTTATGAATAGTCATACTGTTTCACGTTGAAGGATGGAGGCTTGAAGTGAAATGCCTGCACATGCCTTATCAGCCCAGTGAGTTAGTCATTCATTCTTCAGGAGATGAGGTGTATTAATGTTGTGCAGAACTGTGCTAACTGAAGATATCTTGGGACCTTAACCTTCACTGTCGATGTAGGTTGAGGAACAGATCCAGCATTAGTCTCTGTGGCTTGAGGTATGCATTCTGTGATGGAAATTCTTTCAGACTTGCTTGCCCAATAGAGAAGAGGGATTTGGATTTTGCTTATAATGTTTTCTACAGAATTCTGTGTTTTGAGCTCACATGCTGTGAGATTTAATGTTTCTGTAGCCCCCCACCTCCACATTTAACAATCAAGATTATTTGTAACTTAATCTGTGTGCATTTCAACTTTGATTATCTTTACACATAAAGATCAGTGGTCTATAGTTTTACTTAGAAGATGTTTTGGCTATTTTCTTTACTGTGTGTTCCTCCTCAGTCCCTGTGCGTAGAAGTATATGGGCCAAAGGGATTTTATGGACAAAGCTCCAGGCAATGGAGCTTTCTAGCAACGTTCAGAATAAATTAAAAGCTGCGTGTAAATTCGGCAAATGTTAGTGGTTAATTAACTAAGAATGTAGAGCCCTAGGGCCATAACACTAGTATTTGTAGTTTTAAAGTAAGGTGCTCTAAACAAATTGTCTTAGCAATAAGCCATTTAAATAGCACGCCTACTTTATGGCTTAAACAGGAGGGAGCGCTTCCTGGAAGGATGTTCGGCTCCCAGCAGGAAGGACTTGGAGGATTACTGCCAACGTATGGCATGGGAAGTTGTCTGATTAGCTTATGTGTTCTAACTTAAAACTTGTGTGACAATTATCTAGTTCAACATTTTAAGGTGCTTCTGACTCTTTCCCAAGTTTCTTCAGCCTTTGTGCACTTCTTATACGCTTCTTAAATATAAGGAATGAAAGATCAAATGAATTAAAATACTTGTGCTGATTTTCAGTGGGGCTTTGGTGGAATTTCTCATCCTCTAAACTTCAGCTCTATGACCTTAAAAGTTGGGCAGAATTGAATATCTGTCTTTGCTCATTCATAAATATACAAAGTCAGTAGGTTTCTTTTTTTTTTTTGTCATTTTTTGCAAATGTTTGATCATCAAACACATGCAGTGTCTTTGTTTTGCTGGAGTTAGTTAAATGGGGTTTTATATAGCTTAAGAGGAGCAGGAAATGTTTCAGAAGGGAAAATATATTAGTAGAAAAGTAAAGACTTGGAAAAAAAAATTGACACCTTCCTGTTTCAGGAAACATTTTTGTATAACAGCTTGTTTAATGCCAAACTAAATCAAAGCTAAATAAATGAAAAGCCACCTGCGAAGAAAGTGAGATTACAAAAATGACTTCCAAGAATACTATCAAGATCTGCTTTGCTTTTGTCCTTTATGTGCTATTTTATATCTTTTTTTTTATGGTAACTTCACTCATACTTTGTTTTTCTTCCTAACCACCTGACCATGAGATGCAGTGCATGTTTACGTGTGATTCTGACAGCATCTGCTTACAGTTGGAGTCCTCTTATACTATTAACTTCTCTTTACGTTGTGAAACCCAAATGTAAATACTATTCTGTGAAAAAGGATAGTGGTGTGTTTCTTGCTTGTTTTTTAAGATAATGGATATTTGCATTTTGAGAAATGATGTTCCCCCCATGAGACTCAGCATTATAGTTTTGAACTTTGTGCCTTGCTAGAGCAGTGCTACGTTTTGTGTTTCAAAAGCGACTGAAGTGTGTTCTGAAAGGCATTGCTACCTCTGAAGTCCTGTGCTCTTTTGTAGAGACACAGCAGACTCATCATCTTGAGATGTGTTTAAATTCCTCTCTGAGAGAGCAGTGGGGTGGTTCTGATTGAGCCTTAGTTTCCATGACATTGAGCAAGACATAGTGTGTTTTGATAATATTTGAGAAAACATCATAAAATATTTGATCAAAACAGTGTCTGATATGGAAGAATGGATTTCTGCAATATACATGCCTACTGGAAAAGTGAGAGAGATGTAGGTTGCTCTGAAAGTAATGCCTCCTATTTATTTCCATAGAAGCTACGACAGATACAAAGAGCATCATAACATTATTTGATAGAGCAAATTAACAGCTGCAGTATGCTATTTTCCAACATTGTCACCACCCTTAGCAGTGTCATGCTGGAAATGCTGGTGGCAGGTATATGCAACCTGATGGGTCACTGCTTGTGTTCCCATTGTCTGACTGATGGCGTGCCTAAACAGAAGGAAAAAAAAAAGTAATGAGTTCTATCATCATCCGAAACACTACTTACAAAGGAAAAATGTTCAAAATACCTTTTTTTAAAAAAATTCACTTTATTTTCTTAATATTTTTCTACAGGGCCTGACATCTGTCACCAAGAACAATGGGCTTCTCAATATCACCTTTAAATATGACAGTAAGTTGAAAATCTGTACTTTATTCACAAAAATCCAGTACTCAGTCTCAGTTGTCAGTATATAGCAACACCTCTCTGAGAAATGGCTCTAAGAGTAACATGAGCTCTTCAGTTTTGAAACAACTTTCAAATCTAGGTTTTTTTTCTGCTGAGTCTGGTGAATCTTCTTTCCTGTATTTCACTAATCAGAATAAGCTGGTCTAATCATTTGTAGTAGTTTCACTATCAGATCATTTACCCAGTATTGATTGAAGAATTATAAAGAGTGTTTTTATTCTGTTGAATAATGCAGTCATTGAAAATTTTACACAGAAATTTGTAAGTGGCCATCATCAGTATAAGCTCAATGTGCAGACAAGAGATGGTTCCAATTTACAGTAGCAATGTTTGTATTAATGCCAGTGCAAGTTCCATCCATCCCTCCCCCCCTTTTTTTGTCTACTCAAATAATTCATTCTCATCATCCTTACATTCCTCATTTTTGTGCTAACTTCTGAATTTGGAATCTTTCAGTGTGAATTCATTTTTTATCTTATCTTCTTAAAGAAAATGAGCTAAATTTAAGCACTTCAGATTGTACAGGAGACAACTGCATACAAGTTACCGTTTGTTATCTGCACAAAGAACAACAGTAAAAAATATCAGTTGGAGCAGAGATCCCTGCATTTATTTCACACAATGGAGTCTGTTTAAGTCCCAGTATCTGTCACATTTTTTCCATTAATTCTGGCACCAGGAACTGTAATTAACCAATGGCAAGTGCTAATTCAAAGTTCTGCTGGCACTGCATGCTTCCTGAACAAAGGCATTATTTGAGTTATGCAGTACCAGGGAAACGGGTCCCTGTTATCAAGGCTAAAGTGTTCATATAAGGTGGAAATAGATTCTTAAATTGAGTAAGCCAGTATGAGGCAGAATGTGGCTTGCTAGCTGAGATTTAAATGCTTTTAGTTTGCCACACAGCAACTCCAATGAACTCAGTTTTATGTTCTTCTATTAGTTGGTTAGATTATTTATTCAGGTGAAAAACAAATGTTTGTACGTTTTAGTATTTCAACTGCATTCAAGTAAAATAAGTGTTTTCCTGAAAAATTGTGCGCTTTTTCCTTGTTGTTTTCTTCCTAAATCTGTTGTTCTTTGAAAATGTAAATCAGTGACTCTCAGTCAACCCTCAGACATTTATGCTATAATCCATTTTGGCAAATTATCATTTGACCATAAAATTTTAGTAACCAGGATCCAAAATCATGGGCTTGCCATTAATTAATTCCAGACCTAGCAAAAGCTGTTACTTCAAAGTTTCCATTGAAAGAGATACTCTATTCTCTGAAGAGGAAGTTCATGCTGTCATTCCATTCACTCGTAGCAACAGAATTCTACAAACAGCAGAGTAAATACCAATTGCCCAGCTTGTGGAAAGAGCAATGTTGTACAAACTGTTCTGTTTTTAATTGTGGGGCAGTTACATAAAAGACCGCTTACCATTGTTTGTAGCAAAAAAGCCATTTTCTAAAGCTACTTTTTACTTAGCTATTTTTTTCCTTGTTTAAGGAGCACGCATCTGAATTAAATTCTAATTTCTTGCATTGGTTTATTATAGCACTTGATTTTTTTTATTTTTACAAACTCTGTATATGCAAATGCAAACCATATAGATTATGTCTGGATTTTAGCGTTTGTCATCAGTCAGTAATTTATGTCACCAATCAACTGTTTCTGGGTTCTGTTGGCTTCAGTAGTACAAAAGCAGAACGTTTGTTCTCACATTCACATCTTCATGTGCGTTATACTCCCTCGCCACTGCTTCTCTTCTAGTCACAAAATATGAGCCGAAGCACTGTAAGGCTTTACAAGTAATAAAATCTGGTGGTGCGTCTTTTCTTGTTTTGAATGCATAAAGTGTTGGTCAAACTCACCAGCAAAGCCAAGAAAGCTGTTCTAGTAGTTTGCTTTCTTGATGAAAGGTGGGATTTGCTATCCCATGTTCACAGAGCTGTAACTCTGTGAAATACACCAAGTTTTGTGAGGCTGACCATAAGATGATGAGATAGGAGCAGTTCTGACTGAGTCCAGTGGCAGAAGCGTGGTCTTACAGGACTGAGGTTACTGAGCAAATGACAGAGAAGGATGTATTTAAGCAGTTGAGTCTTTGTAGTCAAAGTCAAGCAATATCTGTACTTAAAAGCACTTCTTGGACACCAGTTCTAAAACTTTGTCCTTGTTGATATAGGTGCCTGGTCACTGATCAGCATTCTCTTGCTCTGTGCACTGTGCATGCACAAGTTAAATGACAGTCCTTACGTTTTGAATAATTAGTGAGAAAAAAATGCTCTTTAGCGAGTTCCAGAATGTGTCATTTTTGCATCCTGTGATACAGGCTGCTCTGGCATTACAAAATGGTTATCTTCTTTGGAGTCCTGCAAATGAGGCTTTGGCAGCTGGTCAAAGTGGTTGTGCTCAATGATTTCTGAAGTTTTGAACTGTTCTTCATTGTTCTAAGACAAAAGCTTCATGTTGATTTACTGTACGGTATCTATTTATTTTAAAAAATAAATAGTGTGCGTAACTGCTCAGCCTTGAAGAAATGTTAGAGAATTAACTTAATTCTTTATTCACATGGAATAATGTGGGCCTTGCTGGAAACTGAATAATCTTCAAGATTCTTCTCTGGTATGGCTCAAGAATTAGATTGAATTAGGTTGCCCAGAGATGTGGTGGAAACCCTAACCCTGGAGACATTCAAGGCCAGGCTGGACCAGGCTCTGAGCAACCTGATTCAGCTGTGGATGTCCCTGTTCATCGCAGGGAATGGACTAGATGAAGGTCCCTTCCAACTCTAAGGATTCTATGAACTCGTATGTTTCTCTTAAAGCATGTATTTCTCTGTATTTTCAGACTGCACTCCTTACCTGAATTCAGTGGGAAAACATGTGATTGGAGATGTGCAGAATATAACAATCAGCCAGTATGCATGTTATGAACAGGTCGCAGTCACAATACTTTGGACAGCAAATGCCATTGGTGAGTAGTAGAGGAAAATGGACTAATTCGTCATGTCTTTGGTAATGAATTATTTCTGATCAGTATCAGTTAAAATAACTAAATTATACTCAGAAGTATTGAAGAAAACTGCTTAAGAAAGAAATTCTGGACAACTTTGCAGAACTGCTGGGAGTAACCATGAAAATCTTTTGTACCACACAGGAGTTCACTGTCTTTTTTTTGTTGCAAAGTGCTTAAAGGAGTTGTTGAACTCATATCTTTGAGTTAAGCTTTCTTCTTTCACAAGCAGACAAATGTCCAAAATCTGCTGACCTTTTCTGTGCTGACATCTGGCTGTCAGCAGGATGCCACCTAGCAGACATTTTCAAAAACATAAACATACTCAATGTGTCCTGTCAGGGTAAAGGTGATGCTTTAACAGTGAGAGAGGAGGTAGCTGCTTTTGGAAAGGATTTCGTGCTCTTTTTTGAAAATGGTAGTTTGGGGATGTTTGCATCATTGTGTAATTTTATTGATGAAAACAATGCCAATGTCTCATCTACAAAAAAAAAAAAAAAAAAGAAAGGGAAAAAAAAAAGAATTTCAATTGCACTGGTGCTTTTCAGTATCAGGTATTAAAGTTAGAATTATGCATAGTATATTTTTTGAAATTAAAACATTTGTTTATTATTCATTTACTCATACAGCAGTCTCTAAACTTGATATGTTCATACTTCCTCAAAAAGTTTAATTTTTTTTTTTCTTGCAATTGGATAAGATTAGAAGTTTTATTTATGTGGTAAGATTGCACCCAAAGTGTTGAGGTATGGCAGCTGAAAATGTGTCTTTATTGAATTTGACATGCATTTTTTAGCATAGACCTGCACTTATTAAATCAAACATTTTAGATGAGAAAACTTGTCAGATTTTCTTTGTGACCTCCCAGTATGAAATCGTACTTTTGGAGTTTGTTTGATAACATTTTAAATCTGTAACAGCAAATAATGATTAATTACTGGAGCTTAAGGAGTATTTGGAAAATACACTGAATTCTGCAAAAGCGTGCAGTTGAAACCAGTTGGTAATCTTCAGCTGCAGACTGGGTGAATCGCAGCTGTATGGGAAACCAAGTCTGGCGTTCTCTGTTGTCTGATCAGAGGTTAATCCTCTGCGAAGCGTGAAGCCAGAACTGCTGTTGAAAAATCTTGGGTAACACGGAGACTGGACGCTTTCTCTTTCATGGCCTTCACGTAAGCACAAACAGTGCTTTTGTTCCATGGAGCATTAAGAACACATTGGGCATGGTCTTTCTCTTACACAAGATTATCAAGATTATAAAACATTTAAAAAAAAATCTATTGGAACAGAGGAAGCTCTCTCTTGGTCTTTTTTTTTTTTTTTTTTGGCAAGCATAGTATAGAGCCAGGTTAATCTGTGTTGATTCTTGTAGCATTTACCTTACAAAAACGCTGTCTGTGCCTCAGATAAATGTGTATTCTGCCATATGCAATGCTGTTGAATAGATGGAATTAGATGAAGCAATGGCAATTTGTTTTGAAGAACTGCACGGTGACTTTGACACCTGAGCCACAAAACTATCACAGCGTAACACTGATATTGTCCTGTGACGTTTTTATGACTGTGACTCAGTTTAGTCATGTAATTAAGTAATTCCATGATGAGAACACTGCAAAGAAATGCAAAGACTGTGCTGAGAGTTGGTTGTGTTAGAGTAGCTTGAAAACTATGAGTGTAGTTCTGGCATTACTTATAAATAACTGGACGTGTGCACACACTGGAATAGATTCCATTCCTTCTAAGTCAAGCTTTCTGTTAAGCTGTACTATACTAGAAACAAAAAAATTGTAATAGCTGCTATCCCTTTAATCTGACAGTTGAAAAATTATAAGAATGTGTTATAAAGACATATTTCCATAATTTGCTAGCAAACTGTTGCATTGTATTGCAAATAATGGCAATACAAAGTTACTATGTAGTGTATTGCTGATGAAGATAATTTATATTGCAGTGATAATTTGGAAGCCCCAGCTGGAGTGGGAATTGCTCTGCTCTAAGTATTACACAGATGTGTAGTAATTACAGCCTTTGCCAGAGTCTGAATTCTAAATAGGCAAGATAGAAGATGTGGGAAGAACTAATGTGACAACAAGTATTAAAACACAAATGTATTTCATATGAGGGCTAGGATTTAGCTGTAAAGAGAAATGAACTATCTTCATGTAACATAAGATATCACTGACTGCATTTTGAAATATTAGTCTGTTTTAAATGCTCTGCTGTTTGCAGGGATTGAATACCTGAGAGGATTCCGAGTAATACTTGAAGAGTTAAAATCAGAGGGAAGACAATGTCAGCAGATGGTTTTAAGAGATCCAAAGCAGTTGAGCCCAAGTTTTAAAAGAACAGTAAGTGCTTTCATTCAAGAAATGCTTCACTGTTGCTTGTGTGTGTAGTGCTGAACATGCTTATGTGCTGTTTATAAATTTGTGTATATATTTATATAGATGTATAATTAATGTGCTGTTTTTTAGGGTGTAGATTGCTTCCTAACGTTGTTGTTCTTTAGTGAACAGTTGTTGACCTGGAGATAGATCTACTCCCCTTCTTAAGAAGCTTTCCTGAGGCTGGAAACTGTCACAAAATTGTTTGGGGTGACTGTGGGGTACAGGTGGCACATCTGTAACAAGTCCACATCCTAACTCTGTGTGAAGCTTCCTCATGTCAATGTTGTAATGGAGGGAGAGATAAAAGTTTCTTAATGTATTAATTAATCCTCATGTTTGCAGATCTGTGGGCTTATACTGAAAGAAAATGTCTTTAGTTAAACTTTTTTCAATTTTGTGTTTTTTGTGTAGGGAATGGAATCCAATCCCTTTGCAAATCTGAAGTTTGAAACAGATTACTTTGTAAAGATTGTGCCTTTTCCTTCCATTAAAAATGAAAGTAATTATCACCCATTTTTTTTCCGAACTCGACGTAAGTATTTCATGCAATATAGTATTGCATAATAGCATTCCTTTCCCCTCCGTTTTTTTTTGTTGTTGTTGTTTTCAGAAATAGCTTTTCTGATGTAAAAGAATAGCTTTTCGTGTAAAACATGGTGATGTCAGAGGAGTCTAGGTTAAGATAGTTATTGACGTAGACTTTGAAAGAAGATCTGGGTGTTAAGTGGAAAGAATTTGAATTCCAGTGATAAATCTGTAATGCATAATTCATGTTAGCCACTGACCAGAGGGAAGGTCTCAGGAAGGCCTGTAATTGCCTGAGATCTGCCTGCAGCAGGATTACTGTCCTCGTTCTCAAGACCATTTGACTCATGAAGATGGTTCATTCCTTTTCTTCCCTTCACTGGACACTGAGAAAAAGCTCAAACTGTTTTTGCTTTTGAGATCAGTTTCAAAAATGAGTATGTAGAGGTAGGTAAAGATGAATGCATATGAAATGAGTTAGCAACAAATCAGGTTGAATTTCTCAAAATTACTTAGCAATTAGCAATTCCTATTGCAGCCTAATGAGAAAAAACTTGAATAAACTCATCAGTGCCTAAATAGAATTAAATAGAATCTAAGTGTAAGCGCCATTTTGGGTAAAATGTTGGTATTTGTCCCACTAAGGACTACTATTTTCAAATTACTGAACCTATATATCTCATTTAAAGATGAGGAAGCACTTGAATCATAACATAGAAGCTGAATTTGCAGAATATGTTTACTCTGAGCACATTACAGATTGGAAAAGGAATGAGAGTACTGACTTCAAAATGCTGAAGTAACTCCCTTCTTTTGCACTTTGTTTTTATACTCACATAGCATAGCATGTAGATGCTCTATCATTAATAACTTTTACCTGTATTTTTAGCATGTGAATTGTTGCTACAGCCAGAAAATCTCATCTGCAAACCTTGTAAGTAAAACGTATTGCTTTCTATATACTTATAAAAAGTTACTGTCCTTGAAGAGTCACTTGCCGGTTTATGAATATTTTTTCTGACAGACTGGAAGCCACGAAATCTGAATGTTACCCAGCAGGGTTTTAACATGCAAGTGTCTTTTGATCATGCTCCCCACAACTTTGGATTTAGGTATTACTTTCTTCACTACAAACTGAAGCATGAAGGGCCATTCAAGCAAAAGACCTGCAAACAGGTACGTCACTGTGTTTTGCAACTCTCAAAGGCAGAGGACCCATTCACGTGGATGTTCTAAGGTTTTATGGAAACATAATACGGAATTTGATCACTTTAAAAATTTTAGACTACTTGGTGCTATTTCTGTAAATATCTGTTGTATTGTGATAGCACTCATCGGTTAAAACAACACTTGAGTGCTCCAGTGGTGGTGAATACTATAAGCAAATGAGAAGAGGCTGTTCTGTCTTGAAGGCCATACAACTGATGAGTACTTCAAACTGCATCTTATTGCATTTGTTAAATGTTCCTTCCAATTACGTGATTTGATCTCTACACCAAATTTTACCACTGAACAGATTACCTATTCAAGATGGTGTCACAAAGTAGCGCTCATTTCACTGGTGTGTAGAACTAGGTTCTCTATGACTTTGTACAACTGTGTGTAAGTCTTTCAACGGGTGCTGCAATTTGCTGTATTGTTTTCCTTAACTTAGGTTATTATTCAATGGCAAATTTGATCTCAGTGGACAACTTTTGAAAACCATTTTTTTTCCCTTTGGTTAACTGATCATATTCAAGTTCTGCAGGCAGAGGATTGTAGTCCTTGCATATTTGAGTAGAGACTCAGCTGAGCTGGTTTAAGATATCCTAATATAGAAGAGCATCCTACATTTCTAAATCAATATGAATGTATTTTACATTATATTTTAAAAGTATGTGAGTGTCATGCAGAGTATTTTCTTTTTTTGATGTAGGAGCAAAACACAGATACTACAAGTTGTACTCTTCAGAACGTAACTCCAGGAGATTATATAATTGAGGTAATATTTACAGTCATTTGTACTGCAGCAGAATGAATACATTCATGGAGGAATTAACTGAAACTAAAGTATCTCAAGTCAAAGTCTTTGGTAAAACTAGACTTTGGGCATTCTTACTGAGGTACCTTGGCAAAGTAAAGGTTTTAGGTAGATTATTCTTGACCTTTCCATAGTTGCGCTTCTCTAAGCACATAGTACTTTCAGTTGTGCCTTCAAGTAAAATTGTGAGCCTGAATGATTCTTGGATTTTGGTTCTTCATTGGAATTATAAAGTTTGGTCAATTTCTACTATACTTGTAAATTATGTCTCTTTTTATGATGACGGTACATGAACTCTAAAAGTTAGTATCGGGAGAATAAGCTACGTACTATCAAAGACAGATGATTTCATTAGTTAGTACTCTTTGGTGCTCTTTAACTGTAACTTTTTGAACAGGAAGTTTCTCATCAGGTTGTGGAAGCTGTTATAGTTGTTTCAATATTGCAGAAAATGAAATGAAATTTCCACAAAATAAAATTCAATTTTTACTTTCCAAAGCTGGTTGATGACACTAATACAACAAGGAAAACAATGCACTATGCACTAAAACCAGGTACGAATAGTTTTTTTAAACAGTATGTCATATTTACCTTACTAATTTAGATTGTTTTGATTATATTGGTAATAAATGTTGATTTGATATATCTGTTTGCTGTAATGAAGACTGCTGATGCAAATGTGCTGTGATCTTTTGACCGAATGAGAAGAGAGCATGCTTGTGTATACACATCTGCATTTCTATACATTTATATTTAGTACAGTTTAGATCAAGATATAATTGGAAGTAGTTGTGGGTACATTAACTTTTGTTATACATATGGATATGAAAATTCATAATCTATACCTTAATTGCAAACAAACAATGCATACAGTAGTGTGGAAATAATGTAATGTAATGAAACTATGAGAGCAGCCTAAACACATAACCTGACCATGCACTTCAGCCCTGAAATGAAATTAAGCAGTCTGGAAAATTTGTCAGTTGAACGCTTGGCCTGTCCTTAAGAGATGAAGTGAGGATTTCACAATATAGCTGCAGACCCAAAGCATAGCCATGGATGAAGGCAATAGACACAATGGATTGGTACAAAAGTAGTCTTTGTAGGAAGCCACTATTTGAGCACTCTGGAATGAAAATCCAGTAGTTCAAATGACTCTTGTGAATCTTGTTAAAAATATAACTCATGTAAAGCCCCCATTATGGGGGGGGGCACTATGCGTAAAGCACTTGTTACTTATGTTAGTTGCTCTAATGCTGTGGTCATTGGGGCAGTTAGCATAAAACCTCTTTTAAATGAAGCAGATCATGTTGTTTTTTTACATTCCCAGTGTAAAGATTTGATTAAATTGTTCTAACAAGCACATGCCTCATTCTGCTTTGTTCTTCCAAGTACATTCTCCGTGGGCTGGACCAATAAGAGCTATTGCCATTACAGTGCCTTTAGTTGTCATCTCAGCATTTGCAACACTTTTCACGGTGATGTGCCGCAAAAAGCAGCAAGGTAAGAGGGTTTACTCAGTACAGAGTTCATATAAAGATGCACATTTGCAACTAAAAGGGCCCTATCTGGTAGCTTTATTCTATAAATACCTTTATCTGAAGAACTTCCTTTTTTACCTCTTCCTCTTTCCTTTCAACAACTTTGAAAGTTGTTGAAACGTGTGGCAAATTCTTAGTCCAGTGCATCATGGTGATTTGTTTCCAAAAGAAGTATTACATCGCAAGTCTAGGCTTCAGTGTAGAAAGAAGAGAACTGAAGAATTGATGGAAATTATTTTTTGATTAGGGTTTCTGTTTACTTCTGAAAGTAATGCATGGCCTGTGTAGAATACAAACGTAACTGTAAATGGACATATTTTAAATATTGCCCGATTTCATTCAAAAGTATCTAACTGATATTTATTCTAAGCCAGAAGGGATGTAAAGCCGTGTGACAGGAGTATAATTCTCAGCACTGTCTGGAATACTACTTGTATCTATTATTCCAGATTGCTCACTTTCCTGGAAGTTGCCTTTACACTTCATCCTAAGCCGTCTCCCTAAATTTACTCTTCCTAAAACTTAGTTGCAGATGTTTCTGTATATTAGATTCCATCCCTATTCACTGATTTCTCTCTGCTCTGTGTGCAGGAGCTGGCAAGCTGTGCTTGTTACATTGAGATGTTAAAAATCAGTTGGCATTTTTTCGTAGAACCTAGGGAATCGTGCTGTTTCATGAATATGGAAAAAGTGATTACATTCCCTAAGCCTCACATATCTGTGTTATCCATCTGAATTTTGGAAATGAGATATGCTGCAAGTGCTATATGCCATTTGGGTTAAATCCTTTTACCTTCTGCTCTTCTGTGACTGTTCCTTTGCTCACAACTAGCACAGTTCCAACAAAAAGACAAATCACTGAGGATTTGTCTACACGGAGAGTTGTTCCAGAGTAGTTATTCATGGTGAATTGTTCTAAAACAAATCCCTAGGTCAAAGTTTATATCTTGAAATAGGCATGTTTTATTCAAAATTAGTTTAATCAACTGTAGAACTAGATTGAATTAGTCTGGTATAACACACCCATGTTCCAGTCTAAATGCATCCATCCAAGGAAGGAAACACTAATAGCTGTTTTGAACTAAGTTAATTTTATCTTAATTCAAATGAATGCCAAATTAGTTTTCAAAAACATGACGTACCAGAGAGATGCTGTATGATATTCTGAAAGGATCTCTACTCCTGGAGTTTAATATTCAAAAGGACTTAGTTATGCAGGAAGCTCTTCATGACGGTATGTCTTAAAGGTTTTTTTCACAGTGAGGTGAAACAACTTCATGCTACTTTTTCTACTTTCATTCTTACAAACCAAATCTTGAGTTTCCTGAGCTGTGCAGCAATACAATTTCATATTTCCTTTTCCAAGTATGTTCCACATATGTAACAGCTCAGAAGCTGATGAATTGAGGGTATGCAACCTTTTCAGGCTGGAAATGAATTTGAAAAAAAATCTTTTCTATATGCTTTAGTTGAAAGTCTAGAAAGTTCAAATAAACAAAAGAACACCTTTATAGTATGAATTCCCTTTCTTTTTTTCCAATTTAGAGAATATATATTCTCATCTAGATGAGGAGAGCTCAGAATCTTCAGCTTATGGTGCAGGTCTCCCTGTGGAAAGTCTTCGCCCCCGGCCAAAAGTATTCATCTGCTATTCCAGTAAAGACTGCCAGAAACACATTAATGTCATCCAATGCTTTGCTTATTTTCTTCAGGACTTTTGTGGTTGTGAGGTAAGCTCAACATTTCTTCTGTTAACAGAATTACTTTAATTAAAAGAGTACTTGCAAAACTCGTAATGATAGAAGCAGGGTGTTTCAACATCTCCTTTGGACACACATCCATTATTTTTCTATGTATTACATAAATTTTCTTCACTTAAGGAAAGGAACAGATCCTAGTCTGCACAGAAGACAGAATTGTGGAAAGCGAGACAGTTACTGGTTTATTTTTGTTCAATTTTAATCCTGCCACTGTGATTCTACATCTATGAATGGGAAATGATTTTTCAGCCCTGCAGCAAGTCTGACCTCTGGTGGCCAAGCACATGAAAATAATTGATGCCTCATTGTAGTAGATGTTCACAGTTCATTCATACGCTGAAAATGGTTTGGATCAGGTGTTCTAACAATAACAAATTGGAATCCCTATTTGAGATTAGTACATTTTAGATTAGTATTTAGTACTAATACACCATAAGTCTGTGGAATAGCATGGAGTTGAGCTGCTAGCACTCTAACTGTACCCTGCAACATATGACATCAGGCATCATTTCAGATTAGTAAACTATATAAGTAAAATATTGATAGCATCTATGTCCAGAAGTAATCTGTATTGTTATTAAATCTGTGGGGTTTAATTATAACATTATTGCTCAGTGTATAACAGAACAGTTTTACAATTTTGTTTTATGTGAAACAAGAATGTTGTCTCATAAAGAACAAAACAAAATGGCATTTGAGACCCCTTTAAAATCATAACATGACAATACTAAAAGTCCTTTCTCACAGATGGAAAATCAGACATTTTCCTGAAGAATAGAAATAAAAAGAAACGCAAAAGCAAAACCACCACACTGTGCCTTTATCAGCGCATTTCCAAGCAGTCCCAAGTGACTTCTCTCCTCATACATGATCGCTTTCTTCCTGTAGTTGACTGAGGTAGCAGTCTTCATGAGGCTTGGTGTTCTGGGCATCCACTTACTCTGTCTTCTGATGAGACAAAGTTTTCTATTCTGATGTAGGTAAGATAGCAGAGCAAAAATAGGTATTTCTCAGTAAAAAAAAAAAAAAGCTTGAGAGAAGACTTAGTAAGTGGTTTTGGTTTTGAATTGTGACTGGTTTTTTGTTTGTTTGTTTTTTACCTTAGCAGCTCACTTATTTCCTCAGCCCAGTGACATATTTAGCCCACAGGCAATGTTTAGACTGGTGAATAATTACTGAAGTAGTACTGCTGGTTCTAGTTTGTCCTCTACCGATGCTGTATTAATTATCACTTATTTCGCTTTTTAAACAGCTTGCATTTGCATCAGGAACAAGAGATAGTTAAACTTGTAATTCTCAATTCTTGGATAAATACAATACATTATTTAAATTTTATTATTAAATGTATGTAATAAAAATATCAAGTGGAATGTTCTTTGCTTTTTCTAGGTGGCTCTAGATTTGTGGGAAGATCTGAAAATCTGTAAAGAAAGTCAGAAAGAATGGCTCATTAAAAAAATAAACGAGTCTCAGTTTATCATCATTGTGTGTTCCAAAGGAATGAAATACTTCGTTGAAAAAAAGAATTGGAAACACAGAGGAGTAACCAAAGACACAGGGAAAGGAGAACTATTTCTGTTTGCTGTGTTGACTGTTGCAGAGAAGCTTCGTCAGGCAAAGCAGAATTCAAATGACCTCTGCAAGTTCATTGCAGTCTACTTTGATTACTCCTGTGAAGGAGACATTCCTGGTATTTTGGATCTAAGTACAAAATATAAACTCATGGACAATCTGCCTCAGCTTTATTCACATTTACATTCCAGAGACCTTAGCATGCAGGATTCAGAGGTGTTTCCCGTTAACGTCAGTAAAAGGAATTATTTCAGGAGCAAATCTGGTAGGTCTCTTTATGTTGCCATTTGTAATATGCATCAGTTCATTGATCAGGAACCAGACTGGTTTGAGAAACAATTTATTCCCTTCCTTCCACATCCTTTACATTACTCGGAGCCTGTCATGGAAAAATTTGACTCAGGCTTGGTTTTAAATGACTTAGTGAATAAACAGGCGATGGATGACGATTTTTACCTGAAAACAGATGTAAATAATATTTCAGCTGGAAATTCAGACTCTCACTGTATAATTCAGCACTTAAATCTTGGAGAAGATATAGAAACTCAGGACATTCAAGGTGGTGGCAGCTCTGTTCTTCGACCATTGTTACATGCTGTTAAAGCTTCGAATCTTAAAGATATGCCTCGAGATTCTGGAATCTATGATTCGTCTGTTCCTTCATCTGAATTATCTTTACCTTTAATGGAAGGACTACTGACAGATCAAACTGAAACTTCTTCCATCACAGGAAGTGTTTCTTCATCATCAGGTTTAGGTAAGATACAATGATGTTTTAAAAAATACATTGATACATCTTCAAATACTAAAGATACTATATAAGGAACATAGAAAACTGCAGAGGAAGATAAGTATTACGTACAGCTGGTCAAAAAAGATAGGTTCTAAGTAACTTTAGAAAAATTAATCTTATTGTGAGGAGGGGATCCTTAGCTAAGTAAGATCTCATAAAGTTCATATTAGTAAGCCACTTTTCATTAATTGACCTAATTACCAGAAAGATTGCATCTTTCTTCCAGAGACTCCTTGGCAGCTGGCGTACTAAGCTGACAGCTGTGTGGTTTAATCAGGAGGGTACTGTGGTGAAGCCTACTTGAAGAAAGGCCGTACGTCTAAACTGATGTCCTATTTTGCTCCAATACATAGCACAATCTTTAGGGTTATGCTCTATACTGTGGTTAACTCAAGCTTCAGGTTTGCGTTGGGCTCATTGGATATGGAGCTGAGAGGAATGAACTAAAGGGTTTCACAGGAGGAACTTATATGCTCAGCAGACTCTCAAAAAGAGATTCAAAGATGTAATTGCCTGCAGTTAGATGGCATAAATATTGCCACAAGCCATGTGAAAAGCTGATCTCACCATACCAGTTTGAACACATTGAATTGGCATCACAACTACATCAATATGAAATGTTCCAGCAATTTTATTTTTAGGATAAGAAGATTTGAGATCTTTCTTAAGCAGCTACAGCAGGTGAATATTGCATTTTGATGCTGATATGCTGTTCTGCTTTCTTGATTGAGTGTTGGCAATGAGCTAACTTGATAGACTTTTGTCTTACCTAAATGCATTTTTTTCATTATTCAGATAATTCATAAGCCATCTTTGATGCCATAATTTTGTTAGGAAGGGAACATACAGATATTCATTGATGGATACAGCATCTCTATCTATAGGTTCTATAGTCTCTAAAAAACAAATTATAAAAAAATGAAAACTTTGTGGAAAAAATACATATTTATTGATTTAATTGTATAAGACATAAATACCTAGTTATTGTTTCAAATTTCATATTATATTCTTTAATTTCCTGTCATCTTCTAAGTCAGCTTTTTTCACATATGTTGGGAAGATTTACAGACAGTGTCTATGAAGGTAGATTAATGCCTCTCTGTGTGAATGCCTTACCAGTATTCCTCTCCATCACAGAGCTCTCAGCTGAGATCTCAGCTGCCAAGTGGTCTCTGAAAGAAAGAGACAGTCTTCCCAGTAATTAAATCTCAAGTCACATACATACTTGTTTGCATGTTTCGGCTGCAGACTTTGAATGTTTTAGCACTAGCTGATAAGGATGAATCTTAACACTGATGTTCCAACAGCCAGGGAAACCAGAATAACTTCTGATGTTTTCTCATTCATTGTCCCTGTCCAAAAGTACCACCGTGACTCTCGCTCAGAGTTCCCCTCACTGAAACCATGGTCTTCATTCAGTACAAAGAACTATCTAGAACTTGTGCCACCTGCCTATTAAATAGTTTGCAACTCATTACACCTTTTTACTCTCACAGACATAGAAAATATTTATAGCACTAATATTTATATGCCTAGTAATGAGAAGAGTAAATAGAATTGTGTTGCTCGTATTCACGTTCTAATAGTTGGACAAGTCCCAATTATGACTCTGAATTCACAGTACCATTTCTGTTCTGGCTACCTGTTTTTTATCCATTTCTTTGTCACAACATAATTGAATAGCTCTGCCATTTAGAAGTGAGTATACACACCTCATGATAGATCTCCTTTCTTCTTTAGTAGACAGTTTTATTCAATCTTTTGAATTCATAAATCACACAATTTCTAACACTTTCAGTGCAATTCACGTACAGACAATAGACAGTGAAGTAGATACGTACATCACTGCAAAAAGGAGATTCTCAAAAGGATCATCACATTAGGCATGACCTACTGAAGTTCAGACCGAAATAATGTGGCAGAAATCCCAACAGCTAGGCCTTTAATAGGTCAATTTAGTGAATGAACCTAGAGTCTTCTCCATTAAGCCCTACCTGGAGAGAAAAGTATCTTTTCTTTAGATAAGGAATTACTGAGCATGGTAGTTCAGCGAGGCATTATAATCTGGATGGTTTTCATAAGTTTTCTTTGCACTGCTTCTAAAATGTTGAACTAATACAATTTCAGTATTTGGAGTAATGAACCACCTATTTATTTTTATTTTATTTTTTTTTACTAGGGGAAGAAGAACCTCCTGTAATCACTTCCACAAAGTTCTTAGTGCCTGGAATATGTAAAGCAGAACTTCATTGTCATATCCATACTGATGAACTGCAGGCAATTGCTCCTTTGTAATACATCAATACATTCTTATGCATTGCCACTTTATCAGCAGCCTCTGTGCTTTAACCACCACGCTATTCCAGCTCTAAATCTACTTGAAGGAACAAATACCACCTGAAGATGACCTGCTATTCACAAGGGATTTTTATGGCCAGTAGGCTTGATCTTATTGGGCTTAATACAGTCTTTCATGATTTGAAAAATGCAGCATGGAAGAACAGATGAGAAAACATTTCAGTATTATTCCTATTACTAATTTAAGTTTCATGATGTTATACTGTTTATAGATGTCGTAATAAAAAGTGACCTTTTTTACTAGACTTAATGTTGCAACTGGACATAAAATTGTTCAGAATACTGAGTCTGAGTAATTACTGTTTTGTATTCCAGACTCTAGCATTGAATGCTGACATGTTTGATGGTAGGAGTGTTGTAGTAAATTAGAGCAGGATATTTTTAAGAAGGAAGACAAAAAATCAAAGGTGAGATCAAGAAATTATTAATCAGGAAAAATTATTTTCTTCTAGAAATATTTTGGTTCCTATCTTCGTGGTTTTTTCTTTTTCCCAAATGTTAATGTGTCTCAGTATTCAATTTCAGATAAACATGTCTCCTTGTTCTGTATGATTCTCCTCTCTTTTCTCCACAATCTGGCTGTGATGACTCACAAGTAACACGGTATTGAGTGTGAAGTATCATTTTTCTAATAGACATGAATTCTACATATACTGACTGATACTATGTAAACTAAGTTTCCTGTTTTCTTCCTAGACGTGCTAATATAAAGAATACTTTAAAGAGACAGGGGAAGAAAGTCCAAAATTAGTATTTAAGACATAATTCTGGCTCTGTTCAGCCATAACCTACGTATGCTGTATGGGGAATGTCATACTCAAGGAGATGCTGCTACAGAATAACCAGAGGTAAAACAAATTAAGACAGTTAAGAGACATGAATACTTTGCTTTCATAGAATCATAGAATTGCTCAGGTTGGAAAAGACCTTAAAGATCATCAAGTCCAACCACAGCCTAACCATACTACTCTAACTCTAATAACCCACCACTAAATCATGTCCCCGAGCAACTAAAGAGAAGCCTTGGAGTTGTTTTGAAGTTCACAGTACTTATCATTACTTAGTGATTAAGATAGTGTTCTATTATTAGTCTTATATTAACAAACAGGGAAAAAAAAGCAAAAAATACAACTGGTCATGTTTATCTAAGGGCATGGGGCATGTGAGTCTTCTGTTCTGCACTGGCCAGGTGGTACACCCTTTTCCAAGTGTTGCTGCTATTACCAAAGAGAAACTTTTCAAGTAAAATCCAGCTGTGTAACTAACTACAGTTCTAGGCACCAGAATGGTAACAGCAAATAGTAAAGGACAACATCTCAGTGTGCCTTTGCTAGTTTAGCTCATGGAGTCAAACTCTGACTCAATTCATCTGTCTTCATTTTCTATGACCAGGAGGCTACTTTAGGAATGTGTGGAGGGAGAACTCCAACTCCTCAAATGTTCTCACTGTTTTAATAGATGAGAATTAGGCTTTGCTAATTGTTACATTATATTATCCATTTTAATAGTATGAAATAGAACCATTAAAGCAGTGATGATTTTGGCTGAGCAGCTTTGAAGTTTTAGATTTGTTTGTTTGTTTTTGCATTGGTTTATATGTAATCATTTGAAGATCCAAACAGAAGACTCTTGAAATTGCTGTCACAAATACAGTAAGAAAGGTGCTGTAAATGGTGAAGTGTAACAATTATTTGAACTTACCAATTGATGGCAGAACCTTAGCATGCTTTGCAGTTTTAATATGGAATTATAATGTGATGACATATGTATGTGTCAGATTTGGAGGTTCTTGTCTGTTAATGTAATGTCCATTAATCCTACTGTACCTTTTTTCTGAATTTGAAAGAGCACTAACTGAAAAATCTTAAACTCACAGTATCTAAATAAGCTGAGTACAGAGTGGATTATCTGCACCTTCACTGATTTTTTTGCATGCTGTAACAAAAGCAAAGTACTTCATTTTTTCCCATTCCTTTGTGTTTAAAAGTACCTGGGGCAAACTAGGCAGAATAATCTAGAGGTGTAAATGCTCCTTCTCTAAATCTAACCATGCAAGTTCTTGATTTAGTGCATTTTTTTGCTAGCTTTAGTAGTGAAAGTGGTTGGATTGATAAAATACAGGGAGAAAAGTTGCAGAAGTAGTGTGCTGAAGAGCTGCTGTGCATAGAAGTACCAAAGCTACAATCATAAGGAAGAGGCAATTTCTTAGCAATTGGAAGATGAAGGTAACTCTGCTTTCCTCCAGGGAAAGTCCTAGTACACATACTGCTATTTTATGCTAGGCTAAAGACTGGGAAGATTCTGTGGTTCTGTTAAATTCAGTGTTACTTTAAGGAAGTAAGTTTTCATTTTGAGGTCTAAGAAAGCTCTGTTTTGAAAATGGAGAAAAGAGGTTGCTAGTTTTTTTTTTCATGTTTTTACTTTGATTTCTTCAAAATTTGCTGTATAATCCTGCAAATCTTAATTGTTTTGTAATTTTGAAAGGTCTATGTGGATGCCAGTCAAATCTTTTATAGGTGGGAAAACACAAACAAGCAAAGAATTCCTTCATTCCTTCGTAGCAGAAAGTGGAAACAGTATATTGCATGACCTTGGAAGAAAGAAAATATACTTAATGGAAAATGTATAATAGAACAAACCCACACTTCAAGATATATGTGTATATATATATATATATACACACAGATTTGAAGAAAATGAAGCTTGATCAAATTTAGACATAATTTTTTACAAAAGCACAGTAATTCATAAAATTAGAAAAAGGATATGTATATTGACATACTAGAAGGAAATAGTGTTGAGTTTGCAAAAGTTCTGTATTTTTCCTCCAATAAAAGCAACAGCAAAAATCCTTGTAAAAATATTTTAAAAACAAATATGTAAATACACACATTAGAGGTTAGCTTACTACTATTTTCAAGCATTAGTAAACTCTAAATAAAATTAATGGTGAAAGAATCCCCTTAATTACTGTTACTACTAGACGCAACTGTGTGGACATTGGATGTTTTAAAATACATTTTTTGGGAGGATGGAAAAAACATTGGAAAGCCAAAGGTTCAAGATATAGCTCTATGACCAACATTTTGATAAGCATTGTTGCCATAATTGTACCAGAACATAAACACAACAACTGTTGAAAATAGAATGCGGCTGATATTTGCAGAAATAAAATTTTATGATACTTTAAGTTACAAGTTAAGCATTGGAATAAAACATTTTTGTTGAGTTGGTTTTGTTTGGCTTTTCTTAGTAGTATAGAAAGACTTAGCTCGAGTCCAGTTGTTTTATCCAATTTTGCAATTATCCAGTTTATGCAATTACTCACACCACATGAATAATCAGACTTGAACTGCTATTCACACTCCACATCTAGAAAGGAGACAGATATTTTGATGTGTGTTTAATATAGTCGAGCTACTGTAAGAAACTACAGTTGTCTGAAAGTTCTGTACTGGAAAGACTGGGTCTGATATTTCCTTTAATAAAACTGCCTTAATATGATTTTATAAAATTATTTTCCATGCATCCTCATGGACGGTCTCTTAGCATGATGTAGTTTACATGTCGAGTGAAATCTGTCCACATGAAGCTACAATGAACTGCACTGGATGCGTTTTGTCAAAGATGCAATAATTATCTAACATTTATATGCCTTTACAATTTTTTTTTTAAATCTGAATGAATTTCAAAGAACTGTTCCACTCAAGGAATCCTCCAGACTGTGTTCTCAAGTCTTAGAACCACTTGTATGCTCAGGTAAATGCAGGCTTTTATAACTCACTCAGAATGGCACAATTGAACTTAAAGAGAAGAAAAATCTGTAATGAGACTCTAAAACTGTTATTATTGAAGAATTGAACTCCATACTTCGTGCTTTGTTTGCATATACGTTAGCTGTGTTGAATTGGTTTATATTTTGACTTTACAGGATGCTGTTTAAAATTTTTATAGCTGCCGTATTTTCTGGGTCTCTATCCCCCAATTCCTAATTCTGTTCATATCGCTACATAAATCAGAGACACTCTGAAGTGTCATTAAGTGTGTTAATAATTGCATTTATAATTCAAGAGAAAATTTAAAGTTACTTATCTGAACCGGGCTTCTTCAAGGTGTATTATCCATAAGGATGTTCTGCAGTCCTGTTCTTCATGTGCTCTGCTTGGAGTCCTAAACACAAGGGACTCTGTGGCTGAAAGAAAGTGGAAAGGAGGTACTGCTCTAGTTTTTATACTTTTGGTTTAAAATATGAGAACCCTCAGAATGTTTTCCTGATGTTTGGGAACTGTTGGCCAAAATTCTTCTACTTTGAGGATGTGGAAACTCATGCATTGATATGGGGATGTGCACATGGATTATACATCTCAAGAAACCTTTGAAAAGTAAGCTCTTATTTTTCCTTATCTTACATTTAAATACTGTGGTGACTTGCTACTGAAGTGTTTCCCCCACAGAAAAAACCCACCCCTAGAACTTTGTATTTGAGTTATAGTGATAAAACGTGCATTGCACACAATATGTGTATTCAAACTCCAAATGATCAGACCTGAATTATTTCTAAAAGGTCAGAAGTTAAAGGCTGTACTATAGATGAGTGGAAGGAATTTTTCTCTCATTCTGCAATAAATTATTTTACTTGCTATCATTATCTGTTGCTGTTTCCCAGACTCATAAAAACCAGAGCAATTGTCAGATTATATCTTTTAAAGCAGGATGCAATTTTTTTATTCTGCTAGATCTGATTTAATAAAGTCTGATTTACCTGTAAGTTTCACTTTCATGGGCAGGTGCACTGTTGACGAGGATTTTGTATTTGTAGCAGTCTACAGAAATAGCAGGAATTGGCCATATTGCTCTCAAAAAATCAAGGAGAAGGCAATGTTCTTTCCTCATTATCAAACATTAACTAGATGACCAGGAAATGAATGCTTGCCCATATCTACCTCAGTGCTAGAGGCACAGTTGTTCAAGATTTGGGTATTTTACTTCAATGCAGACATCTGGGGACAGCTGGGAGCTTGAAAACGTTGCAGTGAATATGAGAGATGCTGAAAAATAATATATATAATTACATATAATAGTTTATCTCTGATTATAAACAAAAGTAGAAGTAGATTATCATCTGGAGAATTTCCTTCATCAATTAAAGTAAAGAATTCGTTTGTAATGGATGCGGAGCTGTAACATTCAAGAGTGATTTACCATAGGAATCCAACTACCTTTCTTTCCAGACAACTGGTTCGTGGGCCTTGACAACACGTGGAAGGTTGAACCAGCAAGAGTGAGCATGTGGAATGTCGTTCTGTTGGGCTGCTGATTTACCTGGAATTCTAACTATTTAGTCCCTACAAAAAAAAGATCAATTTAAGAGGGACAGTCTTGTTGATTACACGAGTCAGGTAAATATATTGCATAATAATTATGTCATTGATATTTCTTCTCCACGGGGGAAGTATGCACCTGTGGAATCACTTACTTGTAAATGGTAGAACACGTGCACTCTCCCTGTGCAAATCCTGTTCTACCATTTGTCTGCAAATCAACATTGAACTTGCATTTAGCTTCTGCAGTAGCCAGCCCTTTATGATGAGGTTTTACTTGACTGAAAAATATTTGACTATCAATAATCATAATTTCTTAGAGAATATATTCTAATATGAGTAGAAAACAAGATTATTCAAAGAGTCTTGGAGACCAATTCAGTGTTTATCCCATCTTGGAAAAAAGCAGTTTTTGAGGCTACATTTCACTGCAGCTCAATACTGCCTGGTGAACGTAATGTACGGTGCAATTTGCTAAACAATAATCACAATATAAGCATCTTTTTCAGTAGCATTTTCTGAGTCTTTTATGACTGCTGTGTCCGCACCCCTTGTTAGCAATGCTGTATTTCTCAGGTGATTCAGCCAGTTTCAATGGGGCTGATTATGAAACCAGATACTGGCGGTGGGAGTGAGACGCATCGGAGTTGTTCGGTGTTTCACAAGATTTTTTTTAACTCACGAGCGCACAACTAGACATGCAAATGCCAAATCAAAGTGTCATTATCCTCATTTTACATGAGAAATTGATAGGAACTAAACAGGAAATAGATCCACTTCAGAGCAGAGGTGAGGCTGATGACAGATGAGGGAACACAGGGATTTGTGTCTTAGTCTTGAGCCATACTGGTGCTTCTTTCAACAGCCTGTAGCCAGTCAGCATGTTTAGTTAGAGACTGCAATAATCTACATGGTGGAACAGTCACCAGGGCACTGTTCTATGCCCCAGCCAAGATCTGTGACAGGTGAGCAGCAAGCATCTGCGGCTGGAGCGCGGTGGGAAGCAGAAGGCTGTGCAGCAGAAGGTGCAGGAGACAGGTTTGGGGCAGATGTAAGCAATGGATTTTGCTTCCTTTGCAGTAGGGGACGGAAGGGTGAGTTAGGGCCACCTTGTGACCTTACACAGATTTGACAGGGGCCTATTTCAAGCCCCACTTCCAGAGAAAGTATATTGCTTGATGCGAGCCTGGTTTGCAAGAATCACTACTTTATCATTTTGATGAAAGTCAGGAGTGATTTCATTACTGCCAGTTACATCATACCTATTTCAGAATAATTAGAAGTGAGAATAGCGTTAAGCTTGCTTGTCTTTAAATGTCTGATGCAGGGAATGTTCCCGTAAAAGTTGTTAGTCATCAGCAGAAAGGAAACTGCCTGCTCTGTTGTAGCTTTTGCAAATATGCCAAGGTGTGACTTCGGTGTTAGGAAGGAAACCACCATCTCTTTGCAGGACAACAGTTGGACAACGCACAGCTGCTGAGGGTGGAGTGAGAATAATAGTTATGGGGGATCAGGAAAACAGGGCAGGGTTCTCAGTGCTGAACTTGACCCTCTGCTTAGGCTGCCTTCATACCTGCAAAATGCATGCATTTGAAAATTGCTGCCCTCACCATAAGTTGGCTTCTTTAACAACAAAGATTATTATTATTATTTTTAAGTATAACTCTCAAATGCTGTTGTATTTTAGGACAAGCTTTAGGGCTGAAGTAATAGTTCATTTAACACAGTCTGTATTTTGCTTAATAAGTAATATTTTGTACTCAGTATTTTAAAAGGCTAAAAAACAACAATTGGACGTTGTGTCATAGAGTTCATCATTTTCAAAAATGGAGTTACAAATTAATAACTACTAAAAAGTGAAGAAGCATTATGTCTGCCTGGACAGCATTTTTAGCTGGTCTGGCTGAGATCCATTACATTATATTATTTGCATTAGCTAATCATTCATTGTGTAAGCGGAAATGTTGAGGACACACAGAACAGACAGAAGCTAGTAGTCTCTAAACAAAGCATCTCTTCCCATTTCCTGATAACAAATACCAAATAAAGCTCCAAAATGGACATTTTCCTCTGCAGCCATGGTAAGTCCTGAATGAGAAATGGGCAGGCACGTGCTGCCCATCGTGGTGCTGCCTTTGTGACCGGTGCTTCAGTGGCACCCTGGAGCAGGGAGCAGGATGTTTGCTCTCTACTTCTGGCAGCTGCCATGGTGAAGACTCGGGGTTTCAGGAATCCATCACAGACCACCAGACCTAAGCAGCCCCAGAGGTTGCTGCATTCTGCCAGCTGTGAGCCAGATTTTGCTCATAACATGGTAATTCCCTGGGGAGGTAACTTTGCCACAGGGCTAGAGAAGTGCCAAGCCCCCACGCACCTGATTAGTTCATGTGAATTGCTGCTTTAGGAAGGATGGAAAAAAGGAAAATGCAGAGAACAATCACTTTTAACTGGTTTCTGGTAGCACAGAAAAAAACAGAAAATAGGTATAGCTCTGACACGAGGTGCTCTTACAAGGCTAAGCCAATGGATGAGCTATGTGTATCTTATCTCACTATGTGTAACTTATCTCATAGTGGCTGTAGGAATGTTACCCCAACTAAATGTAAAGGAGAAATTAAGTTTGGTCATTTTTTTTTAGTAAACATACCAAATTTCTTCAATCTTTATTTCAAATAGCTAAGTATCAAAACAGACTGTGCTAAGTACCAAAATATTTGCCGGAGTAATGTTTTGTTCAAGAATACTGTGGGATCCAGGTGGCTGATTTCCAGTCTGTAGTTTAAAAAGAGCGTTTCAGGGCACCACAAGTACCAACTTCTTTAAATGTGACTTTAAGTCAATCTGAAGAAAGCAAATGGAATTTAAGACATTTACTTAAACTAGGTCTGATGTCCTGTGTCCATGCCACGTTTTTAGACTCAACTCTTTGAAACAACTGGATGATTAAATCTCACTGCACGATGCTGGGCTTGAAATGGAAAACCTAACCATAGTGGGACCCGAATAATTATTCTATTGTAAAATATTTCTGGTGCCTCTGGGCTACAAAACGCAGTTAGCTGTTTTTTTGTCCTTCATCATTCTTTTTCCATCGGCTGCTTTATGTTGGCAGTTCTACTGCTGAAAAAGACCGAGCATCTTTATGTCATTTGAGTTTGCATTTGTGTTCAGTGGTCGTTGCTGCACTGGAGTAGTGCCCATAGACTTGTTACTGAATGCAAGTTTATCAGTGTACGATAAACCCTGCTCCCGGTACGTCTTGGTACTCTTGGCACAGGCTGCTCGGGGAGCTGTGGTGCTCGAGAGGTGTGGCACAGAGGGACGCGGTCAGTGGGCAGTACTGGCGGGGATGGGTTGGCGTTTGGACTGGATGATCTTTGTGGTCTTTTCCAACCTTACACATTCCGTGATTCTTTCTGCCAAAGCAGGCAACCCCGTTACTGCCTCGGAGTTTCCGCCAGGCTTTAACTCTACCGGGACCCTCTCTGTCGCTGTCAATCCCTGCGGGAGGCGGGGAGCGGCGGAGCGGGGCGGGCTCTGGGGGCAGCGGGCGGGGGCGGCTCGCGCGTCTCCTCCCAGCGCCGCCCTAACGGCTCCGCGCCCCGCCCGCTCCTCACGGCGCCGGCTGCGGCCCGAGTTGGCACCGAGTCCCGGCCGGGCTGTCAGCTCCGCGAGCCGCATGCCGGGAGCCGAGGAAGAGCTGGAGGGTGCACGGTAAGGTGCCTCTGTCAGAGCGGGAGAGGCACCTGGGGGCTGCGCGCGGCGGTTGCGTTGTGCTTCGTGGGGGCGGCACGGGGGTCCCTCTCCCGCCGAGGCCGCCGTGAGGGCGGGACGCGGGGCCCCGAGGGGGGCGGTGGTGCGGGGCCGTGTGGGTGGAGGCGCGGTGAGGCTGCTCCTGGCGGCCGTGGGGTCTGGTACTGCGTGCCCCGCTTGTCAAAGGGCAGAGGACGCTCCTTCATCCTCCGGCTCTTGGAGGATCGGTCTGCGCCGTGTCAGAGCTCCGCCGCCGCAGCGGGTCGCCAGGCGGGTGCCGTGTCCGTGCAGAACTTGCATTTGGCGTAGGAGGAGCCGCGGGGTTTGCAAGCAGATGGAGTTAAAATATCTATTGCAGCGCTGCAGGTTTCGGAGCGGGGAGGTGAGCGGCGCGCGGAACCGCTGCCCGGGAGCGCGTGGCCGTGCCTGTGCTTTGTCACCGCTCCGCTGCCTCCGGCAGTTAACTTCTAAAATGTTTATAAACCCGTCCGACGCGCTGTTTTCAGTCAGCATTTATTACCCGATTCTACCAAACAAAACGCTTTATTGTTCCGAACAGAACTCTCTTTCAGTTTCCCGTCACAGCCGCGCGCGCCGCTGCGCAGGGTGCCCGGGCTCGTGACCCCCGCCCCGCGCCGTGCCCCGCGCACCGCGGCCCCGCTCCCGGCGGGCGGCTGTTCCGGCGCCGCCCCGAGCTGCGGGGGAACGCGCGCGGTGCGGGGCGCGCAGCGGTCGGCGTCACAACGCCTGTCCTCAGACAGCAGTCTGCTTTGTTTGGCCGTGCGCGAGCTGGCACCAGAGCTACCTGCTTCTGCTCAGTCCGTCTGAACTCAGCACTCGTTACTAATATCGATACAGGAACTTTCTTTCCACGTGTTAAATCTTTTTGCTTAGATATTTAAGCCAGTTAACCTCTTAAATTCTGGATTTGCTAGAGTTACATTTGTACAGTGTCAGTTTTTGAGCAATTCCTCTGAAGAAACACGAGTGTTGTGTGGAAATAATAGATGCATTCAGAATCTGGTTGCAGCGCTTTGTATGTGTGCATCGTTCCACCGACGCCTTGTACCCAGGTAAAGGTGATGCGCAAATTGAGAAATAATTTCAGATTTGCCACTTTATTCCCTTTTAAGTTATAGGTATGCGTAATGGAGAGCTGCAAGGCTCAGGGTGTTGAGTGCTGTTGACTTGTCAAATTTATTTCTGTTTGTTTTCAGTCTCTTCGTTTAATTTATTTAGTTATTTATTATATCTTAGGTGAGCTTTCAGTGCTTACATCCCCAAGTGTGATAGACAGCTTGCGTACTTTGAGAAATTGCTCTGGTCCTTAACAACTTGGGAAATTCAGAGCAAGCAGAACTGTGTAGGAATAGAAGGTTGAAACAGACAAAAATACTTGAATTTGCTGCATGAAGAGAAGTGTTGACATTTTGATGTTTGCATCTGTGCTTATTGGCCGGAAAAAGGTTGTCTCCATGGCTCTAGGTCCTGCAAGGCTCTTCAGTCAGCTGTACCTCTGGAGTTGTGAGGCGTGCTGTGCTTCCAGCTGTCCAAGTCAGGAATGAAAAAACGGCCACGGCCTTCTGCAAGTCTGTCAGAACACGGAGAGCTTTGTAGCGTGGTCGTGTACGTGACTGGAAAATAAAGGATTTGTGAAGTATACTGTAGTAATCTATGGCAGATGATCACTACTATGGTAGTGCACTTTAAAATATATATATGTATTTTTAAATTGAATAGCTGGAATTCTGAGTGGAATAGCTATATAGCATGTAGCTGTGATAGCCGGAATATAACAGAGAGGATGTAAAGAAGAACGCCAAGTGTTTCCCCATCTAGCGTCAACCAGGGCTGAACTTGAAGTGGTACACTGTGGAACTGTAAATAAAACAACTGTAAACAACATGAAGTGATACGCTGTGGGAATGTAAACGGCTGTTGACACAGATGCTCAAGCCTGTGCTGAACCCGACTGTGAACACTGCGGGCTCAGCATGCTGGTGGGTCGGGCTGTCAACATCTAAACACCACTCCATGCAGATTTCTTTAGTCTGTCCCAATTTCTATCCCAGTCACACGCGTGACGGGTAGCCTTGGGGCTCCAAACCTGAGTGAGTATGCTGCAGTAGGTCTGGGTTACCTCCGGGTGGTTCGTGCCTCATACAGGCTGCTGCTGAAGAGGGCACTTAAAGGCATGGCCAGTAGTGCCATCCAGCTATCTCCTCCCGAATCATTCAACTGGATAAGAAGCTTTATGTTCTTTCCATTAGGAGTGGTTTTCGCTTTTCACGTGCAACTGTTACATATACAAGCAGAAATAGTAACTTTATGTGCATAGAAAGGTGCCCTATGCTGTTATTGATTCTTCTTTCTGCATGGGATTAACTGTCCTTACAGCCATGGCATTCTTTTGTAACTCTGCAGGTGTAGTCATTGTGTGGTATGACTTGCCTTCATGAAGGTTTACTGGCTTTTGTGCCACTGAAGCTTGCAGAAGCTTGGAAGGCTGGCAGTCTGTATCAGGACTTGCGTGGTTTCTGCAGAGCAAGAGCAGCTGCTGTGCTGGTATCATCTCTCAGGCATTCTACTTGTACATCTATTTACTTTTTGCGCTTCAGCATTTGTCTACAATAAATTTTCAGGAAAAAAAACAACAACAACCAGGAGAAGAGCATGCCCATTGTGCTCATCTCTGGTGTATCAGGAATTCCACTGATTGTGTTTCAAGTATTTCAATGTGTCCAGTTAGTATTGTCCCAGAAGGTTCTATCTTGACTGTCGCCTTTGTTCTGAAGATGACAAAGACCAATTGTTTGCGTTAGGGGTGGCTGACAGCCTCAGCTGTACATGGCCTTAACTGAAGGATCCAGCCCCATAGCGGGGAGAGGTGAGAGGCATGTGTGGATTGCACACAGTCCAGCACTTAGAGCCATCAGCCTCTGATGGGTGCATCCTAAACCTGGTATTGCCCTGTAGATAGCAAAGTTCTCGTCTGAGTCTAAGCCTTGAAATAGTGTGCCTGCATTAATAGCTGCTATCAAAATGAGCTTCTTGTTGATGCTCCACAGATAAATAATTAATATCCTAGAACAAATCCCCTCAAGCAAGTGGATTACTGTGTGGAGAGATGATCTTGCAAGCTCTCCCATGTAGGTTTGTGTGTGAAGCATGTTTACCAACATAGGTGAAAAACTCTAGAGACTGGAAAGGTAATTTTAGAGCAGTACAGCTTTTGTCTGACATTAATAAATTTACTAAACAGTAAAAAAAAAAAAAAAAAAAGCAAATCGACAAACTTCAATGACATGGAACTGTGTAGCAATCTTGAATTGAACAGTCATGATTATTAAGATAATAGGCTGATAGGATGGTAATAATTTTAATGTTAAGGAGAATACCTGACACTCTTCCAGGCAGATAAAAACGGAACACCCTTCAGTTCCCTGGAAACAATTGCTCTGATTAGAGAGAGAAGAAGTTGTGCTTATATCAACTCTGGTACTACTTTTCTTAGTTATTATTCTCCATTTTAAAAAAATTGAGAACAGACCGTTTTGCTATGACTGAAGCTGTAATATTTTGAAAGGAGAAGAACATGAGAACATGTGGCAGCAGTTGTGCTGCTTTGACGCTGGGCCACTGCACACTGAATGCGTTCTTTCTTTTTTTTTCTCAGTCTGCTGTTACAATGAGAAAAAATACTTTCCTTCGATGCAAGTTTCAGAAAATTCCTCTTTTTTGTTTAATAATTGTCCCTTAAATTTATTTAGCTTTGTTTCTAGCTAAACAAATAGTTTTGCTATCTGTATGGCTTTGTAACTTTTAGTATTCTTTACAGGAACACCATGTAGTTATTTCTGGGAATAGCTTTTCCACAGATAAAAAATAGATAAAATTGTCATAGATAAAATCTTTGTCATTGTTGTGACTTTTGAGTAAGAACTTTGTGTTTGCTCTCAGATTCAGACGTTCGAGGTGGATAGAGTTAAATTCATCTCGGGAATCACTCGCTGCATGAGTCACTGAATTGGGAACAGAAATACTCCTCATCTTTGGAAAGAACTTTTCAACTTTGTTTTGCTGCATAGTGTCAACTGCAAAACATAAAGCAGAAAGTTTAGCATGAAAGTAGTTGGATTCACGTTTGGAATCGTAGTGTATGAACGAAATCAGTGCAAGTTTTTGCCTCTTTTTTTCTTTGTAAACAGGCTAGCAATAAATCTGCAGCAGTGATGATGTTGTGCTTTGTTTGCTTGCTTCGTTGACAAGAAATAAAAAAAAGCTTGGGAAGGGGAAAGAGGGAAATAAAAAACTTGGAAAGGGGAAACAGGTAGAGAAATAGTGGTAGGGAATTCTTCTTGCACGCTGGTGGAACGGATAGGATGTTTTGTTCAGTGCCTGATGCTGAAGCCAGGTACTTGAAATGTTGGGAACATCTGGATCTTTTGGTCTGCAGAGAAACAAGCTTCTTTCACTATGACATATGTAATTATGACAGCAGTGACATGAAATTCTTTGATACCTGTCTGTGTTGACTAGAATACAGCCCTTAGTGTTCTGTGAATTCTGCTAAATAATGTGAAGAAAAGTTTCTTCTCAGAAAGAGCGATGATGCGCTGGCACAGGCTGCCCGGGGTGTTCCAGACAGGGAGCTGCGCTGAGCGAGGTGTGTTTGTGGAGGGTCGGTGGTTGGACCAGGTGATCTCAGTGGCCTTTCCAATCCTTACTGATTCTGTGATTCTTGATTTTATGTGTACCTTCAGTTGAAAATGTTCTGTTCAAATCTTTGTGAGCATTTCTTCATGTTGGAGTTTTTACCTAATCAGATAAGAGAGGTTTACTTGTGTGCTGCTAACTGATAGACATTGTTAGCAAAATGTGCTGCTACACGAATAGATTAAACCAGCAGTCTGAATTCCTCCATAACTTTATTTTTCACAGCAATAACCAGCTCAGGAGAATCTGTGTTTGTATTTTGGGAATAAAACTCGGTGTGCGCGTACCTGATCCTGGTTTTCCTGGTGTTGGCGTCTCAATATATCAACATATTCTAACAGTTCTGAAAGACATCTGTGTTGTAACAACATTCTGTCTTCAGTGCTGGTAAATTTCTCCATGCAGTTTCTTTGAAGGTGATCTGAGATGAGTTGTAAATGTCTTCCTTTTCTTTTGGCTTTTTTGGGGGAAAAGAATGAAACCTCAGTAAGATAAGGGACTGGTCCTGTTGAGAACAGCACCTTGCGGTAGGTTTTATTTCCCCAGCGTAGAACGCTGTCTGTATCTGTGTTCTGGCTTCAGCCTGGTGTGAATTTGTGTTTTTATTACTGTTGTCTTTAGCCTTTCAGTCTACTTAGTGCTGAGAAGAAATACAACATTCATGCTATTTCAAAAGTAAACGTTATCTTTTATGTAAGACTGAACAGGCTGTCTCCCTGCCTATAGCAAGTGTGTGTGTGTGGGGGGGGGGGGAGGGAGCCGCACTCGGTGCTTGCTGTGAGTCAGGGAAGAATTACGTTATGTTAGAACTTCTTCTCTATCATCTTGGAGAGTTTTAATGGAACCACCGGATACAGAGTGAAGAGTTACGTGCAGTGCGTGTAGTTCTCTGAGCTACTTCCACTGCATAAAATCCTCCAAATACCTTTGTATATATGTTCGTGTATAAAACTTAGCTCCTATTCTGAAGGGAACAGTAGTGGATGGCATTTAATGAGATGCCACAGGGAGAGGAATAAAAGCCTTCTAAAAAATGTGATTTTAAAAAAGTCCTCCCAGACCTCATTCTTTAGTGAATCGCATGTGTTTTTAAAGTCTTAAAGCTAAGTAATGGCACGTGATGTGTTTGTTGAGGTCAAAACGTACATGAAATAAGCACAGCGCGTGTATGCTCTAGCTGACGGTATGCTAGGCTCGGGTTGGAGTGGTTCTGCAATAGGAAGCTTCTCAGCGCTGCCTGCTGCTCCCAGCTGTAGTCAGGAGAAACACTGCTCACGTGCTTCTTGAGTTCTCACTCTGGTTTTACTGAAGTATGCTTCAGAGATACCAAGTTCTTGGCAACTGCAGTATCTGAAAACATTGGAAAAACCATTTGGATAGAGTGTTGTTTTTGGTACTTGCTGTTATGCAGTTAAATAATGAAGTTCATTTTAAAGTTGCAGTCAGCCCTTCAACGAGCTGTTTGCCGAAGGCAATCTCCTGGTTAGCAGCTGAGTGCTATCGAGGTGTGACACTGTGTGCATGGAGATGTGACTGCAGCAAACAATAGAGGAGTAAATGCACTTGTTACTGGAAATGAAACTTCTGTGCCGCTTTCTATGGGACTGGAACATCATCTCTTTAAAATTCAAGATGCTATGATGCACACTTGCTAATTAGTACTCTTGTTCAAGACAGCTGCTTGAGAGAGTGCCAGTAACACTCGGAGCTCCTCTTTGCCGTAGATGCACATTACTGTGCTGCTGCTGCTGTCACCTTTCTCCTCAAAGGGAGCACTCACTGTTTCTGCACTCAGAAGCCTTAGGGTTCAGTGAAACTTTTTAGGGAGACTTTATCAACCAAGTATAACAAGCTACTACATCAACAAGGAAAGTATTCTGGTGGAGGCAAGGAGCTGTGGGAACAGGTTTTATTGGAAGATGTTTGTTAGTTCAACTATAGCGAATAGCAGTTGAATGACACTTTAATTTTTAACTGCCACGCTGTGTCTTACTTGCCCAGAGATACAAACAGGGAGTGCAGAGAAGGCTTTTAACCTGTGGGTCAACGATTTGCTTCATAACAAAAGCAAAAAAGGAAAATGAGTTTTGTGTAGGGGGATGTGATTAGACAGATTAACTACTATTTCTCCCATTGCAGGCTGGTTTGAATGCAAGAAGTGTTTTGGCATCAATGCTCTTGAACCTTCTCATCTTTACTGCTCAAATGATCCTGAAGTCCTGATTTGTGCAGGAGTTTGGACTGAGAGCTTGTGTGTTGTGTTATACCAGATCCTTTTTTCTTTTGCGCCTTATATTTGGCCATTTAAGGGAAATTGCAGAATTTCCAGAATAAAATCTAAATATAAATGTGAAAGTATATTTAAATTTAATGCTTTTCAACTCTTGAGCCAGTGGCTTACCACTGCTAAGCCTTTTCTCTGTGAATATGTGTCATAAGAATCCACTGTAAGGCAGATGGACTGCTAATGCATCAGGCATTCCGAGTTGGGTGATTTTTCATGAAAGATAAATGCTTTTCTTTGTGGGGATAACTCCTAGGAGAATTTGGGGTTGCGCGCTTCTTGCAGGGTGTTCTGGTATGGTCCTACAGTAGGTATGCTAAATTTGTGGTATCTCTTGACAGGCAGGGTGGATGTTTCTTCAAGGCTGTTCCCTCAGTAAGACAGTGACAGTGCTGTTAAACATAGCTGCTATAAATAAAGTCTTTGACATTGTTTTCCTATGTTTTTGTTCTGGAATTGCCTTTTTCCCACTTCCTCCTATTAAAGCAGAGCACCATCTCCAGGACAACACTTAATTAAAGTGCATGTGGCTTATCTGCAACAGTCAAGGCTCAGTGTGCAAACAGAGAAACAGAACGCGTCTTTAGCAGAGTTTCTTAAACTGATATTTACTGACTTGCCTTGGCATCTGGCTTCACGTTATGAAGAGGGAGGATGATAGATTTATTTTCCTCCTTCAAGTTTCATCATGTGTAGTGCCTGTGCCATAAAGTTCAAGTCCAAACAAGAGTTGGATGGTGATACAGAAAGAAGCACCTATGAACAGCATGTGTATATATATATATATATATATTTCTGAACATTGTTCCTTTGCTTCTTGAATTGAGTTTAAATTTTTGGGTTGTTATTAGTGGAGGTTCATTTCTGGGTTTACTTTTAACACTCTGACTGAATAATAAAACAGTATATTCCAAACAAAATTTTATTTTGCCAGTTTTAGCTTTTATTTTGTGTGGTTCAAATTTAAATATTCTTGATGCTTTATAGGACACAGAAGCAGATATATTTTATAATGGAAAGTTTGGGTTTTTATTTTAAAAATATTTATTCTCAAGAGAATCTAAGAGCAGTGTCTGGCACAACAACGAGTCAGGATAGAACCTGCAGGCTGAGAATCCTTCATGGAAATGACAGAGAAGTAGTGGTGATATTTGATGCCTATGGCCTTGGAAATGATAGATAAATGGTAGTTTTCTATTTGTCTTAGAACCTAAAAAACTTCTGGTATTTGACGTGGCCATAAAACTTGTCAGGGATGTGGGGATCAGCTGTTTAATTACCTGTTGCTCCTGGGTAAAGGCTGAACTAGGACCTGTGCGGGCCTGTTTCAGCGTAGCAAGAAGAATCCCTGATTATTTTCCAGAAGCCGGTCTGACTCATGGCTGCCCGACCTCTGAAGTGTGAAGGAGAAGTGCTGCTGCATGGCAGTGGCAGCAGGCACCCGGTCCCAAGGCTGTATCCAGCTCTTCCAGCTCCCACGGTGGTGGGGAGGAAAGCATGGTTTGCAAGAGCTGGCTGGTGGGGGCAGAAGGAGCTGAGGATGCTGGGAGTTCCTGCTGCAGCGGGCAGGGGTTGTGTGGTGGGTGCTGCTGGAGCGTTTGTTCTCTGCTGTGAGTGGGAGCGTGCTGGGATGCTCTGTGCTGCCTGCTCCCACGCTGGGGGCAGTGCCTGGCTGCTTGCTGCCTGGGGCGGGAGGGGCCGCTGGGTGCAGAGACATTTCCTATCCTGCTGGTGACAGCCAAAGAAGGTTGCCCGTCTGCCCTGGTACCAGCTGGCTGCTGGGCCTCTCCTCCACGTGTTTAACTGAGGAGTGAGTTTGTTCAGCACTTCACTAGGTGACCTGCAGACCTCTCCTGTTATTGGAAACTGAGCAGTGGAGGCTGCAGGAGCGTGGGCTGTGTGACTTGAAAGAACACGATCCTCGGTATCCAGTTTGTCAAAAAGCCTGCTGGTTTCTCCAGCACACGGGGGGCTCTCTGGAGGTGGTGGGTGAGATCTGCTGTTCACGTGAACAGATGCTGGCCTCTTGATGCCCTCCTCTTATGTTACAAAAATCTGCTTGTAGTGTTTTCTGTAAGATCTCGGGGCTGTAGACGTGGAGGAGTACGATGGTACTGACAATTTCAGATGTTGGACTGGGAACATGAGGGACATGAGAAGTTTGGAAAGATCTATTCTTCTCTGTGTTACTTTACCTTATTTTCCTTGTGGAACGTGGGGGAACAAACTGGGTTTTTGCTGTGTATCATTTATTTTCTCTTTGATGTGTGTCAACATTTGTTATCAGTTATTCTGAGAGAAGTTGGTGTCATAGTAAGTTGTATCATTCTTCCTGTCCTCTGCTGTTACTCTAGTTCCAGCACTGAAGTCTCAGTGCAGAGCTGTGTATGGAGCATTCCCTTCCAAGGGTGGAGAAGGGAGTGATGAATATACTTTCTTAGTCATAGATTAAACACTTGTACTTCTAGTACGCTGCTAGCTCACCGGTGACAGTATGGGATTTTTTATTTTTTATAGTTCTGGAATGGCAACCTTGTGGTTTTGTAATGATTCTTTCAGCTTCCAAGTTTGCAAATGAGTGGACTACTTTTAATCTTCCTCTGAACCTTGGATCTTATTGGTTTGAGTGATCACAAGAAAAGATGATGCTCTTGCTGCATAACTGGCCTGAAATTGCTCCCTAAAAGAGAGGAACTTTGCAGAAGATGCTTAAGTCTGGACTCCTGCATTGTTCCTTCAGAATATCTATAAGAACAATTTCCTTCTTCCTGCGTTACTGCAGACTAAAGAGGCAAGGAATTTAATATTTCAGTCAGGGCTGAATTTAGGTCGCTGATTTGAGGACTTCTTTCCAAGAAGTGTCCTTGCTGGGGCTCTTGTATACCTCTGCTTGAGCAGAATTTTGAAACAAAGGCTGGCATTCTCTTCCAAGTGTGTGTTTTGTGAAGACTGGCCTAACCTGTGTGCCGGTGATGGGCCATGTGCTGTAGTTATCTCTTGCTGGCTGTGGATGCGGACCCTGTTTCCATGCAGCTTGGAAGAGCTTTCTAATATTTCTTTATACCTTCTTGCAAAGGTTCTACTATCTTAGCAAACACAGCATGTTTTCTGGTTATGTTCTAATAGATTAATTAATATACAGTTTAACTCATTGTCTGTTCATCTATGAAGTTTTCGTTTTGATTGTAATGAGAACCAGGTGTGAAGTCAAATTCAAATTCAGGAGTCTCAAATTCAAGAAAGCTGTCTTTTCTTTGTTTTAAAAGCAAAAAAAAATCCCGAAGATAGGTGTAAGAATTTCTGTTAAGGCTGTGGATCCTGTTACCAAAACATAGCAGTGTTTCAGTGTGAAATTAACTTGGTTTGTCCAGAGATCTGTTGGTTTTTATCATGCGAGTCATTTAATCAAAGCACGTTTGGCCATATAGACCTCTTATGAGAACTGTAGATTGGGAATTGCTGTTGCCAGCATTTGAATATCCGTGCTGCTTTTTCCACTTCAGCCATGAGTGAATTGTAATTTTCTGCAAATCAGCTGAGGTATGATCTTAAGCTACTAAAATGTGGATTTTAAGTTATTAAAATATGCTAAAAGGATCTTTAAATATCCAAAATCCATTTTTTCTCCCTGATGTTGTGTGGATCCTTCTACAACAGCACTAGCTCTGACTGCTGCTCTCAATTAACATAACTGACACTATGCATAGCCCTGGGTAGGGGCTTGCTGACATCAACTCTGCTGGCCTCTGTTCAGAAAAGTAAACAAAAGACAATCAGTGTTGAGTTTGGCGTAACTAGCAAGTTCACAAAACTGCCAAATCCTTCTCAGTGTATTCATCCAATTAATCCCCTTGATTTAGGAAATTTGCTTAAGTGAGTAAAATGTACTGTATTTGGTCTTAAAAGTGCTTGTACTAAGGTTGGGGTTTTCTAGTGAATTAGTAAATGCACATTCTATACTTGCATTAAGGCTTTAATAATGGTGGTGGTTGTTGTTGTTGTACTTTTGCAGAAAAAAAATGAATTCTGAAAGCTCTGCACTTACCATGAGTAGTCCTGCCTTAATAAACCAATGTGCCAGAGGAGGAGTGGAAGAAGAAAAAGTTTGGTAAGGAAGTTTTACTTCTAATTTTCGGAGAGGTCAGTAGATGGTAATATTGAAGGACTTAGTTTTAAGAAATAAGAATTGTTTGTGTTATAAATGTTTACATTAATTATTTTCCATTATTTAACAATAGAAGGAAAAAGAGGAAGAAGCTCTAATTGTTTTTGAATTCTTAGCAGATGACCGTAGGACTGTCAGGGGGATGGGCAGTGGAAAAACTCCTGTTCACTTCAACAGCGCGCCAGTTGTGCTTGTGGAATCTATCACATATGGCACATGTCTTAATCTCCCAATGCTGCTGCTATGCTTATGTTCTGCTATTAGTAGTAGACCTCAAAGTGCTGTACAGTTCAGAAATCAGGCTTGTGGTTTCCAGAGATTGTGCCCTAGGAGGCATTAAAATGTCAATGGTTTCTACTGTTGATCAAAAAGACTTCTACTGAAGGAAAAACAATGAAGTTCAGTGGTACGTGTGGTAAATTCTTACACTTCAGGGCAATTTCTTTGTGAAAACTGCCACTGACTGTGCAATTTTTAGCACCTTGTTTGGTGTCTTCATGAAGAGAGCTGTGCTGGGGAGGCACTGGGGCTATTTTCGCTGTGTTACTGGGAACCCTTTATTGGGAGCCTGCTGATTTTACTTGCTGTTGTTGGTCTGAGATAGGATTTTGTTACACTGCTTATTTACCTTGTAGACAGCAAACTCATACCACAAAAAGCATGGCACCCATATATTTTTCCATTCTGAGAAATACTCATTAAAAGCTCTTTCTGTTAACAAAGCAAAGAAATGCCAGCAAATTAATGTTATATTTCATACTGGATGCCTTTCAGGAAATAATGCAGAATCTTGTTTGTTTGTTTGATGTAGTACTCAAGTAAGTGTCATGGCTCTTGGAAAGTAATTTCAATTTTTAGAACTTTTCCTGTTTTTACTATTGTTCCTGGGACATCCTCAGAGTTAGAAACAATCTTCAAATGTAGGAGAAGATATGGAAAACTTGAGAGTTTTTCCCCGTGCTGCTGGGAGTGGAGGCTTGATACATACTGTTCCTTTGTTATCTCATATTGTTTTCTATTCTACTTGTGGTATTGAGCAATACGATGTCATTTTCATCACAGCATTTCCTTGTAATGCTTCATGGCAGTTCTTAGTAATGCTGACTAAAAGAGCAGGAGAGTACAATTTATGTTACCAAGTATTAGAGTATCTTGAATGATTGAATGCTATGACTCGTTAAATGTGTAATTGACCGTAAATAAAGTGGTGCAAAATAGCAGAATGTAAATGTCTGTTAGGTTATGTGAGTGGTATAAAGAGCTGGGTTATCACCTAGTGTAAATTGTGGGGCCCTTGGTGATTTACAAGGAGCTTAGAATGTTAAAACCAACTTTAGGTGTGGTTCATATCTTTAAAAAAGATTTCTCAACCTCTGTATGAGCCAGCAATGCTATTTGTACTTTCTCACTGTGTAAAGAAAAATCCTATTAGTTAAAATAACATGTCTGCAATCTGTGGATTTTGTTTAGTTAGGCCTTTAACTTGGGAAGCTGAATAGCAGTCAGTCAGCGTGCCTGGTATAACGGAATGTGGGATGTCTCTGACTTGAGTCCTTTACTCTCTGTGTCTCAGCCATTTGTTTGCAGTAAGCATAATGGTGAAAATTTCATGTATGCCTGTGTGGAACACATTTGAAGCTCTTAAAAAAGTGAACATGTAAGATTTTTTACTTTTTTACTGTGGGGATTTTTGACTATTAAAGCTGAATAAATGCTATTTTCACCAACCCAATGAAGAGAAGTTTTGTGTCATCACTGCATCATGCATTTATTATTTTGTCATTTTCTGATTCTTCAAATGGTCGAAATTATTCAATCCAATCAAAAGTCTTTGCAGTGCAAAAGCCCCAAGAAAGGCCTCTTCTAGCATTTAAACCTGACTTGTGATGCATGTAATAGGCTTTGATCTTGGGTAAGAGCTTATATTCAGGAGCCTTAGAAACAAAGGAGAGAGGAAGTAATTGGCTGACTGATTTTCACTCACAGCCAGAAGACAAAGGTCTGCTTTTGTCAAATAAATTATTACTAAAATGTGAGAAACTTAACACTATTTTATTTTTTAAATGTGACCTGTAGGCAGATACTCTTAATCTCGAGGACACAAACAATGTGCAACAAATTTGTGGCAGAGCTATCAATAAAACTTAGAATACTGTGAAATTTTCTTAAGTGCTGTAACCAAACATATGTAAGTTGTGTGGATTTTATTATGTAGTTTGCTCACTAAAAGCATTTGTTCAGGTGGTAGGTGTAAATTGATTTTATTTTGTTGCATTCCCTAAGGTTGGGATCTCTCATATATTTGTGCTTTGTTTATAAATCAGAAGTGATATTTTAATGACTACCAGTGAGCATTTTATTCTCCTAAGTTACCTACTGCATGGTATCCTGTTTTAAATAAAGCTACCATAAATACTTTCAGCATGACATTTTTATGCTGGAGATAGATTAAAGGATAAATTATAAAATGGAAATAACAGTTTATAAAATGGCTTTCTCCCCTTTTATAGAGGGTAGTAAAACAATAGAAGATGAAGTATAATTGGTACTAGCTAGCTAGAATTTTCAGTTCTTGGAAAGGAGTGCAAGAAAGAGCAACTCTTACCTTCAGTCTCACAAAGAATAATAATAAATGTTGAGAATTCTTTAGTTTGAGTACTTTACTGACTGTAAAGAATGCATCTGAAACCTTATCTGCTTACTTTCCCTAGAGCTGATGCCAGAAAAGAATATAATCTGATAAATGATGGAAAAGTCTCTGAAAAATAAACAATCAAAGTTGTAAGAAATTTGGTTACTGTGGGACATTTGAATTCAAGAAGTATCTGCTTGTAGATTTGCATGTTCTAACTAAAAATATCTATATGAAAGTAAGAATAATCTATATGGATTAAACTGAATTCTTATTAGGAGTTTAAAAGGATGCATTAAATAGTTCATCGTTGTGGGGAGGGAGAGAAGAAGGTGAAAAAGACAAACATTCTGGTTTTCCTTCTGGTGAAGAAGAGGCACTCCGGCCATTGGAGGTGTTCTCCTTGCCCACCATAGCCTGCTGCCCTTAGTGCTGTGAAGCAGTGAGAGCCCAGCCCAGTTTTCAGTCCATTCCATATTCTTGCTTCTGGTGGTGTCTCAACTCAAAGTTCTCTTTAGTCCTCCACCTTTCCCTGTTGTGCCAAATAAAAGATACTTGCCAGTAGGAGTGAGAGTTGAGCGTAGCCTCTTTCCTTCAGCTAGCAATCCCCCAGGGCTGATTTCATTTCTTTTTGCAGCCTTCGGGTGGCTGAGCCCTTACTTCTGGTCTTTGCTTCTCATAATGGAGTTCTGTCCCATATTCCAGAGGACAGAACTTTCCTTGACATGACTGCTGACTTGGAACTTTTTGTCACTTTAACACTTCATTATAATCCTTGATGCTTTTCTTGTGGCAATTGTAAGATAACAAAAGGTAGAATTTTCAAGTGCTGTCTTTTTTGTGAGGAGGGGTTTATAGAAACGTATGAGAAAGCGGCTCCCACTTAAAACTTAGCAGGTTCTCACTTCTGAACTTTTTGCGGTGAACATAAATCTCTTGGATTTACAGCTGGTTAGGTGCAGTTTGTTGGCATGACGCTGAACCACAAAACTAACTTCTGAAAATGCCACCTGTACCTGACACCTGAGTGGTGTTTTGTTTAAGGCTGATACAGGGTGGAGGGGAAATCCATAGAAGAACCTGGATTTTTTTTTTCACAATTGGTAGTTTGATTGCCTGCTTTTGTTTCAAGGAAAATGTAAGTTATATTTCTCTTTCTTCAGAACTTTGGATTAGAATCTCATTGAGTAGAAATAACACATTCTGATTGCAGAAGGACTACAAGGTTACATTTTATTAGCATAAGTGTTATATTTTTCTGCAGTTATCACTGCCAAGTGCGAAAGAGAGCAAGTGATGGAAATGTTACCTCTTTTGTTTCGAAGTCGTTGAGGTTAACCAGAACAGCCTTTAGCAGCAGTTTGAACTATCAAGGCTGATGCATTGTGGCACGTTAAAGTTACATGAGAGTGGGTGGTAATAACACCTTAAATCATCATGATTATTTTTTGCAAAGATCTCTCTTCCCCTTTATGTTGTATAGTCCTTCATAAATTCTGCAACTGCATTTCATCAGTGTTTTGCATGTGCTTTGTTTGGTACCTCTGCAAGATAAAGAGTCATTGGATTCTCAAGCTTGCAATGCTTCATTTGCTTCTGTGGCTTTCTTCCCCCCTAACAAATGTAATCAAGATTACAGCAGCAAAAAAATGGTGTTAGCAGGAACAGTGTGACTGCTGTGAATGTCTGATAACCAGAGGGCACAACAGCAGAGTTCATGCGTAAACCAAATTCAGCAATTCTTGGTAAGCAAAAATGCTGAGAAATCCAGCTGATGCTATTTATGTTATGATCGTTTGTTATGTGAGCTAGTATGAGCAATATTTGAACAAATAAAGACTTGAGAGCCTTGAAATTTTAGAAGCTACCAATTTGGCAGATTCTCAGATTCTTCGTGTTGAAAATTGCAAGAAAGGAACTAAAGATAAGACAGCAAGTGGGAACTGTGTCAATTAATGTTGCTTAGTACGAAACTAGCTGGCTGGCATGTTGTTTTCAAAACAAATGTGCAGGGGAATTGGAAGATTTCCAGTGTTTGTTATTGTGTGTGGATTTATAATGTGCTTCCTCTAGTCTGGAAGAAATTTTGCTAGTCAATTCTGTATCTATTTACATAGGAATAAGTCAGGAAGTATTTCAGCTGTTTAAAATTAATAACTGAAATGTGGGTTTCTGGATCTCTCCCAGAGAAGGAGAGTTTGAGGTGTCTTGTTTTTCCATTTCTATCTCCAAATACACTGCCATGTTGCTTGCTGAGTAGGCAACGCGTCTTTTTCTCTGACGGCTACCATCATTTCTAGAGCAAATCTCTCTGAAAATGACCTTTTTCACGAACCTTTGAAGAAATGAATCTATGAGTTTGAAACCTGACTAAGCTGCCGTTGTTATATGTGGCCTCTGGTGCATTTAGGCAGTCTTTGTATTGATGAATTGACTTTAACTGAGTTTAGGACTTTTGGTTGGTTTTTGTTTGTTTTGCTGTTGTTGGTTTTCTTTGGTAACGCCTAGGTTCTCTTTGTTTCAGATTTCCTTCTGAATGCTGGGAATTGTTTTCGTAGTCTATAAAGACATGTTGGGTGCTGGTGCTAGTCTTGGCTGAGATACTACTGGCGTGCAAATAAGTACTAAATATTTTGTGTGCAAACTTGAATTTGGAATCTCTGTCTTTTCTGAAGCGGGGTGTGTTTCATCAGGGGTTTGAATTACAGTCATGTGTTGTCTTCAAACTTGTATAGAAGAATAATTTGCTTTCTGATAAGTTAACTGTAGAGAAATTCATGACAATTTGTAACTATTATTTTTGGTGACTCTTGGACAAACAGCTATTAAAAGTCTAGTCTGTATTCTAGAAGGAAGACAAACCTACGCACTGAACTTGGGTAGTACAAAAACTGATGGTAAAACCAGCTCCATAATTGCATCAGTTGAAAGGGAAAAGCCTACTGTCTTAAGCAGTATGCACTGCACCCTTCTCTCACAGCGGCTGATGCGGTGCATGTCACTGCTTCGTGTCACGCAGTAGATGCGCAGCCCTGCTGGGCAGTGGGGCCGGCTGTCTGCACTATGCGTGGCCATGTATTCATGCTGAAGTCACAGTTACGGACAGAGCAGTCCTTCCAGCTCATCACTGTCTGCCTGAGGGTTAGATACTGTTACAACACATTGCACTGCTATTTAAGGAAGGAGAGAAAAAGGACATGGAGAGGGAAAATGATCATTTTTCATGGGGCTGTTTTTGGGATATTCAAATTTTATCCATTCAGGGTGGTTGAGTTCTCAAGGCCAGAAAGAAAGAAGTGCATCATGAAAGTCCAGAGGCTCAGGGATTTATGAGCTGCCTGCTTTTTCTTATTCACCTGGCTTCTACAGTTCTTAAAACTAGGCCTGCTCTAAATGGAGGAGTGCTGTATGCAGCAGGAGGTCTATGCCTTGTTCCCAGTCAAATCTCATCTATATAATTTGCTCCTTTAGTTAACCATGTGCTTTGCATTTGACAATAAAGCCATCAGCATTTGCCAGGAACAAGTATTAGGCAAGGAAAATGTTGTGTTCTCTTTCTGGAACACAGAACAGAAGTATTTTGGGTGTTTTCCATTTCCTTTTTCAGTGGTCTGAGTTCTTACTCAGTTCTCCTGTGTTTTCTTTGTAAAAAGGAAAACAAAACAAATCAAAACCAGCAATGGCCTTCTGTCTGTGATTTTGGGTAAGTCATCCAAGGCTACAAATTCTTGAAGTGTGAAGGTTGTCCAAGAATTTACTTGTTTCTTATTCTCTCGAGTCGTGTTATTTTAAACTAGTGTGGTCATCCAGAATGTGGGATCTACATATGAAAGTATGATCATTTTCATGTTTGACTATCGGGATGAATTTTTGAAGCAATCACTTAGGCCTGCCAGATATCCCATCAGTAAAAAAAAAAAAATAGTCATTTTAGTCCAGATTCTCATTCTCCATCTTGACAATCCAAACCTTCTAAAAATTACTTTAATGGGACCCAGTTCCTTACGCACTTTGTAATTTTGAGGTTTTTGTCTGAGTAATTAGTAATGATTTTTTAACAGTGGTAGTTACCTGGAAAAGCTTGTGTAACTTAAAGCAAATGCAAACTTTTGTCGGCAAAGAAAAATGATATTTCTTACCGTTAGAAATGATTGCTGAAGATAGTAATGTTCTTCTTGGTTTTTGGCTCTTTGCAGAGTTTGCTGAAGCCTCATGTGTTGTTTGGTGCTTGACTGTCCCTTTCTCTCGGCAAGGGATGTGGTGTACTTTGGAAAAATACTGAATAATGCCATTATTTGCCATCACCTCTGTTGTGCCAACAGCATATTGAGCTGTTCTGTGAATTAAGTGGAAACAATTTTGGTTAAAGTAAATATCCTTTTGGGAAAGACAGTTTTTGTGTAGCACAGCCCTGCAAGTAGTTTTTTGGCACAGAGGGTAAAAAACTGCAGTAACTGGGGGGTAGGGCATATAGTGATCAGGGAAGTGGGGAATCACAGTGTTTGGTCACTTTTCTGGGGCTTCTTGCCAAAGCTGATTGATTTTCTGCTGAAACAGATAAATAGAGAACTTCTGTGGAAAGAGAAACCTCAAAGAAATTGACTGGCTTTCATACTTCTGTAATTAATCATCATAACAAAAAAACAACTGTGAGCTCAGTGGATAAAACCATCCTTCTGATCTTTATTTTCAGTGCTGGTTCATACCTGTATCCTGGTATGCTTGCTTTCTAGGATTTGTAAGAGCTTTGTAGGTAAGCATTACTATTTTGAAAGAGTAGAAAAAGATTTCTGGCTTGAAAAATATACATGCAGTGTGTAGCTATGTGATCAAAAGAAAGAGGTAGGCTTGGGTTTGTTATCCAAATTTGACTTCAATGGATGGAGCAGCATGAATCTATAAGAATTTATAAAGCCAGCCCAAGGATGATGTACGCCTACTTCAAAGACGTTTTTTTTCTTAGAATTGAATTGTTGTTGTCAGCTCTTAAGTGTTGTATACACTGTGTCACAAAAAAAGTGGAATGGATATAGTGAAAATACCTACTTTGTTTAGTAGTGTGAATGCTGTGCAGTTCTGTTGACTTCACTAAGACTAATTCACTGCGAAACTAACTTGAGTGAATTTTTAAGACAAGTGAAACTTAAAAGCTTTGCCACTGAGAAAAAGACTAGAGTGCTGAAAGCCAAGAAGTTGATTGTCCTAGCTCACACAGCGTGTTTTCTTAGGGAAGGTGGCCTTGTTTTATGTCAGAGATGATGGAAATAGAAATACGAAAGCATGGAGAAAATAAAGGAAATACTCAGTGGCTAAAGACCAGAAATACAGGTTAGCATTTAAAACAGAAAAGTGTGCAGGGTGGGAGGAGGGGAAAGGAAGGCAAATTTTTGTTGGGTATCTCTGTTGCAGTGCAGTCCACTCCATCCATCCATGTGGTTTCACCTTCTGTGGTTGAGCTCCGATATCAGTTGCCAAGCACTTTTTCTCACTTCTGTAACTCTAGGTTCTTAACAGCTGTTGCTGAGCTAAATCTATTTTTAATCATTGATTTATTTAGGACCACCAGGTTTACAATTACACAGCTAGCTTTTAATGTGATTTTATTTAATTACGAGAATTGGTTCTACAGTGAAGCTCTGCCCAGAGGCTAGATATCAGATCGCTGCAGGAACATATGGGTTATGTTAATGTTTGCTGATTATTGTTTTATCTGGAGCTTTAAAATTTGGAAGCTCTTTGATACGGAAGAAGTGGTTACTCTGAGGTAGTGTAGAAACCATATTTGAAGCATAGTACTTCTTAAAAAATCATCCGTTTTAAAACAAAATAGAAATAAGAGTCAACAGAGATTAAAAAGGCATTTGAACCAACATGTTGATGACTTGCAATATAAATAGAAGTAAGATAGGAAGACACGGGTGAGCAGCTGAAAATCTACATTTTCATAATGAGATAGTATGTAAATACCGTGCGTTAGGTACTTACCTCAGTGCTTATGGTTTCTATCACATCACCCTTAATGAAGATCAGATAGTCTAGCTAAATTACTGTGTACTATAGCTTAAAGAAAGTCAGGTACTCAAGCTGACTTGTAGCTTGTGTGGGAAGTAAGGTTTAATGACATACATCATCATAATTCTGCTGCAGCTTTTGCCAGCTGCTAACTGATGAAGGAAGAATTATGTCTGGAATTAGAGCGAGGAGCAGAAACAAGCTTAACAACTTTCACTGTTTCTCCTGTATCTTTGTTCTGTCAGAGCAAATGAGTCATCCTGAAGAACGGAATTAAAATGGCTGTAGTCAAGTGCAGTTCAGCTGCAGATGGTAATGATTACAAGAGGCACATACATGTTTGGAGAATACAAGGTTACACTGTTTTCAAAAAGGAAGCCCCACAAATTGCAGATTAACGCTTTAGGTAGTTAAAACTGATCTTATTTTGAGAGACCCTGAGTCAGCTGATATCTAGTAATATCTCACTGCATAGACAGGGAATACTTTTTTGGAAAATACAAGAGTATTCAGGATAGTTAACATAATCTATGATGCCAGGCTATTTTAGTAAAGCAGACCAATATTTTTCAGCACATTTCATTGGTTTTAGTAATTCTTTTAGATTACTGCTTTCTAACTGAAATTTTCTAGTTTATTTAATGTCATTTTCTTCCCATAAAAGGAGTAGTAGAATTGAAAATTATTATGAAGGAATAACTTGCACTGGGACTTGCAGTTTGAGAGCCAGTTCCTTAAAGGAATTGAATCTTTATCCAGGGGAGCACTGAGAGAATGAGCCATATCAGCATCTGTAGCACACACAGAAATGGTGAGAGATGAGAAGTGCTGAAATGGTTAAGGGAAGAGTAGTTGCCAGCTGCTGACTTAAGTCTCATGCAGACATGAAATGGGCTTTGTAATGGAAGAAAATATTTCCCAGAGGGAAATGCAAATTTAAACATATACTCAGTCATCATGTCTTAACAGACAAACAACAACACAGCAAAAAAACTTACCATGGATTGTATTTCCTCATCGTGGATGGGATAGAAAAATCTTGACTGCAGTCTTAAGAAAGGTTACACTTGCATGCTGGCCTGAACCTGAATCCCACAAGATGGCAGGCTTGATCTGAAAGTGATGAGAGAGGCTGTTTTTGCTACGGGACAGAGGAACAAGTAACTCTCTGTGCTGGGAACTCACCAGATTGTGGTTTGTGCTATTGTGTCCCACGTCTAACTGCCCAGTTTTATTCTAGGACTGGAAAAAAGATAAAAGCAGAGGTGCAGTTTCACTGGGATGTAGCGAATGCCGTTGTTTGTAGGTAATATTTAGTGCTTTTTTTCTTTGCAGAGGCTTTATTTGTGATCTTCATTCACCAAAAAAGAACCAGATTCCTGAGGAAAACTACCATTTGCTTTATGTATGTGTGGTTCTTTTGTTTCTAGGTCATACTTTAAATTGTGTCTGCTTTTACATCTCTTGAAACATTTGCTACATGCTCAATTACGATTGTGTTATATTTTCATTGCTACGTCACTCTTCTTTGTGTAGCTGCTTTGGGAGTTAGAACAAACATTTCTGAAATCCCACGTTGGTTCCAATTCAATGTCAAGTGAAAGGTAATGCCATCTTTGGGCTGCCCTTGGTGGTATTTTGTTTATAAATGCATATTAGTGAGTAGACTAATGACATAGCTTTTATGCTCTGACATACAAGTAAATGGAATGTTCACAAACAGTACCTCAAGAGACTGAAGTATGGCTCGTTTTTAGAGCTGAAGAATATCGCAAAACTAAATTTTGATTACTTGGATTTATGGAAGGAGTAAAAAAAGAAGGATCAGCCCACTAGTTTCTTCTTCACACCTTAATGATGGGGCATATCCGTATAATCTAGAAGAAAGTATGTAATAAAAATGGGAGTCACTGGGCTTTCTGTGTCAGTCACTCTTTTGGTTGGTACAGCAATCACTGCAACTGAGAAGCTGAATCTGTATGGTTTTAACTAAGGAACTGAGGTGTCTCATCTTGGCATGTTGTGATTTTTTTTTTCTTTTTTCCTCTGTGGATGAGCAGAGTGCGTGCTGACAGGTGACAAATAACACACAGGCATGGTCATTAGACTTGGACTGCCAGTGTAAATAACTGATAAACATCATTGTGGAAGGAGGCCTCAGCATCTCTGGGCAATGTTTTGGTCACTTGCAGTCTGAAGTTGTGGTTGTAGCAGATGTGAACGCCTTCAGTGCAGTCTTGCAAACATAAAATAAATTAATTTGCATAGTTTATACCAAAGATGAAATTTGCCATCAGCTTTTGCAATATGTGAGACGTGTTAAGCAAAGTAGAGAAAAAAAGATTTTCCCCCTCTCCTTCATAACATTTCATTAACGTTAAAAATAACTTGTTTTAATAGCAAATCAACAGTGATGATAGTTGTAATGTTTTTAGGTTGTCTTAATGCACTTAATTTCAATTTCTCTCCCCAGAAATGTTTAATTATGGCTAAATTAGATGTGATGATGTGATACTTGAACTATAAGGTAAAGATGTTTAATATATATAGAAAATACTACTTGTTGTAGTAGAATAGATAACTGAGATGGTGGGCTTTTCATTATCAGTGTTCCACAAAACCATCCCCTAAACCCATCGCTACGTGCTTTAGCATGTCACCTTATTTGATGCACGTACTATGTATGTTGTAGAAAAAACGTACACAATCTGTAAATACTGTTTGTAATATTACATCTGAGCTAATGGAGGAACGAGGCAACGTTTTCCTAGCTCTGTTGAGAGGCTGCAGGGTGTGATATGAAACAGATGGCGCTGGTGGTACTCATGGAAGACCTCATCAGACATGTATGAAGTTGATAGTTCTTTCTGGAGTATGCCTCTGCTGCTGATCTGCCCCATCTCAACTAACTGCTATTAATACTTCAGGAATAATTAGCCCTCTGTGGACCTTTACTCACTGTGAGCAGTTACTTAGCACTTTCTACAGTGAAGTGTGCCAGTGTGTTTCAAAACACACAGTTTCTCTGATAACATATAATGTTTTCCAGGCTTTTGTAGTGATTGTGTATCCTACAAGTTATACCTATATTACATTCTTGACCATGGGGATTTTCTGTCATTTCTTTAACTGAGGGTAAAGAAGTTGTCTGTGAAGTCAAAAGTTGGCATTTGATTGAGTTTCTACACATCACGTGTAGAATAGTGCGAGTTTCTGTTAACTATTTTGGAGCCACTGGGTTCTGAGTGGGTGTGCAGTGCACATGCCTGTAGGGAGTGTCAGTATCTGTGATGTGTTTTAAAATGTAAAAAGAAAATCCCAGTGATCCACTGCTGCTAACCATCTGCTTCATGTCACCCTGCTTCTCTCTTAAAGCTTCTTGTCCTTGTTCACGATTTCCTTTTCTCTAAGACTCCGTTCATATAAGCAGTCTCCATTAGTTCATATACTTGTTCAATGTGGAATATGGTAGAACATCTGGTGAATACTCTTGCACTGTTAATAAGGCAACCATTTTTTTTCAGGTGATTATACATTTTTTGTTAGCTCTTTGACTGTAGAGGGAGCTGGTGATAAAGTCTGCAACTAAAACACACGTGATGTTTCTGTGGTAATATCTGAACACTGCAGCGTTAGGAAACAAAAGATCAGAAACAAAAGTCACTTTAATTTAATCTTTCCTTTTTGTGTGATGAGAAAAGGCTGGAGAGTATGAGTTGGTTAAATGGGCTGAATTTTCCTATGGATCCTGAACATTTCTAGAGATAAGTGTTGTAAGAGAGGATCATTTGAATACATTGCTTTCAAAGTGGATATCTTTGGTCATCTGCAAATCTCTTATATTCAAAAGATAGCTTTGCTGTTGTAAAGAGTCATTGTATTGCCTTAGAACTACACAAGGAGATCCCTAACTAAATCTATAGATTTGTTTCTTTTGATGTGGAAAAGAAAACATGGACTAACAGTAATGGTTCATGTTAAGGTAATTATGAACAGAGTCTTAATAGTAATGCATGAATAAAACAAGAACGTTGAGAGGTATTGAACACCTGCAAATGTTTCAGAATATCCGCTAATACTTTTTGGACGTGTATATGTAAATACTTTCATACACACCCATATATGGATGTAGGCTTCCAAATTCTGGGGTGCTGATGATAGGTAACAGTTTAGGGATGCACAGGAAGTGGTGAGATGTGATTGTACTGCTTTCTTGGTAGATTTTATTTTGTGTTTCTGACACTAAATAGGTAAATAACTGGCTTCAGTTTACCTTTCAATACAGAAACTTCTTAAAAAACAATAGTCTAGCATGTTGAACATTAAGAACACATGCTGTTTTCCTTCTGAATTTGAATTTAAATAGCATTGTATGATGCATAAATTAAAGTAGAGGCAAATTAACCTGATTAGGAAAGTAGGAGCCATGTGCTGTTGTAGCAATCTGCTGCGCTTAGCACTCTGTGGTGAAGGTGAGAAGCTAGTTGTGTTTCACTAGCTGTCTGCTTAGATATGCCTTCATTTAAAAAATGATTTCTGTAACTATGTTTAAAAAAGGAGATTTAATTACTACTGTACTTTTTTGTGGAGGAAACTGTTTCACTGAGGCTCTCATTTACCCTGGGAAATTATGTTATCAAGTGGGTGCTCTCAATTTTTCTTTCTTGCTGTCTTCCCCACTAAACAGGAAGATAAAGATGGCTCTAATTTGAAAACTGTGTCATAGCTTTATATTTCACAGATCAAGATACAAGTTGTGTGTGACCAGATGATTTAAAATAAATAGCACCCCAATTAAAAAAAAATGAGAATCTTTTAAATACACTGTTATAACAAATTTTTGCTGCAGTTCCATTAGATACATTCACATCTGAAACCTTATATTGTATTATTTATTACTACAACAGAATTCAAAAGATTTGCTGAGGCAGAATTGAGCCTCCATAGACCTATTTCCCTCACCTAATAAAATAGCAGGCATTACTTCTGGAGCAGTCCCGTGGCTAATCAGCTGTGCTGCCTGCACAATATCATCTTCCTGATCAATTCCTGGGGGAGATAAAGGTATCTAACAGTTGTTGGTCATCGTGTGGTGAATCCAGAGATAAGACAGTATTTATTTGTCATGGTCTTTATGTTATATGATGTAAAAATTTTCCCTCCTTAATGTTTTTTTGTTTAATCTGCAACGGCACATGAATAGACGTCTACTGCTTTGTTTTCCTGTGGGGACCGTGAGTGAATCATCTTTTAGTTTCATCTCAGGCTTAGCCAGACTTCTTTCATTTACTGATGTTTGTCCGTTGGTTTGGAGGACTTAGTAGTACAGTACTTGATTTCATGGTAGCTTTTTATGGTACCTGCATCAAGATGTTCTTCCTTTCCACTTTGAAGGTTGTTTCTCTGCAGTTTTGCTCATGGTGTGTGTTTAAGGTGTGCACGTAAGACAGGGGTCTTTGACTTGCCATATCCTTCTGGTCTGTGTTCGTCCTGCACATAATTTTCTCCTGACAACCTGAGCACCACTATTGTATCTCATTCCTGTTTTACAGCTCCCAAATAGCCTGTTTACAACAAGACAACTCTGTGCACTACACTTGACAAAACTGCATGCAGTAAGTTTGTTGTCATAAACAGAACAGTTCTCTCGTGTTGATAGGACGAAGGGGGATGGTTTGAGACTAAAAGAGGGCAGATTTAGATTAGATGCCAGGGGAAGTTTTTTCATTGAGAGAGTGATGAGGTGCTGGCACAGTTGCCCAGAGCTGTGGGTGCCCCATCCCTGCAGGTGCTCAAGGCCAGGCTGGGTGGGGCCCTGGGCACCCTGAGCTGGTGGGGGGCATCCAGCCCATGGCAGGGGATGGGGATGGGTGGGCTGTAAGGTACCTTCCAACCCAACCATTCTATGATTCTGTGTATTACTCTGTTAACGTGGCAGCTTCATGCTACTGGAGCAGCTGTCCCTGCCTCCCGGAAGGCTGGTGTCCTTAAATGTTCTTGTGCTTTGTTTTTTTGTAATGACCAGAACCCGTACCATTGCGGTCAGTTTTTTTTTCCCTTTCCACATTCCTGCTTTGGACTCTAAATCTCTGGTGTCCGTATTTACAGGAAGTGAATTTGAGTAATCAAGCTCTGTGAAAGATCTTGAGTGTTAGTTCCTTGTCCATTTCAACTCGAGCTATTTTAGTGATCCAAGAAATATTTTTTGCCCAGTGAGTAGTCTGTGACTGTGTCTTCTGCCAAGGTATTGGTAGTCCCAGAAGACATTTCATTCATCATCAGTTAACAGTTGGTTTAGGATTTAGCAACTGCTAAGTGAACGGATGAAGATAGTCTGGGGAGATGACAAGCTGTATTTCCCCTGAGAAAGCTGCTAACTCTTTTTCTCAGCCTGATCTAGCAATTTAGAAATTGATCAGATAAACAAAGCTTGTGTAGTACAGAGCTAAACTGAGATCACTGTAGGCACTCGTTATCTTGCTTTGTTACAAAATTCGTGAAATGGAGAATTTTAACAAAGCACGCTAATTTTCTTTGCTGCCAGTGTTAATTTGTGTAGGAAGGCAAGCTCACTTACTTAATGTACCTCTATTTATTTCAAAGTCAAGTATCTGGAATTTCAGGTTCTTTACATGGTGACTGGCACACTTTGAAACTTCTGTAAGATTGGAAAGGATTGATCAGGTTTCCTTCTAAAGATGATTTGAAAATACTGTAATGTTCTACATTTTGTTTTCACAGTGCAATCAAATTTGGAATGAGCATCTTAAAGTTCTTTGTTTACTGATTCTCTTCACGAGGCATTGGGATAATGCCCTTAGTACCATGGTTTAACTTTCAGCTGGTGCTGAAGTGGTCAGGCAGTTGCGCTCAGTGATCTTTGAGGGTCCCTTACAGCTGAACTCTTCTATTCTGCATCATGTATCCTTCATCCATATCAGACACAGTGTTAATGCCTTTCCTTTGTTTTAGATTTAATGCTTAATATTTTTCACTTACTAGTAATTTAAAACTTTTCTCTCTTGAGAACAAGCTTGTTACTTTGCGAACTCGGAAAAAACCGTTGCACTTTTTAATTAATCTTTCTCAGTAGGACATAAGAGGGAGTAGGAGTTGGAAGATATGAAACCAATTACTTTGCTTTTCAAAGCACCTAGGAAAGTCAGATTTGCAGGAAGGCGTACAGGTGTGGTTTAAAGAATGCATAGTTTCCGCAGGAAATGGTACATGACTGTGCTGTCTGGGTCTTGCTAGTAACTTTACTACTTACTGTCCATTTAAAAAGAAGGTTCAAAAAATACACGGCATATTACGGATAAACTCAAGTTTTATCATAATCATGTATGGATAGAGGTGAGACAAATGAGCACAGTGTCTGCAAGAAGGGCTGCCATAGCATGGCCACTTTGTGTTCTCTTGGCAGGAGACCAGCAGTATGTGTGTTGCTCTGAACTAACCGCAGCCTTTTCATGGCAAGGGCCTCACAGAGGTGACAAAAGATGCAGTGTGCTCAGAGGTGTGGGATGGAGCACAGGGCCTGCTTCTACAGGAAACCAGTCATCGTCTGCTCTGTCCCTTGCAGAGTCTCTTTGGGTGTGTGCATGTGGCTATGAGGCGGTGTCTGCTTGCAAAAAGGTGATACCTCCGCTGTCATCGTGTGTGCTCAGAGCTGTATCTGTTCTTTATGATCCAATTCAGGCCATAAAAATCACATGCAATGCATAGAGTAGGGCCTGCTGCTTCACTTGATTTCATTACCATCTTCCCCTCTTAGGAATGAGAAAACAGGTTCTTGGCATTTATCCTTTGCAAAGAGTGCATACTGCAGCTTCGGATTGGCGAGGTTGTCATTGCTACACTGCTTATCTCAATAGATTGACTCATCAAATCACTCTGTACCTACTCTGTTTTGGTTTGAAGCTGACAAGATGGGAAGACCTCTATGTAGAGATATCAGACAGATAACATGGCTAAGGAATCTTGCAGCATCATTCAATTGTTTAATGCAAAGGAGCGCTATATTTGGAGGTGAGGAGAGTACTGGATGAAGTTAATCTTTTTGTATCGGTTTTTGCTTTGTTTGGAAAATTGCAGTACAGAAAGAAAAATTCTATTTTATCAATCAAGAGTAAAGTATAAATGATTGGAAAAAATCCAGCAGTTTGGCTACAAAAACATATTTTACAATAAAATAAATTTCAGAACAGTCAATGTATTCACAGTAAGTAGGAGCACTGCCTTGTTTTCTTGTCACTCACATGGCTGCCAGCAGTAGTTCTGGTATCAATGACCAGAAGGGAAACTGTAAATAATGATTTTCCATAATCATTGATCAAATTAACATCTGTTTGATTTCTTTCCTTGTGGCTTAAGACTCTTCAGCTGCTACAGGAAGTAAGTATATTGTCCTTGTGTTTTGGTCCTTCCTGTATTCAGATTGCAAGACTGTTGACTAGGCTTTTGATTTAAAAAGTTTTTACTTTTTAAAATGAAATACAGCAATGTGTGTCTTCTTCCTAAACCCCATTAATATATGTCACTTCGAAACCCAGTTATATTAGCTATCAACAAGTGTACGAGAGGAAATATAAATATACCTTAATTTTATAGAGTCATAGAGTGGCTTAGGTTGGAGGGAACCTTAAAGATCATCTAGTTCCAACACCCCTGGGCAGGGGAGCAGGGTTGCCAGCCACCAGATCAGGGTGCCTAGGGTCTCATCCAGCCTGGCCTTGAATGCCTCCAGAGATGGGCATTGACAGCCTCTCTGGGCAGCTGTGCCAGTGTCTCACCACTCTTTGAGTAAAACATTTCTTCCTCACATCTAATCTTTGTTCTCATGGGGAACTTCAACTTCCCTGATATATGGTGGAAATGTAACACAGCACAGAGGAAGCAGTCTAGGAGGTTTCTAGAGTGTGTCTAAGATAGCTTCTGACGCATCTGGTAAGAGAGCCTACCAAGGGAGATGCCTCGCTAGACCTGCTGTTCACAAACAGAGGAGTGGTGGGAGATGTGGTGGTCGAGAGCTGCTGGGGGCTTCTACAGAATGGTAGAGTTCTCTATTCTTGGTGAAGTCAGGAGGGAGGTCAGCAAAACTGCTGCCTTGGACTTCTGAGGGCAGACTATGAACTGTTCAGGACACTGGTAGGGAGGGTCCCTTGGTCTGTCCTGTCTGTCCTGAAGGGCAGAGGGGTCCAGGAAGGCTGGTCACCAGGGAATGTGACCATGGAGGATAAACAAAAAGGCTGAGGTTATCAGTGCCTTCTTTACATCTGTCTTTAATAGTCAGACCAGTTATCCCTGGGGTACTCTACCCCCTGACCTGGAAGGCTGGGACGGGGAGCAGAATAAACCCCCCAGAATTCAGGTGGAGACGTTGTTACAAATTATGAAGTATTTTGATGGAAAAAAAAAAAGATACTGTTTTAGTATGTAAGATGATAATATGTCCATATGTACAAGGCAAAATAGCTGAAAAATATTTGCTTTGAAGGCAAATAATCTCTGGCAAACTCTTTGCAGATTTTTCTGATATGGTTTACTGGTGTAAGCTGTGTTATTCATAAAGATTTCATAGGTAACTGCAAAAACTTCAACATTTCCTATAGAAATTAATTTCATTGGACCTTGTGTAGGAATGTTTTGGTATGTATGATATGAACACATAGCACAAATGTTTTTTTTCGCATGTTTTTTTGAAGAACAGGTTATAGCAGTGTGATCTAGATAATCATATACTGAAATAATTCATTATTTGGGCTCTTTATTTTTTTCTGACAGCAAAAATAATCTTAAAAGTAACGTAAAAGGAGCATTGGACATTGAGTATTGGCAATAATTTTCCCTTGAACGAGTGTAGAAGTGATGTTTCTTTCAAGATTTCTCAGCTTGCAGCCTTCAGACATTGCTGCCCTTTGACCCTTAAGTACTTTCATTGCATTTATTTTGTGAGGCATTTTAAACCCATAATCTGGAGCCATAGGCCGGAAACTGTCATTTGACTTGGTCTTCTGTCTATAACAATATACTGTAATTAATTTGAAACAGATCCTGAGAATGCACACAAAATAACAGTTAATTCTTGACCTTGCTGCCCAGACATTGTACTTCAGGCAGAGACTGCAGATACAAAGCTACTAAATCCTTTTATTAATTATGAGATTTGTTATCAATTACCTTTAATAAGATCAAATAAGAAGGGTATAAGGCTGCCTTGCTTACAGACGTGAGCAGACAACCTTTTCTTGAAAGGCATGAGAAAATGTCCTCCATTGACAAATCAATCACAGGTTTACTTGGCAGCATAATCCTATTTCCTGCCTGATCCACTGTTTTCATTTCACATGTTAATTCCTGTTTTTGTAGGAATTCCATTTATTTGGACGGTAAAAAATAGGTGCATTTATCCAAATAGAGGTAAATATAGATAAATTCATACATGTGCATATACATATAATGGAAAATTAGAATTGAGTCCAAATCTCTCCATCTCATAAAATGCACTTTAATGTATATATGTTGACCTGGACAAAACAAAATATATACATTCTCATTGTAATTACTGATACTAATTTAATTATGAACTATATGGTTATATATTTCTGACAAGATTATTTTCTCAAAATTTTCTGTACAGTCTTATAAGGTAGTGCTGGGGGTGAAATTACTGCCTTGCAGTTGCTGTATTTATGTACTAAAGACTATAGAAAATAACTTCATTGTCCTGGTACAAGTAGAGATCTCCGAACATCTTCCGTCCTGAATTGATATTTTGAATGGAGCTTTCATGGATTCATAGGTTGAACAGGTCTTCCTCCACTGCCTTCAGGGGTTTCTATAGTAACACTGATGCAAAAAATGTTCCCATAGGAACCCAGCTGTGAATAATAATGAACAACTGAAAACATTTTGCTTTTTCATCTCAGGTTAAATAGCCCTTCAGACATCGTGGAAATAGTGCAAATCTCTTTTTTGCTTAGTTGATACGTTCTGCTTCTCTTCTAAATGGAGAAGTATTTGTGGTTTCAGAGTAAACACACAATCTACTGCTGAAGTATCATCCTGAGAACAATGGAGAATGCTTGAAACATTGGGTGTAAAATTTGCACTGGCTTCAACTGTTTCAAGTTGAAAGAAACTTCCAATACTGAATACTTAGTCAGAAATTGTAACTTCCATTGTAACTGGTCATTGTAACTTCTTGAAGTACTCTTGGTAGTTTTCTGACCACACTGTGCAATGAAGATCAAGATCAAAAAGGTCACGTGGTAGAGGTTAGTTTTTGTAGCCTTCAGTATCTATTTATAAATCCCCTCTAGAACATTACTTGTTTTTTTGCAGCAATGAATTTGTCAGCGTTTGTATTAAATGGAATATCTTAACATCACAGGATGCAATATTTGTTGAAGCTGGTTGTTATTAAATCTAGTTCTCCTTGTACATGTAAACTGGCCTTTGTGCAAATAGTTGCCTTGTTTGTGTTTATTTCACTTCCATTCTGAACAAAAGGGGCAGCAATCCAGTGTTTGTGATTGGAATAAACCACTTAGTTTGAAAGCATTTTAGGGCTTCATGCGGTGTTTTGTATCATGGACTAAGACAAAACGCATGTGGAGCTCTGAGAATGTATGGTAACAAGGAAGACTTACTGTGTTACAACAAGCAATGGAATAAGAATTGCAAAGATCATTTTGTTAAATATGAGGAGAAAGAAGTTTCCTAAGCCCAGGCGGTGAGAGTTGCTCTTACAAATGCTTAGGTAACGTAACAGACAATTAATGTAAACATGAAATACATGGTGTAATTCCACTTTTTTTGGTGAGTTGCAGTAGCACACTGAAGCTGAATCATGGGCATGGTTTCATGCCCTTGGAAAAGTTAGTTTATTAGCTCCAGTGGCGACATGCATGTTACAGTCTCAAGATAAGATAGTCAGGCCTGTCTTTGCATTGAAGTTACAGGAGTGGTTCTTGTCACTCATTTTAAAACGCTTCTTCATGAAACAATAATCTTTCTCGGTAAAACAACCATCTGAAAGTTACAGCCAGTAACTTTCAGTTGCTCTCAGTAATTGATGGCATTTAATAAAAGCAGGTTTCCTTCCTTGACTCGCTGGCTTCATGCCACGTCTGTGAGAGGCAGGCGTGCTGACAGACCATCACACGGTGCTCTTTGGAAGGTGGACAGGAGTTTTTTTCACTTAACAATGGAGTCAATGCAGAAGAACCTCTGAGTTGACTACAGGCTTAAAAGCATAACAACTTGATTTGACATTCTTGTTAGAAATGAATTTTTTGGGGGTCATTTTTAGTTGAAATACAAGCTACAGTGCAGAAAACAAAGGTGCAAATGAGAGCATAAGGAAACAGAGTTCTACAATCTGGTATCAGATTGCCTTGCATCCGAATGTTGTTTTAAATAGCATTGCCCTCTGTATTCATTCCTCTGATCTCTCTAACTGCCTGCTAGTGAACCACAGCTTTGCAGGAGTTCATGTTTACCTTCAGAAAGGGAGCCAGATGGTAGGAATCCAAACAATAAGGGCTTTCCATTCTTGTTCGTTATCAAGAACATGGTGTGATAGCACTTGGATGATCATTTTGAGGATGTTAGTAGCTTCTGTGTAGGCTAGGAGGGAGAATGCTGTTTACAAACTGCTGAAAATCCTTTGTCTGCTTTCTCTTGACAAATATTTTTGTTTCTATCTAACCAGTAAGTGCCCAATCTTGCTAAATTAAGTGGATTTCGCAACATCTGGTGCTTGATGAGAACTTACTTCTGTTTTGAAAACAAGATAGAATAGACTTCTATTTCCTTGAACATGAACGTTGTGAGTTGGTGCCTGGAGGGTTGATTTTTCTGGCATTCTCATGACAGGGGCCATTCAGGCATTACCACTTGAGATTTTATTTCCCATGGACCAGAGGATCTTATCTATGCAGCTGGGTGGAGATGAGCAAACATTTCTCTTTAATGAGTTGTTCTCTTTGCAAAGAACTCAGCATATATCTGTGATACGGTGGGACGGTGTAATGTCTAAAAATTAATAAATGTGTTATTGACATTTCTTCTTCCAGCTATTACTGAAATACTATAGGAATAATTTTAGGCTGCTCATTCAAAGCCAGCCAGTGAGTAATCTTTCTAATCTTACGTTTTACAATATTCATGAAACACAGATATTTTCTTAAAGAAACACAAGACAAGGTGCCCTTGTCCCAGCATTAATGCAGCTATACTGAGTCAAACAGCCAAAACACCTGTGTCCTTCTGTTGGCTGGTAGCCAGGCCCTACTTCTATTTCAGCTGTGAGTAGAGTTCATTTATGTCAAGGGGATGATTCTGCTGTGGTGTATCTCAAATGTAATTTATTGCATTAACCTTCAGTAAAAAAAAATGAATGAATGAATGATGTTAACAGCTTGACATCAAGCATGTGCTTCTTTAGAAGCTGAAATATTAGGTCGTTAGGAATCTGATTTTTAAATCAAAATACCTAACTTGGTCATCAGATGTTTTTTTCTTCTTCATTACATCAGTCTTGACAAGAAATACAAATAAATGCAGAAATGGAAAGATGTTATGTAGCTTCTTTGTGTTTTAGTAGTGATGGGATATTTTGCAGTGCTGTGCATTGATTCATTCTATAAACAAACATGTTCTGAAGAAAGCATGGGAAAAGAGTAGGTGTGGGACAACTCACTGGTACCTGCTTCAGTGATGCAGGCCTTCATCTGTGTGTACCCAGATTCACTGGGGCTGTTTTTGTTTCTTAATACTTATGACACTCAGTTCATGATAGTAGGAGAGTAGAGGATTATGTCAGCATTCAGAAAGTCAGCACAGCTACTGAAAATCCTTCATCTGCTTTTTTCCTTAGTGGATATTTTTGTTTCCCTGAAGATATTAACTGTCTAATCTTGCTTATCTAAGTGGATAGCTATTTCCAGTTATCTGGCAAGTTGGTTGGATGCTTGAAGAGCTCATGTCTGCAGAATCAATCCTTGATAAATCGAACATAAGCACAATCATTAGGAGATGTTGCCTTTAGGAAGGAGAGTATCAATTGAAGTCTCCAGTAAGAACTTAAAACTTTTCCCAGTCAAATTCTGCTGTATTAGATTTGTTTTTGCCTTTCGGAGAACAAAAGAAATCTTACACAATCTCATTCTTTTTATTAAGAAGGTGAAACCATGTTTTTGCTCTGCTTTTAAAATCGATGCCAGAGGTATTTGAGTTTAATGCTGTCTGTAACTTAAAATATCTGAGAAAATCAGTGTTGCTCAAAGGTGTTGTTCAGAGCGAGAAGTGATCTTGCAAATCTTGGGCTTCATCAGATGAACTGCTTGGAAACCTTTACAACTCATTATCATGAATATACCCCAGTATGTTAAAATAAATATGCTTCTGTAAGCAGTGTATTGTTGAATACTTTTTGTAGGTTGAGCTAATGATAGTACAAAGAGCAGTTCTGAACACTAAGTACGATTTGTTATTTAACTGTATGTTGGTAAAATATTCACATCTGTTGTAACGACCTTTATTTTTGCAGTTTGAGAATAATTTTTACTTAGCACAGTTTTTCTTTAAGTGCTTTGAGCTTTCATTTTTTTTAGCTGAGTATTCATTTGGATTTGTGAAATACACTTTTATCACGAAGCAGAGGCAGCAGCTGAGTATTATAAACACCCAATTTGGATGTTTGTATCTGAAAGCTGTGGTAGTCAGTGCTGTGTGTGCAGAGAGACTGCAGGATCAGATGAAGATGCAAGTTCCATGAGCTTAACATAAACTAATATAAATCCTTCATTTTATCTCATCATGACTCAAGATAGATAGTCGTGTTTAATTTTTTTCTTTTTCTTTCCTTCTTACAACATTCAGTGGATATCTTAGTCTTCAGATTCCTTTATGTCTATGTGCTTATTGTAGTTATGTCACTAACCTCCAGCACGGTACAGGCTGCGCTCAAAACACAGTGATTGTTCTGGGAGCCACGCTCATGAGGTGTCTGTCCACAACTTTCAGTAAGGATATCTTTGTCCAACTTTTTATTATGTCTCTTTGTAGTATCTGAGTGTGGGAACCTGAACAGCAAATCCTGCGTGCCTTAAGGACAAAAACATTATTTTGTGACTTCATTCTTTTTTAACCATTGTCAACAAAATGTTTGGGGTATGTGGCTGGGTTCTGTCCTGAGTTTTATGTGGCAGGAATAGTTATGGATCGTACTCAGCTTTTACACTGATCTGCTCTGTGAATGTTATTGCTAATGGTGATAGGTGAGAAGAAAAAAAAATGAAGTTTCACTTTAAGTTCCAAGTCAGATTTGCTAGATATATACTCAATAAACAAACAAATAAAGCAATCAGTTTTTGCAAAGCCATTTAAAGAAAGATCAAGGTTTTGTTTCCGGACAAGTGCTTATGATCAGCTTGTAAGCCAAATAATATTTACTTTGGTCTGATGGCAATGCATCTTTATTTTTAAAACAGTGTTCCCTACTGAACACCGACACCCTTAACCCTGTTTAATACTTTATCAGAATTTATGGCAGCATCTTGTTTCTACTGTATCCAAACTTCTCTAGTATATACTTTGTTTTGGGAAAGAAAGCAGTATTTTGATTGATTATAATTAGCCTCCTGAACTATAGAAATTGACTCCCGTGTCCCTACAGTCCCTGTGTTTAACTCAGTGTGTTTACTGTATGTTAAATTCAGTGGGTCTTTCTCTCCAGCCTTTTGCACATCAGAGCCTACAAAATAGTTTTTAGAAGCATTTTGGTTAAGGACAGAACCACAGCTTAGAGATCATTACCAGTGTCAAAATATTCTGCTGCCATAAATACTTTGTCCAGTAAGATTTCAAATTATCCTTATTGTACAGCAGAATCCTAGGAAGCTAGCAGACAGAAGTCAGCATAGGGCCTTTAGTACACTTGCTGATGCAGCATTCCTATTACCAACACATACAATTTGATGGTTATTCCAAAAATGGAATTCTTTTGGTAGCTCTGTCTTTGTGTTTAAAGTGTCAATTAATTAGTAATTCAGTAGAGTCTTTATAAGACAGATGGAGTGTTTCTTTAATTAGCTTATACACTGTCGCAATTCAGTGAGGAGTTATCCAATAAACAGAATATTCTTTGAAGTAGTGCACTGTAGAAAAAAGGGTATTTTACAAAATCTGCAATTGTCCAATTCTTTTCCAGTATAGTTCTCACTTATTGTGATAGATGTGTTGGGAGGACAGATCAAAATAATTTTAGGATAGTGAAGGACCAAGGTCTTGTTTTTGCTAGAACTATATTTTATTACTTGAGGTATATGTGAGAACTAGAAGTGGTGCTGTACCTGACTTTGATTTAAGGGTGTGTTCAACTGAAAAGTGCTGGCTCAGAACGCTGGCCATGACACGTGAATACAATTAGCTTAGGTGGTTTCTAGCTGTGGGAGGGGTGAGACTTCTAGAACAGTCTTTCAGTAAGATAAAGAGATACTTCTGTAATATTAAGGTCTCAATAAGCTTAAGGTAGGCTATATGAAATGGTTGTGATAGGAAATTAGACTTGATGTTTTCACTCTTCTGCCCACGCTTAGACTTTGAATACTCAGTGAAGTTTTCCTGGGCCAGTGTTGAGGCCCAAGGGAGCAACTGTTTCTGAAACTCACACGCCATCCTGCATTGTGAAAGGCTCTCTGTCATGATACACAGCTTGATTAAAGGCTGTCATAAGTACAAAACTAACTTTACTGCTTTCTTTTTATTTGAAAATGGTTTCTTTGTATCATTTATGGGCGTCATATTGTTGATTGAATTTTGGATGGAATACAAAGTAGGGAAGTAACAGACCAGTCAGATGTATATAAGTGAAAGTTTTTGAAGAAATGATTTAAGGTGACCTGTTAGGTGGTAAATGAGTATAACTCTTAAGTCTAATTTCTTCTGTTCAGAAGAGAGCTGTACACCTAGAATGAAAAAGCAGTTAGCAGCAAGTTTTGATACATCCTATAGGTATCGGGCCAGTAAGTCTTGGAAGCACCCTCAGTAACAGATAAGTTTTACTACCTTGTTAATTAAGCACACTTTTTGTTAAAACTGACTTGTTTCCTAGGCATTTAGGGCTCTGTAATAGTGTAATAGTGTAATAGTGATAGCTTTAAAGATGAAGAAAATTATTAAAAGCACACAATGCATCTTGGAAAATCCGAGTCTGGTTCTAGTCTGAGATCATTTGTGTATGCCGCTGAACAAAATGGATGCGAACCACTGTCAGGACAATCGATAATCTGCGTAACAACATCTTGTTGGTCACATTCTTTTCTTCTCATAATGCAGTTAGAGTTCCACTGAGGATCTTGGGTTAGAAATTGAATTTCTTAATATTTTAACCTGGAAAGATGTAGTAGGATAAATTCTTAGCTGGGCAGTCATCATAAATCTGTGACGTATCTGCAGTGTGCTTGAAATATTGATGTTGTTTATGGCTGGCTGGCTCCTGGAGCGAAACCTGAGAATATTAACACCAAGGTTTTAGTTGCATCTCAATTGTTGTGATTATATCTCATTATTAGCATTATGTTGATATCTAAAAATGTCTACTGTTACCTCAGCTCATAATACGAAAATACTGCATGTATTACTTTATACCAAGTACTTTACACTGAAATAGAGAAGACAGAAAACTAAGGCAGGGATAATTACTGCTGTCCTGACAATACAGGAGTTGGGGCACAGTGTGTTGAAGTCCTTCAGGAACTCAGAAGAGGAGGAGCTGCTCCCAGATCTTTCATGTTAGTCTAGTGCTTGAAGTGCAGAAACATCTGCCCTGTTATTGTTGGATGGAGAGAAGGTTTGACAGGCAGCCATTTAATTTGTTGTTTTTTAACCAGGTGTCTGTATTCCTGTAATCTAAATAATTGCATGGTTTGAGTTGCAGAGTGCTCGGCACTTAAGCCCTGCCACCGAACTGTGTGTTGGTTTGGTCAGCTTCAGCGGGTCAGTCGAGCTTTGATCTGACTTCATGTGTAAAGTCTCAGCAATGTTTGCCTACCTTAGCAGAGTCATTTAAGATCTTACTTCAGGATCTTAATGAGTGAAAAACGCTCATTAAGAGTGAAGCGGATAATATTATGGTTACTTTTCAGAAATAATTGTGCAGTGATAATTATAGGGTGGGAAGAAGGTTTTGAATGAGTAAAACCTGCAGTCAGCTCTAGCTGTTCACATCACACACGGCTACGGCCAGCTCGCTTTACGCGGTGCTTGGCGGAGCCTCGCTGTCAGGGCCGAGGGCCCTTTGGTGGCGGCCTAGCCCAGCTGCGCGTGCACAGCTTGCGTCACCTGGTGCAACTGTGGCTTCAGTGACACGCAGGGTCAGGGCTTCGCAGAGTGATGCCAAGTTCTTGCCAGACATCAAGCCGGTGCGTCTCTGAAGGCTTGTAAGGCTGCCATGTCCCTTAGCTCGCTATCTAAATTAAAGTGTTTTTCTGAACTGAAGAGAGAAGCCTGTCAGGAGTACGGCCAAGGAAATCTAAGGTGTCTTAGGAGCTGAAGTCTGTGTTTTTCTTTTCTCCTCTGTTGTCACCCCGTTATTGATGTAGGAAACATGACAGCTGAAAATGTAATTGGTAAATGGTTTTCCTTGTTTCATCCTGCAGGCCAAAACAACAGCAACAGAACAATTTTTCCTTGTTTCCTTCTACTAAAGGCTGGAATTTCAGAGGGGTAAGTCTGATGTTGTTTTAATATTTTTTCCTGCTTCATCCTATTGCAGTGTGACTTTGTGGTTAAAGTATGATCTGTGACTGCTGAAATCGTGGCAAAACAGTAGAATAATTTTTTTTTCATTTTGTGACCTTCTAAAATACTTTCTAAAAAAAGCAGGTTTTGTTCATGTGGTTGGCTAACTTACTATGAAGAATCAAGGAGATAATTTAGTGTAACTGATTTAACAGCCTGATATTAAAATGTGAAGTAAACTTGATTTGTTTTCATATTTGAAAATTAATCAGCAAGACTGAAATGACAGACACTATTTTTAATAATTTTTTTTAGGTTTTTTTGGTACTATAATGTAGATGTTTGTAGAGTTATTGGAAACATGTATATCTTAACTTTGTAGAAGTACAGATGGAGAATGGTAGCAAAAAATTACCTAGATTTCTTACAAGGTGGGAGGGAATAGATTTTATTTCTAATTTGTTGGTTGGCTGAGCAAGGACATCTGCACACATGTGCACTCCCACAGCAGCAGAACGAAAAGAGATGTGAAAAAGCAAAGCAAATGAAACTGAGAACTTCAATTTTTTTTTTTGCACTGTCAGACAATTTTTTCCATGTCTGTTTCAGGTTTGAGGTGTGCTACTTGCGCAGGTTAATTATTTCAAAATGTCTCTCTTGAGACAGAGCCTTCTCCATGATTTATTGAAAAGCCTAAGGTGGTGGTGTTCAAATGGCAAGAGCGTTTGCTGTGTATGTAAGCGCTGTAGCTTGGGATACAGTCCAGTAGTCACTGTGTGTTGCATCTGAGGAGCAGTGTTTCTGTAATCTTTAGGTCAATGGAAGAATTTTTCTGCCTTGTAAAATTCATTTTCTGTAATAATAAATTACCGCTATATGTAGTGAGAAGTGACTTGCACTGAACCTAACAAGTTTAGTTTCTCTTCAGGAGAGCATGTAAGTATGCTTTCTTTGAGCTTCTTCAACAAAGCATTTAAGTAAGAAGATTTTACTTAAATGTGTTGTTGAAAGAATAAATGACATTTATAGATATACTGATCTATGGTGGTCATGATATGATAAGAGTTGTTAAAACTAGAAATATTTTTCACAATATCTGATACTGACTTTTGTACTCTAATTTGATATTTTTGAGTAGAGCACCCACTATTGCTTGTTGTGAAAAGGATCTCCTGACTGCTTCCTTCATGCGTAGAAATGAGGATTTGTGGAGTTGTCTGCCCTCTTATTTCTAAGTAGACTTATGGGACACTAGCACAGACTTCCAGTTCCATAGCTTTAATATTTCATAAAATGCATAGTAATTGGCAGTAGAAGAGAATTATCTGAAATAAACTGCATCTGGGGAAGAAGCTGTAGCAGTTGTTCACTAGATCTGTTTGGATGCTGAAGCCAAGGCAGCTGAGTGCTGGACCAGAGAGCTCAATCTCTGCTGACTTCTGTAGTGTGTCAGCATCAGCTTTGTTTTGAAGGGTGGAAAAAGTGTGTTATGGAAAACTCAGTGAGCAGGCTTCAGGTCACAAAAGTTTTGGCACAGACAGTTAATGATAAAAGAGTATTTTTGATATCTTTTCTTAAGCAAGTATGAAAACTTGTTGGGTAAATGAACTATGTTAATGTTGACAGTGGATCAGTGCCATTCTTGAGTGAAACAGAGAAAACTGTGGGGGTGACTTATTCATAGCTATGCTTTTTAAAAAACACCTGTGCTGTTTCTATACTGCAAACTGTAATGTGAGGTCATTTCATCAGTGACAAACAATAAAGCAGAAGAAAGTTGTTAAGCATAAAATGATGATGTTTTATGAGTTTACCTGTCCTCACTTCGCAGTCAGATCAGATCACTGGTTTAGCATGTCTGTATCTCATGCTGATCAAGTGGGCTTGTTAAAGCATCAGCGAGCAAACACCAACGCAAACCTCAGAGACAGATAAGAGAGACCAGATGCTTAACTCTTACCAAGGGGAAACTCCTCTGCACTTCTGTCTTCCTCACTGTGCTTCAACGTATTTTATCAGAAGAAGCTTTTTTCCATTTTGAGGTGTTCTTTTGAATCTCATGGTTTTTCTCCATAGGAATTTCCATATCAAGATGATACTGTTTATGTTTCTGCCGATGCTGTTCTAGATAACAGTAACAATTATTTCCAGAAGGTTAAGCAATATTCTGTGTGTCAACGGAGAGCTGATTTTTGGTTTAAAAAAAGGAAAAAAAAAAAAAGTCTGGCAAAATTCCTGTTTCAATGAAATTTAGGCTTAAATGTACCAAGCAGTGCAATCTCTCTGGTATATGCTGCTCCTGCATATACTCATAATGCATCTGATTAATTTGTCCTCTGAAAAGATTGCACAGTCACATGCCCAACAAACAGTGTTTTAGTGGGATGGTATCTTTGGAGAGAATTGTAGTTTCAGAGAGGAAGAAACACTGAAACACTGAACCTGTGGAGGGAGATAAGAATATCACAAACAGGGCACAAGTATAACTTGAAAACCAGAACACAGGAGCTTAGGTGGTGGATGTGGTACTTGAAGTATAAGAGAAATAAAGGAGAGGAGGATGCTGGGTGTAGCACTGGAGAGGAAAAGAGAGGGAAGCCTAACTTGGAGGAGAGAGAATCATGATGGAGAAAGCAGTGAAAGATGTAGTGATAGTGTGAGAGAGTGGAGAGGGATATGGAGGAAAGCTGGAGTGTGTGAAAGCAGATACATAGGCATGGAAACAAAAACAAACAAAAACCAAAAGCATCCAGTATTTGTACAATCATGCACCTATCGGTGGAAGATGTGAGAATTAAAGCTTCTTTGCTCCTTTGTGAGTTATGAGACAGCCTTGAGTTACATGCCTGTGTGCTATTTCATCCATACTAAGTATAGCCAAGCTTATTTGTAAGTAATATCTGAATTCAAGTAGTCTAGGAATCTCTCCTGAGGAATCTCAGATTTTAACTTCTTTGTCTATCTCCCCTCCTGCTTCCTCAAAATCACTGCTTCTGTTTTCACCAGCAGGATGATTTTCTAGAGTGCCTTAATTACATGAGTGATAGGCTCATGCTACTAAAAGCCTTTAAGTGATTTAGTTTTTCCTAATGATGTATTTAGATGTATTTACAAGAATGGTCCATAGCAGCCCTGCTGATACGACACTGCAGGTGGCTGTAAAGAAACTGCAGTCAAAAGAAAAGTAGTTACCTGGTTAATGTGGAGTGCCAGGCTTGGAGGTGTAGCTGAAGAGGATGCTGCTTTTGTCTGTGCTTATCATTGATTTTTCTCTATACTGTTCCACAAATAGCTAGCATCACTTCCTGCATATTTTAAACAGACGTCTGAACCATTATGACTGTTTCTCTTTTATTTCTCCTACACTAACTTTAGTGCTAAAAATAAATCAATAGCAAAATCTAAACCAACATTTTCTACTTGAGACATTTTGAGATGTTTGGTGTGCAGTTGCCTAAAGATTGAAGATAATTTACTGCAACTGTTCTTCTTCATATTTCCTTGTTTTCTGTTTCCTTTTTGGTTTTGCAAAAGCATCTAACCAAACTGCAGATGTGGTCATCTGGGAGGAAGGCTGATCTATTTTATGAGAAGCTTGACATAAAAAAAAGTGTTAAACTTGCTGAAGGTCAGTTTTAAGTTTGTAAGTGGTTTCCTTGCTAATTTTATTTCAGGTATGTGTGTGTGGGGAGAGAAGATGTATTTCATGCCAAACGTGAAGAATTCCTCACTTTTCAGACAGTATTTGCAAAACAGCACATGTGTTTTGTGCAGGCTGGCAGACTTCATTTATGCCCTCGAGGGTGCATGACTAAACAAGGTACAGGTTGCTAAGAGAGAAGTTCTTTTTCTCCTGGCTTTAACTTGATTAAGTAAATTACATGATCATGTACCACTGCAGAAAACACCTTTTGCTTCTGGATTCTGGCTGGTTCTATTTAATTGAGTACCAATGGATACAGGCACTGCTTCAGCAATGAAGTTACCCGTAACAGATGCTGCTCTGGTACCAAACAGGCCTTTAGTTGTACTTGTTGAAGAAAACTTATGAGCTAATGTCTATAGATTAAATGTGCTTCAATACCATTATCTTATTGTGGAGTATGAACGAAATAAGACCAATGTAATTTTTTAAGACATCTTATTATATACATTAAAAAGCACAATTATGTTTTTTTTCTTTTTAATGCACTTGCATTTTGTAGGCACAATTTCAGTAGTTTCCTCCTTGGAGTAAGAAGAAGGTTTCTGTGCATAATGCCATCCCGTGCAGCAGGAGGGGGCTGCTCTGCCGGGGGCAGTGCTGTCGGTGTCCCCGCTCCCTGTGCCTGCTCTCACTGTGTGCTCGTGCATTTCCCTCTGTGGACAGTCCTCTGATTTCCCCCTAGCATCTTGCAGCTTGCTAAGGAAATAGTAGGTGGATTCTTGATCTCTGATCCGTCTCACCCCTCTTTGAAAAGAAAATTCCCCACTTTTTCTCCTTTCTAAGAGATGACGTATACTTGTGCTCTACTTGCTCCTTTTAGAGCTCTCCCTCTTTCTTCTTTCAGTGGGGTTGCAGACTCCTCCGCTTCTGAGCTTAATTGCCCCAGCACTTCCTCCTCCTTTAGTCTTGGTTCAGAATTTCTTTTATCCTGCTTTTGTGGAGGGGCTGTTGTGCTTCTGTCAACGTTCTGGCCAGAATGCCCCTGATATCTGCTATTAGCAGTGGTAAGAAGCAATTCTGTAAGTCTTTCTGCCTAATTGTCTTAGAAGATGGATACTGTAAACATCACGCCTGCGTAACAGGTTCAGTAGAAGCTGATTTCCTCTGTAGTCTTGCAGTTCATACTTTGTAGCATTGCAGGGGTGGGGAAACTTTAAACTGTTGACAGCAGCAACATAGGAGACAGTAAGAGCGCTAGAAATTTCTGTCCTTGATGCACTATTTCTAGTTCAGAAGACCACAGCTCATAAATTGGTGCAAGTGTGCAGCCTGGATGCTGTTTTTCACTTTTAGGAGAGCTGGCTTTGATGTCTTCCCTGCTTAACCTATGGGTGGAGCTTTAAATATTTTATTATTGGTTTTGTTTTTGAGCAAACCATTGGAACTGTTGTTGATTAGTCACAAGGCTAATTTTTCTTGGAACAGCAAGGTTTATGTTGGCAAAAAAATAGAGATGCTATCAGAAATTCATTGTGTGGCTTTTGCGTAACTGGATCATAGTCAAGTCCATCCGTAGTTCCAAAACACACATCGGAATTATGGTGTTCTTAATGTATACACTGAATTTAAAAGTTTTAAAGAATGTAAGAGTGTATTATTCCAATCTGATGCACAGTTTAATTACCACAATAATCAGGTTTTATCCACAATATATGATGGGCATAGTTATGTCAGAAAGTCAGAGTGTTTTATTCCAGCAAAACCTGATTTGTAAATGGGTTCTTAGACCTGTGCTAAATGGCTTTATCCTTTTGAAGGATCACTGGGTTGTGTACGTGACAAGGTTCTTCTCATACAGCAGTGCTGCAAAAGTCTTGGGCACGTGCTGGAGAGATATCTATGAGTTGTTCATAGAGAGGAGTTGTTAACCCTTACTTCCCACCACTGACACATGCTGTGCTCAGGCATGGACGCTTTACTTTCATAAAGTGTATTGTAAAGAAGAGGAAGGAGAAAACATCATGACTATGCTCACTGCAGTTTTGTTGTTGTTTTTCGAGTTGTATTTCTGTGTGCTTGGATGAGATGAATGAGGCAGCCTGTTCTTTCGACTTTGCCAGGTTTCTCATCATTTGGGATTCAGGTGCAAAAAACGTTTTCTTTCACATGCTTTCACAAAGCACACTATGAGCTGTTACTGCTCATGCTGTCTAGAGAATTCTGTGATGCCTAGGAGTTAGCAGTGTTTTCCTAAATTAAATTCAGTAGCTGTTTTATTATGATTAGCTTTTACATCAAAGTCATCTTTGAGTTAAGTACATAGCCTAATCTACAAGGCTACTTTCAAGTTAATTACGTGCTAGTTATATAAAATATACTTTAGTTGTTTTTGTGGCAATAATTTTGGGGCATGCTTATGGAGCACTTGGTTAAACGTGTTCCTGAAATGAAGACACTGATAGGCTTTTACATCTGCAGACTTTTCTATCACTTGTATTGTAAAAGATATGCATTACATTTATTGTATCTTGGATTCATTCAGATTAATATTGTCATTTTTTTATGATAACAAAAAATAATATATCTCTCTTTTCTAAAGTTCTCTTATAATTTCATATTGTATTTTCACAGAATAGATATTTTCTAGAAATATGCAGTATGCAGTCACTTTATTAACACTGTAGGACTTTGTTTTATGGGTCTCTCTTAAGTGTTTTGCAGCAAGTTTATTTTTGTTCTGGGTGTGATTTGTTATTTATAGTAGAAGTATTCTGTGTGTGCTGTAAACCTGTTGCACCAGCTCTTTTACACATACAAACAATTCTGAGCTAGAAGCCACGTGTGATAAAGCAGATAGGTCCAACTGTCATTCTCTTAGGCCTAGTTTGATGTTCTGTTATATAGCAGATTTCCTGCCTTTAATCATAGTTTGGGTGTTACCTTGTACTCCTGCTGTCATTTACTGTTCTTTTCTTTGTTCAGCAGCAGATGAACTTGACCTGTGCTCAATTTAACTCACACCAAACTCTGCCCATGTCTTTGTATTTGTTTCCCCCCACCCCAGCAGTGACTGCTTTTTGAGAACACGTGATGTGAAATCAGTATTTCCTATGACTTTGTTTCAGAAACTTTCATTGTAATGGTTAACAGTATGATGCTGTTTTCCAGCTGAACTTGATACCATTTTGTCTGAGAAAACAACCTTTTAGAAACAAATTTGAAGTATACGTTGGCATTTTAATTGTTACACTGTTTCAGAATAGCAGTTTTAATTTAAAATAAATATTGGACGTAATGGTTGTACTAGTTATGATGCATCCAGTAGAACTTGATGTCATTGCAACCTGTTTGGTTTTTAACCAAATCATTGTGAAGGTCTGTTATTTGGTTTCCCAGTGCTCTTAAGGGTAAAAATGGTCACTGATCGGTGTGAATGTGTTGTAAAAACTTCCAGTTTGTCAGTGCTTGGATTAGTTTTAAATTAAAAGTAAATAAATGGCATACACATTTGTAGATGGTTCCAAAACCATTATTTCCTGAAACAGCTGGGAAATTCTCAGTGCTGTAGTAGAGGCTTTATTCAGTTACCTGCCTGTCTGCCTGCGGTTCCACAGGTTCTGATACAGGTTGTCAACTTGTACCTGTGGCAGAAATCTCTTCAAAGTCCTCTAATGAGTGAAGGAGAAGGAAAGCCTGAGGAAGAACTGGAAGAGCTTGTAAGAACCTGGGAGCTGATGGCAGGGAAGGAAGTGGAGTTTCTTCTGATGTTTTCGATTGGAAGAAGCGTTCTGAGTGGGTTTTCTGGTACTCTGTGTGAAGACTGCTGTTCTTCCTAAGCATTGAAGTGCTTTCACAGCTGGGTTTGCTCTACGGCATCCCAGTCTTAGAATGAGTCCTAGTTATGTATAAAATAAACATAAGAACAAGATTCTTATTGACAACTAATGCTATTTTCTGTGTTCAGTAAGCACAGAGCAGTTCATAAATAAGGCCATCTTTAAAATGTGGCTCATGCCTAGTAAGAGCAAAGTGATGGTGTTCTTTTCATGTCTTATTAAATTTATTCGAGATGTATGAAGCACTGCATATAACAGGAACCTAATGTGATTTGAGGTAACATTTTAAAACTCTGAAAGGCACGTTTAAAAACATTGGTTACATTGCCTTTGATTAAAAAAGTATACAGAGGTGCAGTCACTAGGTTGTGATTAATTGTAAAATTTTTGGGGGAGTTAACTTTAGCATCCCTCAACCACGTAATGCAGTTAGAAAACAGCTTCAGTCTGTGCCTACACTGACTTTGGAAAGCTTTTTACTTTTCCAAATACTGTTTCAAATTTTCAGCAATTCACAGCTTAAGTATTCTCACAAAAGTGATCTAAGTTTCAACTGTGTCTTCTTCATCCAAGGCAGACTGACAGCCTTGTGAAACAGCTGTAAAATGAAGGCAGTCATGGACCAGTCCTAGGAAGATTAGTTTGGACAGCACGACTGAAGGAAGAAGACAGGAGACCTTCCATCTTTATCATAAAGAAATAATAATAAAATCATTTTGATTCGGGGCTGCCTCCGTAGAAAGTTTGAGGTCTCAGGCATCTTGGGGAACGCTCCGTTTTGTAGGAGTGGGCACCAACATCCTGCGGGCTCCAGGATCTGGCACTTGTTGCACCTTTTCTTAAGACTTGTGAGAATCTCCCTAGTTTCTGAATCGTAGCTGGAATTATGTATGAAATGGTGAAAGCTCAGCATGGCTGGAGCTGAGATCATTGTCATTATAAGTGTGATCAGGAATTTGGGCACACGTGAGAGAAAAAGGTGAGCTGCCTGTAGAGTTTTGACTTGCACAACTGCTGAGGCAAAACTTTTGGGTTGCAGTTCTGAACTTCAGCATCTAACGTTTAATCCTGTGTTCTGGATCTTGCCCAGAGCTTTTTCACAGTATTTATTTTTCAAGCCTGGGTGAGGGATTACCAAATTCTGATGGCAAAGGATTAGGGTTTCCTGTGATGGGGTGAGCTCTTCACTTGTAGAGAACTCCCACAGATAAAATCAGATGTTGCACTTCCTTGACGTGTCCTCAAATGAAAAATTTGGGCCCTCTGCCAACCTCATCTTTGGGCATGGATTCTGGGCTGATTCTAAAACACTCTTTGCTGAGCTCTTGTCCTTATGCCTCTGATAGTTTAAGAACTGTTTAGCAGAACCCTTATCTTCTGGAATACTGAATTTTTCTGTGAACTATGTGTTTGAAAGCTTCACCTAGTATATACCAGATGTTTTATTTTCTGACTGAGGCATCTATATTTAGAGACAGTTATGCTCTTTTGAGTTAAAGGCCGTTGCCATTATTTGAGAACTGAGCATGTAGGAGGCGGACTGTGTTTCAGTTATTGAATCCCAAAGCTCCCTCAGGCACCTACCTATTACTTGAAACACGTCAGTGTTGCCTTTACCTTTGCCGTACTGCTGCCATTCTCTTTATACTTGCTAGCAATTTTTAAAACACTTTTATCTTCAAAAAATATTGTTCAGAGCAGTCTGTGGGGAAAAAACAAGCAAAGCAGAGAGAGACGTGACGGTATGTGTCACTCAGCTGATGATAGTGCTAGTACGCTGCATGACAGGAAGCGAGAGCAAGCTATGTGGCCGCGTGGGGAGGAGTTCCTGCCGAAAACTGAAGGAGAAACATAGGGACTTCTTTGCAGCAAAGAGTTTTCACTGTCAGGCTAAAGCTTAGGAAGCCTCCTAAATCTGAGTACAATACGAAGTGCCTCATGGTGTGGTGTTGTTTCTTTGTGCATCATCAGGTAAGTGTACACTCAGGATCGCGTGACTTTTCATTGTTTGCTTGCATGGCATTGCAGTAAGTTGAAATTGCACAGATAATGCTTCCAAGCATGGCAGGATTTAAAATTATGTGTCGATGAAAAAAATGGTGCATAGCAGGAGTGTTCCCTTCTGTAAGAAAGATTTTTTTAAAAATGTAGATAAATATACTCTGCTATTCCCAGTGGGATAGGTGGTGGTTTAGTTTTCTCTGTGTGTTGGAATTTTATCGTTGTGGGACAGTCGGGGTTCGCTGGATTTTTTTTTTTTGTTTTTCATTTTTCTGTATTACCATAAATACATACATTTATCTGTCTCTGCTAGTGTAAAACCAATCATTTGTTCTGATGCCCAAGTTCAAATGGGAACATTTTAAACTATACGGATAAGTTTATGCATTGCCAAAGTGAAAGCTGTAACAGATCCTGTATATAATGTATTTACAGAGCATAAGTACTGTGCTGTGCTTGCATGTGTGTGAGGTATCACCGGGAAAATTGTCTGCACTTTTAGACTTTGCATCTTGGAAAGCAGAAAGACTGATAATAAATATAGGAAAGGGTTAGCATTGAATTCTTAACTAAGTAACTTGTGTGGGATTTTCATGTTGGGCTATTGATTACGAATAAGAGTAGCACATCAGCATCCCAGCTGGACAAATCTGATTTCTAACTTTGCAGCTCTAATCCCAGACCAAATCATCCTGCCACTGGCTGGACAGCCTCTTAGTTGGGAAGTGAAGTTGTTTCAAAACATTTGTGCATATGTTGAATAAAACCCTACTCTGAATTTCTTAGAATTGTGATAAAGGTGAGAAACTGGAATGTGAGGCAAGTAAGTCAGGGCTCTGTTCAGTGGCCTGCAAGCTCTTGTGTTTGCTGCGGAGAATGCTGTGGCTTAAGTACACTGAAGCTTAAAACTAAATTGTTAATTGAATATATTGTGTTTTATATTCCCTTTAACAGAATTTTCAGTAGCAAGGGAGATGGTTTATGACAAATGTATTGCTCTGAATGTTTTTAAGATTTTAGGTGGAATGCTTTGTGTGGTTCCGACTTAAACTGTGTTTGAGAGGTAGATCAAAATTGCAGCAGGCTCAGGAAGTTTATCCAGAGAGTCTGAGAAATGAAGAGTCATTCAGCTTGTGAAACTCGCTTTAATAAATGTTGTGCATTTGATTTCTCAGTGTTAAGCTATTTAATAAAGAGTGAGGCTGCTGATTGCTAACTGCTGTGCTGTAAAACTGATGTAGTGTTTTTGCGTGTACTTAATATTCATGTTTGCTGTGGGTACGTATTTTGGTTGTTGCTTACTCAAAAATGTACAGCAGAAGAAATCTAATGAATGCTATGGTTGTCATGGAATGCTGGGGGGATGCATGTCTGCCAGTGATGTAGGATCACGTGAATTCTCTGGTGTATTACAGAGCTCGTGCTGAAATCTTTCAAGTTGGGTGCATATTCTGACTCCTTGGCTATATGCATCTTCCAAAATCACTGAAAACTTCAGCCCTTTGTCAATTTTGATTGAAACCGGGTAAAAAACACAAAACAAAAACTTTAAAAGAAAAATAATTCCAGAATCGGGAGTCATGCGGATATCCACCAACATTACGTGAGCCTTGTTTCCTGAGAAACTGAGCTGAAGTGTATTTGTGTTCGGGTTCGATATATGTGAAAGACAGAAACAGAAATAGCAACATGTGATTTTAGTGAAAGCATTATCATTTTTATCTACGCTGAAAAATCCATTTTGGGCGCAGCCATTTTATCTGATCTGTGATGCTGAGGAGCAGCACTTGAGGCACTGGAATCCAACGCCGTACAGGAACCTAACAGTGTTAGAGCAGTAAGGGATGACTGCAGTTTATGCAAACGCAAGCCATTAAAAGCCACATGGAGACCTAGCTTATGGAAATTTTCCTTCTGCTATATGTGGTTCTGGTGCAGTGCACAGAAAGAGCAAAGTGAGTTATTTTATTACAGTGAAAAGCTCCATGAGACTCATGAAGTTGTTAAACAAGAAAAATAAGGAAAAAACATTACTAGAACAAACCTGTTTTTCAAGTGAGAAAGTTTCATTGTGATTTTTCATTCCACAAAAGCCGCACGCAGGTGATGCGGGTTTGGAAGCAGAAGTGGTGGGTGACAGCTGTGATTTCATGTTCAGCTGAAGCTGGTGCAGCTCAGTGCTGCCCAGACAAGGAAAGTCTCAGGCCGTCAGGAGCACAATGCTTTTCAGGGTAAATTTAGACTCTAATTTTGCTTTATTCTCAATTTTACAACTGGATCTATAATAAACTCAGCATAAACTTACACGGTGAGGAAGCTCACCCTCATCAGGTCAGCGTGTTGGGGATGCTGGCACTGTTTGTGCACAGACTTCTATTATCACTCGGGGCACAAAGAACTGGATGTAAAAGATTGCAGCTCAAAGGGTTTGTGGGAAGTGCAGGTGAATCTAGATAGCGTATGGAGTCTTTTAAATTGCCACTTAATTTTTGTTTCTATGTGGGCAAATTTAGAATCCCTGGATATTGATTATAAGTCTTAGTTAAAAGCATAATTAATGTGGCAGTATTCAAGTCTGTCTTGAAGTTCTGAGTCAGTCAAGTCATGTAATAATGATTGCTGAGGACTCATATAGCAAGGAATTCTCAAGGAGAAAGAAGTAAAAATATATTTAATTCATTTATCTGAATTTCACTTACCTGATAGCATACTGAAGAAGTAGCAGCATGTTCAGCTCTCTGCTAGATTTCACTGACTGATATTCTCCCTGTCTTGTGAAAAGGGGAGGGAAGAAGGTTTAAATTAAGATAGAATAACTATCAGTCCTCAAACAAAGCTCTGCTGATCCTTGTCCTTACAGCATCCCGTACATGCACACCCATTTCCTGTTGTTTGTGTTAAACACATTGAATGTAATTTTGATTTCATTGTTCACTTCGGTGTTCATTTCATATTACATGGACTGGAAAATCTCGAATCCATTGTGACAGAATTGAAGAAATAAAACTTAATTTTTTGCTCAGGGAGAGGTGAAAAGGAGCTGCCATTCTGCCAGGCAGAGATGTGAGCGACTTAGCTACCCAAGGTTCGGTGACTGTCTTAAATGACTATCTTAGGAATTTTCTGCTATGCTGTAACAGATTTAGGGCCTGTCATTTTTGTTGTTTTTTTTTTTGCTTGGGACACCAAGAACAAGCAAGTTCTGTTACTACTTCTGGTACTCATACAGCCCACCAGCTGAATGTGTGCGGGGCGGGACATGGCACCCCCAGACCTGTGGGCAACCAGGCCATCTCCTTCAGTAGGAATTAAGCTTTTGCTTAGGTTTTGTATCAAGAAAAATACATCTGTAATGTCTCATATTCAAATCAGTAGAGGGCAGCGGAAATATATATATGGAAGTAAATTTTATTATAAAATTGCAAGGAATTTTTGGTTCTCTTTACAGTTGAAGCAAGTTCTTTTTGCCAAGTTAACATAAAACACTGATACTGGAATGTAGGGTAAATAGTTCTTCTCCTTTGTAAAAGTTCGTGTTAGCAATCAGTACTCTGAAGTTACAGCCCAAGGAGGTGTGTGTGGTGTGCAGGTCAGCTGGAAGGCGGGCAGTGCTGGTCCTGTGCCTCCAGGCTGCTGGGGCTGTCAGCGTGTGGCCGAGGAAGTCAGCTGGTGCTGCCACACAGGTGAGCGGTAGGCTGTGCTAAGCTAAAAAGAGCTGGTCTTGAAAGATGACAGGAGATTAATTTGTCTTGAAGCTTAAACCAGGAATGAATGAATGAGCAGCGCTGTGAATTTCTCATGCGTTAACTCTGAACTAAATTTATCAGGAAGACTCTATTCAACAGGAAATCCAGAGGAGCCTAGCTGCTATTGCACAGATGCTCGTGTGATTAATGTGCTATGGTCTCCCACTATACAGACTTGCTTCAAGAACTTTACATTGTACCATGTCATTTTGTTTTTAAAGCATCTGTGCCTTTATTTCATCTTAGAAACTTGAATGTCAGCGCAACAGGAATGTGATAGCATGGAAAACAATCCTTTGTGGGGCTTGCTCTTGTTCCAGTATCACGAGTGTTCTGGCTTTAAGCTGAGTAAGGTGACACTGCTGCTGCCTCTTGTAGTTGCATTCTGAAGTCTGCCATGTGAGGTTATATCCCACCACCTGTGGCAGGAAATGTTAAATTAGGCATTATTCAACTAGCCTTAAGATAGAAGGCCATTAATATTTTTCCTAGTAATTTTATACCCAATATAAGTTGGATTCAAGGCATATGTTGTTACTGACTGGTAACTGCAGTGAGAGAAAGGTTGAAGCATTTAGTCAGAATCTCTTCTTGCGTTACAGCGACCAAACTGTTTATCTAAAATATATATTTTTTTAATTTCTTACATCTTGGCTGTGTCATTTGTCTTCTCCCTACTGCACATATCTCTTCAGGCCACGCTGTCCAAAAAAATAACTCTTATTAGAACTGGTGACTGTCACGGCCGTAGATGATTGTAGGCAGTATTAATAAGAACTTGGGATACTTTGTATGCTAGGTAATGAAACAGAATTAGAAAATCAGTCAATCTCTCCTGTGCTGTGCGTGGACCAGTACAGGTGATGTGTTGAGTAAAGATTCATGTTGTCGTTTTTGGTTTAACACAGTATTGTGTAATGATATAAACTGGCATGGTAAATCTAGCATCATGTGATATGTTGTGATTAGAATTTGTTTGCCCAAATGACAAATAAATATATCAATGTGTGAAATAGGTGTTTAAGCCCATTGTGAGCCCTGCTTAGGAAGTTCAGCTTGTTCCTTAACGTGCTGCTTGGCTGATTTCCGTTTTTGGGTTATACATTAGTTTCATTGTCTGACCCTCAGCTTTGCAGGGAAGCCTTACTCTGCTCTAAGTGTGTGCAATGCATACAGCACTTACTCACAGAATCCTTCCGGGTTCTGCCTAAAGCTACTTCTCTGTACTTCTGTACTTCTAGCATCTTTTGTGAAAGGAATGCACTCCAAATTATTGAGATAAAATGATATGACCTTAAACATACAATAGAGAGCAATACTTAAGAACTAATTTTCTGGCACATGAGAGATAAAGAGGTCAGCTGCCTTGCACTATGGCAACTGAGCCTGGAGTTGTAACTCCTTTGGGTAAAAGATGCTCGCAGAGAGCAGGGATTAATTTAATGAGCAATATCGACTGCAGACTTCGCTTCTAATCCACTTATTATGGGCAAAGAACTGTATCTGGTGGCTCAATTACTGTAATAAGTTTTGCCACTTTGGTTTTTTCCCCCCACCTTATACTCTGATAATAACCTTTGAAATTCTTAGAAAATTAAAACATTAACAGAGGTTGATGATATTTGTCAATTTCTATATGAAATGACTTGGCTAACAAAGTCACTGGGACAAACTTTCAGATAAGATAGGTAGTATTTTTTGTTTGCTTCTGTTTGTTTGGTTTGTTACTTTTCAGGAAGTAGAAAAGCTGAAATACAGCAGGGAAAGTGATCCGCTAGGATCAAGGCCAGGCAACCTTCACCTACCCATGCATGCTGTCCTGGCTCACTCAGGGTCGCTGCTTTCCTTACAGCTCCCCTCTGCTTTCATCTCTCTTGGTCTGTACATCACAGCTGACACAAGTTTGTTTCTACTGAGCGTACTGAGATTTAGTTATATAATTTGTGGGATGTAAGTCCGTATTCATGTGTTAACTGTTTTATGCTGTGCTTTTCCTCAGCAGCTTTGCCTTGGACACTTATCCTCCATAGATGCTACTTTGTGAACTGTAGCTCTGTGTTTTAAACCCATGTACTCCGTTTAAATGCACTGGTCCAAAGCTTACTACATAGTTGCTGTTGGATAACTTCACGGCTACAACCACAGGATGCTATTTCCTCTGTGTTCCCTTTAACCCTGCAGCCTTCCTGGAGTGCCTGCACCTCTTGCAGTTGGCACTGGCTCTCGTCAGAGCTGTGCTATATTGGAGCTGCCACATGCTTTGTTGAACAGGAGCTGTGTGGCTGCCAGTGAGTGAGCCTTTGAGTCAGTTATTTAACAAAGCTACTGTCCACTTGTGTGTGTTCTTGTTCCTCCTCATTAACAGTGAAATTACATCTGTTCCATTACCGGAGACATTTGTTATAGTTCCAGAATACATAGGATTTGTTTTAAAAAAAGACAACAATTTCATGTTTTTTGTTGGCTATACTGTGTTGGGAACACATACTTGAGCATCTCAGTGATGTCTTCTGATGTCTTTTTGGTTCTGTTTGCAGAATAAAATGCCTTTATCTTTCTTTGAATGATGGATTGACCATCTTTTGTTGTTTTATATCGATTCTTTTGGATTTAACTACAATTTTTGTGGAGTGAGGCATAATGGCTTAATTTTGTACCATTTTTATTCTTCTATGACTTTATCGGATCCCAACCCAAGCCGTCATTACAGTTGTATCAGGTCCATCAGTGCATATCCACCCAAGAACTGTACTGTAAGAGGGATTTGATTGTGCACAGTCTGAGGTCTGAGATTTACTTTTATAAAACACCTTTAATTGTGTAATGTGGTTGGTGAACTCATAATCCAGTTTCTGTTTCTAAATGTAATAATAAAAGCAGTGTCAAAACACAGCTGCTCATTGATTTTAGAATCACCATTGCCAGGGGGAAAAAAAAAAAAGAAACAGGTTAAATTTCCTGAAAAGGACAGCAAAATATTAATCAAATACAGTGCAAGTCAAAGATCTGCTCAAAACTAGTTGGTAAATATAAAAACTTCCAACACCTCTATTTTCATTTTTAAATAACATGAAATAAGAGCTGCTGGATTTTATAATAAATATTCCTGAACTTACTGTAGCCTGAAGAGTCACAGGTATAATGTGTGTACATGCAGTCCATCTGTATTTCCTATTTTATTGCCTTTCTTGACTTTAAGATGTGTTTAATACTTCTGTGAGATTCCAAAAATAGAAGTGGCCACCTCTACCTGCACAACATGAAGATCCTGACTTTTAGCTGAGCTTTGGTTATCTCAAAATGGGGGAGTTTGGTATGGCATCTGTGTGGGGTGCTTTTTTTTTTTTTTTTTTTTTTAATGCTCTTCTTTTGACTTCTGTAGACTGGGAACTAAATCCCAGCTATTGTGAATGCTTATCTCTACTTGACAGCGGAAGACAACACAGCTGGATAAATAAGGATCATATATTCTGTGACTTCTCTTGTTTCCTAAATCTTCCTGGTCTGTTAGAAATGCAGAACTCTGTTAAATGAAATTTCATACCTCTTATTCAAAGGGCAGGAAGATCAATCTTGTGATGAACCTGTGAAATGGCATCAAGGAGGAGTTGTCATTTTTTCAAAACAAAAGCTGCATGGAGAGCAGAACCCAGTCACTGATGAGGATGTTGAAATCCAATCTACGTTGATTCAATTCCTGCAGTACATTTCACCTAGCCTCTTCATTGCTTGTCTGAGAACTACTTGTCTTGATCACTGAATGTATGTTTTCAAAAATGTAAATACTGGCTTTCAACAACAACAAAGTTTCTTTCCAGACAGTTTCATTAGCTGCAAAAATTGCTGTATGGAGTGCTGAAGTGCAGTTTACAACATGCAGTAATTACTCGCAATTCTAGTTAGAAATAAAAGTGTATTAGTTTTAGTGAACCTAACTCACAGCACAAAAAGAAAACATTTAATTTACTTTTGTTGATAAGGTTTGAACATGTAAAAATAGAGCTTAAATTCACCTATGTGGTAATTGTAATGACCGGTGAAGTTGAAAGTACTGCCTATATGTGTGTGTGAGACTTCACTATGTGTACCCATTTCAGGATCAGGCTGTTAGTAGTTGGTAATATTCATGAAAACTGAGCTTTTCTTTTCATTTTGTTTTATAGAAGAAACGAAAACAGAGTACTCAAGATGAAGATACAATCAGTATCTGCAGCCTGGATACAAGTGTGAGTGATTTCTTTGTTTTCCTTTTCCCACTCCTTCTAAAATCTGGATGTTATTCTGAAACAAACCTATTTGTCTTTTTAGCTGTATTGTTCTCATGCATAGCATGGATAATTTGCTCTGCTTATTTGAAAGAAAAGATGTTACTGCTTTTCATTTTTTCTGTAGTGGTATTTTTAAAGAGAAAAGCTAGAAGTTAGAATGACAGTTTGTTGTAAAGCAGTGAATCTCTTATTAGTAAACAATTATCAGGACAAACAAGCATTGTGAATACAGGACTTAAAAACAGACCTTTTATCCTATTATGTGGCCACGTGAGAGATTTTATTTCAGTTATGTCAGTGATGGATACTGCTGGTGTTGTGAAGATGTGTAATGTGATATTACTACAGTTATGTGACCTAGGTGCATCATTTTTGAAGTGGTCCACTGAAACACAGCTATGATTTTCTATCATACTTCAGATGTGAAGAAGCCAATAGAAAATAAAAAATTAAAAAAAAAAAGTTTTACAAATTGCATGGTTTTAAGGTGCATATGTTTTTTTAAATTTATTTACTCTTTCTGAACTGTTGAGTATTTCTTAGTTGTTTCTGTATGTAAAAGTGAAACACTGACTACTCTGAGCTGGTAAAAACTGATGTTATTATTATTATTATTATTTTTAAAAGGCAACATTTCACTGTCCAAAGTCTGATTACTTGAAGAATGATCTATAGGCACTAAAATGGTTCCCTTAATTTGGTGGATGTTGAGTCAAAGTATGTGTGTGTAAAGTGACGGAACACACCATGTTGTGTGCTGTTTCCCATGTAAAGCTGTGAGTTTTAGCATTTAGCATTCGGTAGTTTAAATCTATGGAATTAAAAGAAATATAGATGAATTTACCATTCCCTCTGGTGTTTTTATTACTGTTTTTAGTGGTGTTTCTTTCCACAGTCAGCTGTTGAGGCAGTTTTCCCTTTCTGTAGAGCTTTCATGCAGTACAGAGAGAAAAGTAAGATAAAAAATAGAGAATAAAAGCTTTGGCAAATCTTTACATACTAGCAAGCGTCATACCTACTGCTGTGGTTTCTTTAGCAATCAAATTTGGTTTTTGTTTAGTATAAATGTTCTTTGAAGGAGCAAATACATTTAAAGGTTCATCTACATGGGAGTGCGCTGACGTGCATACTCCTGTAGGCGCCTCAAGTTGACTGGGTAGAATCCTGGGCCATTTTGGACATCACAGACTCATGACAGCCTGACCTGAATTAGTGTGCTAGAGGTTGTGTTGGGCTAGTGGTTCACTGCTGTGGTTATGTGGCTCCATTTATAGCTCTACACTATTCACATACAAGGTAACTTATGCCCAAGGAAGCAGCAGCAGAAGAAGGAAAATATAATAATGAGAAAGATCAAATGTTTGTGGCACTTTCTGTATAAGATACAGTCAAATATACTTGGAACTTCTGGAAGGAAAAAAAAAAAGTGAGTGATTTTTTTTTAAAGTTCTACAAGATATGATCCTTGTAAGACTGTTCATGCTCTTCTGATTTGGGGCACATTCACACTAAGCCTGAAAGGTTACTTCACCTAGTACATAGTGGTAGAATTCCGGCACAGGGTGTTCTGGATGCAAAAAGTTTGCTGGAGTTCAGAAGTCAGATTGGACAAATTCATGGAAAAAAAATCTATAAAGACAGACTGAGTAAAATCCTCCATCAGAAAAATCCTTGAACTTGCTTACTTCTGGGTTCTGGGAGAGTAAACTACATGGTATCACTAGGTTTTTACTCTGCTTTCACTCACTTTCCTGGAAATCTGCTTTGCACTACTGCTGGAGACGTGGTAGGGGCTTCAGAGATCCAGCTTTAGGCAGTGTTGCCATTCTGAAATTACTTTTATTGGCTCAATCTGCTATCTTTTTCTTTCAAACAGCAACAATTTCAAGATGACACATTGATGACCTTATACCTCGGAGCCTTTGGACTGTAGCATAATGTACATACAGAAATGTTCAGGCTCCTTTATCTGGCAGCTCTTCTGTATCTTTGAAAAGATGGGCCAAATAATTTGTGCGTGTTCTCAATGAAAGCATTTTTCTTGCGGAGCAATGGTGAAAGGTACCAAAATGGAATGCATGCGTTCCCTTTTAAGAATGTAAGATTCTAACAGGAGTCATTATGTATTACTGAAGTTTTCAAGCAGTAAAGCTAGTAAATCTCTCAGACTTGGTATTAAAATCTTTCTCTCTCAAAAACAAACAAACAAACCAGAACAGCAAAGCAACTCGAAACAAAACAAATGAAATAGCATGTATTTAACAAGTAAATGTATCTAACTGCTGCACAGCACACTTCCTGGTGTACAAGGTTAGGTGAATGCCTCCCATTTGATCCCTCCAACTCATGGAGTTGTCGATGTGAGGACGTGCTGTCAGCTGCATGGAGCAGTTACTGCAGTGGGGGCTTCAGGGCATCACCTAAAGGATATGCCTTGTGGTGTTGGTAGTGGTGTTTGTTTCTTCTCCTGTGCTTGCCTTTGGCAGTAGCTAGTGGAAAGTTCTGGCAATCTTTAGCTCAGTCCAAGTGAGTAGATGTGTTTGTTCAGCACCTTTGTCAGGAGAGTGGGTGATAGGAAAGAGAGAGGGTTTTAACCATTTGGAGACAGGAGTTGCTTTGGGCCTTGGAAAACAATATACTTATTCAGGTATCTGGATCTCCTGACAATTTACCTCATCGTTTGCCTACAAGCCTTTTATAAAAATAGACATATCTTTTTATGACTGACCGTGGACAGACACACCTGTCTTTTCAAGTGGAATCATTCATGACAGTTTTCTTTCACAGGAAATGCTGGTTGGAGCTTTGCTGACTCGGGATAAGGACTGGTAACCTAAGCATGTTAAATGATCTTTGTATTTGTTTAGTGACCCGGACTGGTATTGATGCTTCAGGAGTTGATAAGCTGGCTTATTAAGCTGACTAGTTGGTCTTGGCTCATGTTATTGCCAGCTTAAAGCAATGAATTTGTAAATCCCCTCAATGTCAAACAGTTAGTGATAACTTGTGACAGATGTATCCAGCAGGCTGAGGGCTGATGAGTGCATGAATATATGAACGTAGGGCAAATTGAAGTTTGCTTTTAAAGGAAAAGGTACGTATTATTTTTACATGGCTTTGTACATGTAGTCTTCCGTGGAAAGCCTTGCTTTGCATTCGGTCTGTACAGGTAACTTGTAGTGTTTCATGCTGTGCTGTTAAAATGGTGTTAAGTTCTAGAGTGATTTGCATATGCTGATTCATTCACAGACATATTATTAGAATGGCGTATGCGAACTTTGGATTGTATAGATGACCTGTCATAGCTTGGAGAATGGGTATGGAGAGACTGAGACAGTTTTCAAGGTCATACAGGGCTAAGTATTTTTTAATCTTTAAAACACTCTACTACAGCTCTACAATTCTTTGTTTCTCTGTGCACAGGTAGAATGTTTCTCTTTGCTTAAATTTTGAGATTAAATTTACAGATTTTTCTCTTTGTGCTTTCACCTTTTTTGCTGCTGCCACTTTTGTTCTTTTCTGAAACCCAGACTTTGAAATACAGGTCTTCAATCTGTGCAGTCCTCTTCTGAGACAGGTCTGTTGTTGGAGGAGCACAGGGATCAGGATCAGGTAGCCAGACTTTGCTATGCTTTGCATCTTTCTTGGAAACTGTGTGACTCTTTACTTTCTGCAGATGAATGCTCTTTGAGAAAATTGTGGACTGTTAGATGTAGTTGATATATTATGCTAAGGAAAGCGCTGATGGATGGAACCTCTTATCTGGAGGTTTGTGTAAAGCACTTAGCAAGATGATTAAAAGCAATATATTTTTAATTGCTATTGCAAAGAGGGTAACTACAAAGTAGTCACAATCTTGTAATGATGATAGATGATGCCACGTTTCTCACGAGTCTCAACTCTATAAAAACACAAGTAACTTGGAAGGTATCCAGAGCAATAAGCTCATAAAAACCTAATGCAGCACTTGAATTTTCAGACTAAACTAATATGTATTTAACCAAAATCCTGTTCAGGCGAAGAAAAAGGGCAATGTTGTGAAGTTCTTCTCTACTATCAACTGCATGCAGAATTTGATGTTAGGTCATGGACATTGCTTCTCTTCTCTTGTAATATTAAGAAGAACTATACAACAGATGCATGATGAACTAAATAAGTAAAACATTTTTGTAAAGTAGGTAAAATTTCATGTGCAGAGCCTCAGAAGAGTTATTAATTTACGTTATATATAAATTATTACTGAAAATAAAACTCTTCCAAATGATAACTTATTAGTGTTTTCTGAACTGGAGAAATCTTAAGGCTCATCTATCAACTTGCAAGTTAATAAAATGTGCTCCAATGTAAACTATGAACAAAAACATACCCAGACCTAAGCAAGATGAATATACACTAGATCAGAGTTCATTAATTTTGATTGCTTTTAGTGCTGAGTGAACATTTGTTATGTATTTGAGAGTCAGTGTAACTGAAACATTCTTTGACCTAATTAAACTTAATTATAAACTCAATAATATTTGATTGCTGAGGTATGGAGAGGTAGCTTTGAAAGCTTAGAGGGGATTACATCTGCAACATCTTATCAATGTTGAGATAATTAAAATATATATTGTATCTGGGTCTTTTTGTTTCCGTTGAACTCTGCTGTGTTGTGTGTTCATAGTATAAAAGTCATTCAGCTTGTCCAGTAAGATGTATACAATATGCTTGAATTATGCATGGCTTATTACTTTTGCTCTATTGCATAGGCGGTCAGTGCTCCATCTGGATTCTGACTTCATAATAAAGGGACTGTTCTTAATCCATTATTAATCCATCATGTGATTGGTATAGGCTAGACACTGTCTGCTATTGGTATTATTTGAAGTATTATAATGTCATTTTTTAAGGCTTTGTTTTGTTATCTTTTTATTTCTTATTAAACAAGGCCCATGAGCGCTTTGTTTAAAAAAAAGTATAAAATGCCAGTTATGCTGCATTCTTGCCCTCCAATGTTGTAATGATCTCAGATTTCCTGTGTAGTGTTGCAATACTGTTACTCTTTACTGACGTGCACAACTTTTCAGAATATGGCTAACTGTTCCCGTAAGTCTTGCAAGCGTTGCAGATAGTTCTGGTGAAGATAACAAATGTGTGAAGAAGCCGGACAGCTTCAACGCTGATCTATCTATACAGTGTGCCAAACACTTTGCAAACATTGGCCTAACTGTTTTTAGGCACACTTGTGTTACTAACTGGTAAAGCAAGGAAATGATCTCTTGTACCAGTTCATCTAGATTCTAGAAATTAAAGCTGACCTATATTTATCTTAAATTAAATTAAGACTACCTTTCTTTAAGGTTTTCCTCAAACTGTAACAGTATTTTACTGCAGCTTACTAACATCTATTTGCCTACCTCTGTTTATATTTATGTACAAGACCTGCTTTGAACACAACAAACTACAGTGCAGAGACCCCACTGGGGTAATTGTCCCCACCGACCCTGGGGAAATTGTTCTCTTTCTCTTTTAATGAAATAGATCAGGAAGAAAAAATGCTTTGGCTAATGAAAATATTTTGCAAATTCAGTACGACTCTGCCCTAGTTCAGCACAACCCTAATGCAAGACTATTCAATCATCCTGTTTGTTTTAAAGGTTCCAAAAGTTGTTTCTTTAGTGATGTGTGGTGTTAAACATGCTATGTTTTTCAAACAAGATGAGGCCTGTTTACAGATGAAAGACGGATATCTGAAAAAGGAATATCTGCTTTGTAGGTGGGATATATAATTGAGAAATGGCTGAAAAGTGGGGATCAGAGATACAAAGAGCAATTCATTGTGGTAGACTGCAGTCATCTTGTCTCTGGCAAACTAATAGTGTTTTAGGAAAATAAATGCTAGTGGACTTTCATTAGTGTGCGTGAATAAACGCTTGTTATGTTGCATTTATAACAGTAAGTTCAAAAATGATAATAAAAATGAAGAACAATATGATTAATCTGTAGAATTTAAACCCAAGATATCTCTGCACTGTCATAGCAAATATATTTCCCTTTTTTGTTTATGAAGCTGATACCAGAAAACATTTTCAACTGCCGAACTCCAAGGGCAAAATCTTTGAAAGATTAGAAGACGTATTATTAAGTGATGTATCTCTAAATTGGAACAAAAGGAAGCATGCTTGCTCTTTATGAACTTGTCTAAAAAGGCAGAGCTAGACTAAAGAAGTTGTTGTTGTTGGGACATGTAACAGCAGGGGAAAAATGGTAACAGAAATTCCAGAGCTGAAGGTGACTGATGTGTGCATAAAGATGCTTTGAGATTCTTCATTATTGTGCAGTATTAGCATTCAAATTGGACATACAATGAAATCTTTGAGAGGAAAATAAAGATTTTGTGGGGAAATTGTTGGTTTCTAGAAAGCGATGTTTCTTTTCTTCTTATATCATGAAGAGGTGTGCTGAGTACTTGACTTCATAAGCTGAAAATATACATAACTGTGGAGTAGAAGACAGGAATGGCGAAATCCTTTAAAGGAGAGAGGCATCCAAGGATGCCTTTCAGATATTGCAAAGCTATTGCTTTTGCCATCTATTTCAATTGCTGATCAAAGCTTAAATTATCATTGAGTCTTGGGAGCTGTAGAGTAATTGTGGTATGAAACTGAAAAGAGCTTATACTAGTTCTTAGTTTTAGTGTTTTTTTGTTGAGATCAACTATGGTCACAATTTTTTTCCTCTGTTGACTATAAAGAGAAAAGAGGAAAATGAAGTAAGGTTTTACCCCCAAACCAGAAGTGTTTCATTGAAAACATCCATTCAGTCTGTGTGCTTTACTCTGAACTGCAGAAAATTACCTCCCTGAAAAATGTGTGAGACTAAAAAGGACTTAATCATTTATTTGTACTCCCTGAAGATTAGTTTTTGAAATCTGAAAATAACACCCTATTTATATCTCTGATTCAATTGGAAGTAGAAAGATGGAAAATAGTGTGGATAGCAGTAGTAATACAGGTCAGATTCCATTCAGGTGGGCCGCCCCATTATTAACTGAGGATCCTAACTGAGCATTGCAGTTGGTCCTTTGCTCTGAGCTTGCATATCACACGGTGGCTGATGCTTACAGGCCCTTTTGGCCATACCTACATAAGCTGCAGCCTAGCACTTCTGAGCTACAGCATTTATTCGGTATACGGTAGGCAGAAAGTGAGTTTTTGATTAATTGCCTTTAACATCTGTTATATCCCACGTTGCTTTCTGAACAGTGACTATACAGACAGATTGTGGTTAGCAGGGCAGAATTTTTCAGTACTGTTCATATTTCATTGCAGTGTACTAATTTGTTAAATTGATTGTTATTTTCTTGAATGATGCTATTTTCTTTTATGATATTCCTCTGTAATGAAAGCAGGCAATTGAAGTTTGAATTCAATTTAAATTGCTTGCAGGTTACAGGACCAGACCTGATGTATGAATATTTTCAACATGGTAAAATCAGGGACATTTGTGAGCCGAGATTAGCCAGATATTATTGACAGCTATGAAGATAGGCATCAACATACACTGCTTGTATGCAGCTTTGCAGAGGTGAAGTTACATTTTCATACATTTTCATAACAAAATTGAACCAACAAACCAGAGATACTGTAGTTTGATGGCTGGTTTACTTAGAGGTCAAAATTAAAACTGGTGTTACTTCCATAGTAATAAATATAATCCAAGATATTTAAAAAAATTTAATTTTATACATCATCCTTGGTAGCGATTTTATACCAAACATATCATATCGACCACGCAGACAAAGTTTTTAAGAAAAAGGAAGGCTCTGTATAACCAGTGTATTGTGTGTCTGTTAGTCATCTAGTGTTGTTAGAAAGGAAAAACTTTTCTGTACTTGAAGGCTGAAAATCCCTTCTCCCCACCTCAGTTCCTCATCCGCTGCCCAGCAGCCTCGCTTCCTTCCTCATCCCCAGCCTTGCTGAGTGTTTCTGCATTCAGTGGCTTTCCCAACTCCACTGCTCAGTCTTGAATGCTCAGTTACAACTATGTGCTCCTAGTGTTGGGATAATTTTGTCACTTAAGCTATAGTCCTGTATATATTGGGTATGATAAATGCACTTCCCACACAAATAATGTTTTTAGTGTTTGTTCAGCTTATCCATTATAATCACAGATCCATCACTGCAGAACTGTATAAACCATTGCTAGTAACAGCCCTGGTATGCTTACATGATACCATCCATGTTGCCAGCAGTACATTAAGATTAATAGATCAAACAAAGGTCCTGGTTAAAAAACAGCCTGAAATGCAAGAAAGGTTTGAAATATTTACTGAAATGTTAATTCCAGTATTCGTTTATGTTCTTTTGTAGGACAAGGAGGAAGAGTTTTAAACTAAAAGGGGAGGTTTAGATTAGATGTTGGGCAGAAATTTTTCACTGAGAGGGTGGTGAGGCAGTGGCACAGCTGCCTGGAAAGCTGTGGGTGCCCCATCCCTGGAGGTGCTGAGGGCCAGGCTGGATGAGGCCCTGGGCAGCCTGATCCAGTGCCTCACTGAGTAGCTGGCATCCCTGCCTGTGGCAGGAGGGTTGGGACTAAATGATCTTTGAGGTCTCTTCCAGCCCAAGCTATGCGATGATTCTGTGATTTATTAACCCTTTAAGCCCTTTGCCAACACTAATGTCAAACAAATTTTAAGATCTCAGACAGGAAGCTTTTTCCAGTTGGAAAAAGGAATGTATCAGTGCAAGCTATCACCCAAAGGTCACTTCAGTGCAGGATCATGTCAGAAGGCATAAGCAGGTGAATCTCAAAGTTTATTGTTGAAGTGTAACGTGCTTTTTCATAAAATTTCACTATTTTTCTCTGGGGGCATTCTTCAGTGTCTTAGGAATCTTAGAATATTATCTCTACATAGCCGCAATTTCCAAATTCATTTGGTAGCCCTTAGGTTCCCTTATCTCCTAGAAAAATTTTTTTTTATTACTTCTCCCATTCCATTATTATTGCAGTTATGTAATCTGGACAGCTGAAAGATATCTGCTCACAGCTGCTGACTCACATCGTTATGAAACTGAACCATGTTTACTTAGCTTCACGGTGGAAGCAGCAAGGAGGGGGAAAAGCTCCCAGCAAGTAGAAGCCCAGCAAGTATTTTGAAATACTCCAAGAGTATTTAACAAAAATTAAGGTGATTGTTTACAAGTGTGTGAATGTTTGTCAGTCAAATCTTAGTGTGTCAACCCCAGTGATGAATGCAAAAAAAAAAAAAAAAAAAGAAAACACTATGTGTACATATATACATACGTGTACACACACAAAGCAGTGCTGTTGATGGTTGAGCTACAACCACTGACATACAGGAGGCTGAGTGAGATAATTGGGTTGCTTTAAGACTTAACATGTGGTGAACCTGTCATGCACGTGATATTTTAGGATTTTGCAAGTCTGCATAAAAAATAATAAATCAGATTTTAAGAAGTCCTGCAGGGTACTTTGACCTGTGGGGTAGAGCTGTTCCATCTGGGGTGAGCAGAGGGGACCAGGAGGCCCAGGGCAGACTCTAAATACCAAAAATGGAGAGTGGCTTACTGGTTTTGCTTTAGAAAGGAAACTTCAGGTTTTAGTCATCATTATGATTTTGTATTGTTCTTTTAAGTTGTTTATTGTCCAGTTTTGAAACAAAAGTCCTAATGGAGCAACTGGAAGGACCTTCATGCTGATCTTGAGTCCTTCTTCCTGTCCAAACCAAAGTCTTTTGCTTCTCCAATGGAAAACTGTCTCTGTACCTTCTCTGATGCTGCCTGGAGGCCGCAGGGAGCTTGGGGCCATTTGCTGGACTACTGTTGTCCCGGTGCAGAAGCATGGAGGACACCAGTCCCAGTCCTTCCCTTTTCCTCAGAGCTTTGGAAAGAAGAGGTGAGAGGTCTTGGGGAAGGATGAGGATGGGGGATGGGGAAGAAGGGGTTCTAGAGAGCAGCAGCTGGCCCAGGGGCTCTCTGGTGGACGGTGACTCTTCAATGCCGAGATGGAAATCAAGAGCCCCTGCTGCACCGCCAATGGATATAGCAACGTCTCCAGGCAAGCATGATGTTATAGTGCTTGCCCACGCCTGATGGAGGTGAATCCACCTCCATCAGTTCATGCTCTGGAGGTAGGCCCACCTCCATGGTCTCGACATCGCTCTCCATTGGGTCTACATCCATTGGCTCAGGCTTGCTGTTGCTCTCTAGAAGCCAACACTTCTTTGGTGGAGGAGGATCCATCCTCCTCTATGAAAGTTCCCACAATGGGAGGGAAGGATCTATCTGAGGAGCAATTAGTCGCAAGTGTGTCCTTCCCAAACACAAGTCAGTCAGTGACTGCTGTTCTGTTGTTAGGGTCCCTGTATTTATAGCAGTTGTCAGGGAGGTATCTTGTGACATCATAGGGCCATGGTGATGTTACCCTACGAATGTCCCATGATAACCTAAAACATGGCTGTGTTGGGCGAGGGGAGACTATGGCCTGAGAGTTGCCCTACTTGTCACAACTGGGATTCTGCGGGGCTCAATTTTAGGGTCAGTACTCTTTAATGTTTTCACTGTTGATTCCAGTAAAGATCTGGAAGTTATATTAAGTGAATTCATGGATAATGCTAAACTGGGAGGAGTGTTGACTCCCTTAAGGGTGGAGAGGTCTTGCACTGAGATCTGGACATATTCGAGGACGGTCACCGTCTGCATGAAGAAGAGCAAGTGCTGGGTTCTGCACCTGGGATGGGGCAGCCCTGGCTGTATGTACAGGCTGGGGGGCGAGGGGCTGGAGAGCAGCCCCACAAGAAGAGGTCTGGGCATTCTAGTTGATGGCAACTTGAATCTGAGCCAGCAGTGCGCCCTGGCAGCCAGGAGGGCCAACTGTACCCTGGGGTGCATCAGGTCCAGAACTACCGGGCAAGGGAAGGAATTGTCCCACTCTGCTCTGTGCTGTGTGGCCTTACTTCCAGCACTCAGTGCAAGTTTCAGTGCCACAACATAAATAAGATACTGCTGGAGAGTGTCCAAAGGAGGGCTACAAAGATGGGGAAGGATCTGAGGGCAAAGTGTGTGAGGAGATGCTGAGGTCCCTGGGTTTGCTCAGTCCAGAACAGAGCAGGCTGAGGAGGCCTCATGCTGACTGCAGCTCCTCACAGGGAGCAGAGCGCAGCACTGAGCTCTGCTCTGTGGTGACAGTGACAGGGCCTGAGGGAACGGCATGGAGCTGTGACAGGGGAGGATTGGGGGGGGCTAGGGAAAGGGCATGCACCAGAGGGCGGTGGGCATGGAACAGGCTGCCCAGGGCAGTGAGCACAGCCCTGCTGCTGCAGCTGAAGGAGCATTTGCTTTTAGGTGGTCTTTTGTGTAGCCAGGGGTTCGACTTGGTGACCCTTATGGGTCCCTTCCAACTCAGGATATTCTATGATTGTATGATAAGTCAATGGTAAATACAGTAACTTTAATATGAACCTGCAAGGTTCATACGAGGGGTCTCGTTTCACTCAGTTCAAAATTTGCAAGGTCAAATCCTGACCTGCTCCTATGTTGGAATATTGTTTCATTTACTTCCTTTACACTTTCTCCTATCTTATCTGCTAAGTCAGTCATTAGTTGGCTTAAAAGGCCTGTACTTTCAGTTGCTTTGTTAATTCTGAATGCAGTTGTGATGTAAGAACCGAGCTGATATTTTTGACCGCTGTTCTCAAGCAAACCAAGCCTGCAAGGATTTGACTTTGTCTTATAAAATGCTAAGGCAGCTGCTACTTTTGTACGTTGCACGCATTTTTTAAACTGCATGCATTTGCCTTCACACTGGTGTTGGGCATTGCCCTTTGAGATTTATTTACCACTTTGTAGCTTACTCCCCTCCTGAAGGAGAGATTCATCTGATTTATCCCAGATCTGTCTTTTTTAGTGACCAGCCAGTAGAATTTGAAACTGAATTGCAGTCTTTTTAAAGATTTCCTCCCTGAACTGCCGGCAGGTTAGCTGTCAAAGGTATTGCTGGGCACTGTTTAGAACTGTGTGCCAGTTTTTTCAAGATGCTTAGGTACCAATGGATGCATATGTCTGCATATGATCTGCAGGGTTGCTGAAGCATTAAATTTCCAAACGGGACTGTAGATTACTTAATATATTTAAATATCTCCTTCTGTAGGCTTAGTGGTTCTGCTCCATTTTTACTCGCTGTGAGAATGTAATTGAATTCTGATTTGATTTTCTAAAAATGTAATTCAGAAAACAATATTCAGTGTCTGGCACTCAGGAGGCAATATTCCACTATACTTCTTTCTTAAGCATGCTTAATGAATTTTTTGAGTGTTTCCTTGTAGAACTATTACAATTTGTGAACTTTCCATTCCACACTACCTTACTATACTGTATTTGAAAGAAATGTAAATTTATCCTTTTTTATGTTTGGAACTTGATTTTAGTGAATGTAGGGCTCAGGCCATAATACAGTATATGAGACTTAATTTATCTACCTGGTTAAGTAGAGCAAAGCAGTAGGGTGTTGTTTTGAACATGGAGTTTACACTATACCAGCTGCCGATTACTGAAAAGCTGAGGTCTTTTATAATCATTTACTTCTGTTATTATTTGGATAAGTAACTGTTTATTTAATACCAATTATTTAACAAAATCGGAACGTGTTGCTGTGAAGTAAATATAAACTGTATCTAAAGTAGATATAACTGTAAAGTAGGCAGATACCCTAATAACTACAAAGAGTATCTATAATGTCACTAGAATTACAGTTTGTCTGTTTAAATTCCATTTAATGGCACAATTTTGGTTTTCCTCTTCTGCTCTTCAGTGAAATGTAAAAACTGGCTGTGTTCTTTTGGGCCTTTTTTGGATATGTTCTCTTTCAGTAGGTCTCATTCACTTCACTTTGTTAGTTTTGAATTATAATTACTTGAATAATTCAAACATATGCAAATGGAAACGTATGATAGTTGTAGCTTAAATGTTTAACTTTGGTATAGAGTGTTGGTATTCCCTGTATAGTTGTAACTTTAAACATCACTGATGTAAACATTAGTGAAGAGCTTTGAAGGTACATGAAATTAATTACAGACTGCCAGAAGTGCAACAATTAACAAAACAAATACAGGCCCTTTAGCTTGGGGGGAAAAAGCTGGCAGTAAATTTCTTCTTCCTGTGAAGTTAATGGAATTTCTTTGAGAAACACTTAATTTCATTTGAAGAATGGGGGCCCTGATTGTGTGAAAATATTAGCAAGAACAAATTGAGAGTTTTAGGCATACGCTCTTAATTATTTGCAGGTCTCTTGGTATCAAATCTGTCGCTATCTATATCACATTTTTTTGTTCTGTTTTTGCCTCTTGGTTTTAAAAGGTGGTCAGCAATGTGTTCATGATGGGAGGTGAACAGAGGAACCTGGGAAGGGGCAGGATTTTTATGAAAGTGGAAGCATTCTCTGAAAGTATGAACTAATTTTTGTCATAACAAATAAGTTACTAATTAAATGTGCAGTACAGTTAATTTCTGAAAGTATTTGTAAGTAAGACAAATTAGTTGGATGATGGTTTTCTTATGTCTTTTAGGCAAGTTTCGTAGTTGCTTCTTAATTGAGGCACGTGGGTTAACTCTGGGACAAAGCTGAGTTCTTTGAGCATTGTGTGCATGATGTTATCTACTGTGTGCATTGTGTTACTTTTGTTAGAGTTATTGTTCTCATATTCTGTTGTTTCTTACATCTGAAACATGTTAATTATGCTCCTTGTGTGACTTCTTTTTTTGATACCATGACTTCTTAGAATAACACAATGACTTCCTGTGCACTGTGTGAAACGTGCTCTGTATTCAGACAGCCTGTGTAATTTGATGTTTGAAGCCAGTTTTGTATTAGATTAGATGCTCTTACCAGGAAAAACATCTATTTATGCTCTTTTCTGTCCACATGAACTTGCTAACAGCTTATAAATAATGAATTTGCTGACCATGTCTTTGTGGAGTTGGGCAAAGAACTGACGTAGGAGATGAGTTTGTGTCTATCTGGAATTGAGACATTTCTTGTATGAACTTGACTTATCACACCCATTCTGTGGCTTGTTTTCACTGGTTAAAGAATGTGGATGAGATACTTCTCTGTAGTGATACTAAGAAAATTCTTGAATTGAAAGGACAGCATAAAACGTTATTAAAATGGACATCATTACTTACTGTGTGATTGGGACTGAGCTTGTTTTGCTTGCACAATTAGAGGACCTGCTGTGGTTGAGACAGTCTTTTGGTGTAAGATGTGTAGCTGTGAAAGAAGCAATTAAACCCAATGCCAGGAAGTACTGTGGTTTTAGTTTGTTGAAACCAGTTCACTGCATGAAGTTAAAGCAATTGTGTTCTGTTATATAGTAAAGAAAATGATGGGTAAGAGCCATGCAGCATAGCTGAGATAGAAGTGAATTGCTGCAATTCTTTACCAAAAAGTGGCATCAATTTTGCGGCAGTGTTCGCAAAATCAGGAGCCTTTAGTTTGTCAACATCTCTTTCTGTCCTGTAAATAATCTTGACTTTTTTTTTAAAGATATTAATAATTTTTGCAGAGGATTGATCTCAGCTTGCTAACCTTGTTCATTCTTATGTGACTTCGCTGGCTGTATTTAATAATGATTAATTTGCAATGATAGATCTACCTTTCCTGTTATGTCAGGAAAATAAACAATATTTAAATTAGCCCAGAGAGAAATGTTTTTCTTCTGCCTCACTGACTATTAAGTAGAGAGTCAAAAATGTCAGTGGCCTGCTGTGTAGTTGGGCTTGCTGATCTGCCTTCCTATTTGAGATCATGGGTAACGTAGTGTATGTGTAGAAGTTATACATGTGCTATAACTGCCAAATACCAGGTAATTTCACATAATCTGTATAGTTGTACTAATTATAGGTATTTAAAAACATTCTTTAAATGATAGTCGTGGTTTTAACTGCTTGTTAATGCAGATTCTTTCAGGTATGGTGTTTAAATTGAGTAATTTTTCTAATGGTAAAAGAAATAAAAAGACCAATTAAGTAGGATACCACCTGCAACTTGGGTCATAAGTGGAATAAGGTGCACAACTGGCAGCGTTTGCCTGACTTCTCATAAGTGAAGATGATGTGTCTCAGTAAAAATAACATTCCCCGTATCTTCCTGGGAGGGAGACATTTCTTTTTTCTGTCTCTGGGAATAGGAAGGAATGTTCCCTTTGACAAAATTAAATGACTTGTTTCGTAAATGATTTCTTCAGTAGCAAATAGTATAGCTATATTCTGAGTTTTACTGTCATCATCTGTCTTCTAGAGTTCTTTATTTACATTAACAGAAAACACAAATAGTTCAAATACTTTTATTAATAATTTTTCATCTGTCAGTGAAGCAGTGATGTATCTTTTGCTCACATTTTCACTTCTTGTATTCTTCAAAATAGTTTTCTCTCTGTGATATTCACTGCTTTAAGTAGGCTATAACACTTCTACAAGTGAGAGATGGGAATGAAGACATCTTAAAAAGCAGCTCTTAGCATTAAGCAGACCACAAAAGTTTAAATATACAAGTGCTGGTGGATTTACTGGTAAACCTCTCATCATGTAGTTTCCTCTGAGTGACCATAGTTTAAGAAGAAAAAAATAGGTGCATTCAGCAGCGTTTAGCTTTTTCTTTTAGTCTGGTGTACGAGGTCATACCAAAATGCAAACTGCTATGTAAGTGAGAAGGAGAGCACTGACAGAGCCTTTGTGCAGCAGTTCCTGTGTACCCGTAGGTAGCTGCACAGGTAATGAAGCAAAGCTATGTTTTATTATAACTTGCATAGCTACCCAGTTGTTAAAAGTAACTCAGAAAAAGCGAGTTAAAATTTCCCTTGGGTAAAGAAATAGGAAATGGAAGTGTGAAGAAATCATTAATGACAACACTAATCTTTCTACTGTTAAAGGTCTGTCAGGAAAGCTAAAATGTTTATAGCTCTTCCATGTGGAATTTTCAATGTGGCAAAACTAGGTCTTGGGGACTGTTAAGCTCGTGAAGGAACCATTTGTTCTCGGTTTTCTGTCATTTCCTAATACAGAAAGGAGGTTGAGCCAGCCAACCTTGCACTTGTGATTTTTGAGTGGCATAACCTGAAAAATACTTGAATGGCTTATTTCTCCTTAAGAGAATTAATATTTAAATGACTTGAAATGAAGATCTGGGCAACTGCAGAGGCCTGTCAGTCTGGCCTCAGTGCCGGGAAGGCCATGGAGCCAATAGCCCCCAGTGCCATGACACAGCACATGATAGTTGGGTGGTTCACCAATGCTGGTCCTGCCTGACCCAGTCTTCTATAACAAGGTGACATGGTGAGGGGAAAGCTGGGAATGTTGTTTACTGAGACTTTAGCAAAGCATTTGATACTGTTTCCCATGGCCTTCTGTAGGAGGAAAGCTGCTGAGGGCCAGGAGGGGTGTGCTGTTTGCTGGGTACAGTGCTGGCTGCATGGCCAGGCCCAGAGAATTGTTCTGAAGGGAGTTAAATCCAGAGAAACAGCCTAAAATCTACAGCAGAGATTTTCTGACATCTATTGAATTAAGAGGAAAAAAAAAAACAAAACAGAGGAGTGTGTAGGTGCATGTGGGGAAGCATTGAGATTGTTTCCAGGATACTAGAAATATTCTTATAAAATCTGCTGTTATTTAGAACAAACAGCAATAGAAGAAAATGCTCCAAAAATAGAATGAATTTTAGTCTACACTTCTCTAAAGACTGCTCTCCAAAACGCAGCGGGTAAATATCTGGCCTTGCCTGTGAAAAGGTGGCTTGTGCTGAGCGCTAAGAGCTGCTCAGGGAGAAGGGTGACAGAAATGCTGTTCCTGTCAGCACTCGGTGATGGCAGAGCTCCTGCCCCTGGCTTTCCGGCTGAATTAGTGGTAGCAGTGTGCTGCTGTGCACTGAGAGGTTCCAGCTGAGACTGCTTGTAGCAGCCACATGAACCTGGCTTTTGACAGTTCATTTAAAACAATTCTAAGACCAAAAAGACTAAAAATTTTGAAAGCTACTCTTTATTAGGTTGGGTAACTATTCTTACTGTAACTGGTTGAAGGCCCCAAAAGATAAAAATGATTGCTACAGACAGTGCTCATCTGTTCACTGGGTTTGCACTTGGCTCTACTGTTTTACCTTTCTATGTTTTGTAGCAATAAGGGAATATTAAGCAGCATTTATTTTCTATGCTGCTTGCCATGTTCAGTTTCATGCTGCATTCAAGTTTGTGCTGGTTCCACTTCATTAATTAATTCCAGGCTTCCAATTACAGGCAGCAGCTGAAAACTGAACCTTTCTGTGCTGACATATTCCCTTCCCCCATCAGGTGTGATATGCTGGAGCCATACGTGACTCAGTTGAACAGGAAGAAGTAACACTTTTAGATTTAATTAAGACAAGGTGTCTTTAAAGTTTCTTCCCCCACCCCCCTCATCCTCCAGTTATTTCCTGATATATTTTTGGGGCCAACTTTAGCAAGTTTAGGAAGGAACAGGTTTAAAAAACAGATGCATGCTTCCTGAAAAGCACTGTTAAAAATTTCCACCTAGTTTCATAAACAAAACATAGTTCTCATCCTATAAGAACTGAACGGAGTATAATAGAAATGGTTGTCTTAAACATTCAGAAGTGTTTCACATATGGATACAAATATTTAACAAAATACTCCAATTGGAGTCTTGACTCTCAGCACATATTTCCCCCACCAGAGCCACTGGTAAATAGCGTAGGAGTTTCTTAACCTTGATGTTAATCTTTTTTTCCTTCACACCCCCTTCCCCCACCAATGCCAAATGAACTAGTTGATTACCTTTGCTAGACTGGTCACGTCAGAAGCACAGCTGTTAGTAATTACTAGAGGAAAAATATCTGTAAGAGTGGTCCTGAGATTGTGGATGGTAGACAACATTGTCTTTGAAGTTGCCTTAATGCTGCCTGTGGATAGAGCAAATGTAGGAAAAAATAAAAGTGAAGCTGTCAAGCCTGCAGTTGCCAGTAAGCATGCCATTCGCTTAACGTTGTTGTCCATGATACATGAAGTTTGGAGATTACCGGTGTAAAATATCTGTAGCTTTTTTTTTTCCAAAGAATATCTGACTTTTGAGCCCAGTTGCTAGCAAAATATACTTTGAGATAGATGTACAAGCATGTGTATGTCATGGTCAAAAGGCGGAACTGGATTTTTGCTGTGTAATCCTGTAAGGTTAGATGAAAGATGAGAAACATGACAGTGTTTTCAGTGTCATTTTCCGACATGCTGTTTGGCAACATTTTCGTGCTGAGTTGAACGTAAAATCCTGACGAAAGCTTCCATCTCTAACCACCAGAAATGGAACCAGGAAAGATTCTTCAGAGCTAAATGTTTCCTTCTTTCTGCATTTTCTTTTTGCTAGAAATAGGTCTTTTGGTAGTAATTTTTTTAGTTTGGTATCTCTGTTACCATTATTTTGGAAAAATGGCAATATCACAATCAACTGCTTTCTAACTGTCTGGATAGAAATGTAAAAATAGGCTAAAATGTGATTGATTGATTGATTGATTGCATTGCCCCTTCTAGAGGATTCAGGGACATTGCAATACTGACTGCACTGTTAGCTGAGAATCTGAGTGAGAGCATTTTGCAGCTCAAATGTTGCGGTTACTGAAAAAAAAGAGAGAGCAGGCAATGATGAAAAAAGCCACAACTCTCCCATAACTGTAAATAGATTCCCTACTGTCTTGTCACTGAGTGTACCTTAATACCTGTTGTATCTTAGGATATATTGGAATCACAATTGTATTCAGTGTATATACTGTAGATTTTTAAATGTGCAACTCTTTTGAGAAGAAAAAAAAAAAAAGGAAGAATAAGCTTAGTAGAAGAGGTAGCAGTTGTGAAACAAGTGTACTGTTTTAAGGCATGAGACTAGAAGTGCTGCCTGATTACTGTATCTTTCCCATATGTGCAAGTAATATCAGATAGGTGATTTAGTTTCATAGAGATCAGGGAGACTGCTCATGTTCAAAAAGGTCTTTGTAGCTTCTTATTTCAGCTGCTTGGCTTCTTCCTGTGATGTGGTTTATATATCCTGCAGCGACACATTGAAATGCACATCTGCTGTTAGATAGCATGTACTAAAAGAAATGTAACTTCCTGATCTAACAAAATAGATAGATTCTTACTGTGGTAAAATGGCAGCCATTTGAGGAGGATAGATATCCTTTATTTTAATACAAATTCCAGGTTTAGAGGAAGCAATTAGGAACAGAAACAACAGAGGCAGGTAGTCTCTAAATGTTTGTGCAAAAACAAACACATCAAATTCCAGAGAACAGTACGTAATAACATACCTGCTTTTCTATTCCAGATATGAAGTGCATTCCAATCTTTATTGTACAGCTATGCTTTTATGAAGCTGGCCTTTCAGCCTTTCCATTTTGAGTCATCGGTGCAATGGCTGGACATTTCTTATGGCTTAAACCTCTAGTATTTTGTTGTGGATTTTCATTGTAACTCTGTTGAATACCCATCTGTGCTCTCCTCAATTTAAGGAGGAATAAGGCAGTGCAGGATAGTTCACAGAGCACACTGAGAACACCTGTACCAGACACTGTGCTTGAAGTCGAGCGATGGGATTAGCAATTTTTCCACTACTTCACTGCAATATGTTGGCATGGCAGCACTGTTTGCTTTTGTTTCCTCTCCAGATTGTTTGGTACCGCAATTAAACTTTTCATTATTTAATTATCATATTTGGAATAAGGAAAGTATGTGGGTACCGGAATATCATGCTTCTAATTGATAAGAATCATTGTAAATATAAATAAAGGTCCTGTATCATGCAATCAGGAGAAACATGTTTTTGACCTCTCCAATATATTTTATTTCCCTTTTACTCTTTCAGGTTTTGTATGTCGCAGAATATTTTTGCTTTATCCTACATTAGAATTTCTAGGTGTTTACAAGGTGGTTTTTTCCCTCCCTTACAGTAATTTTTTCTTTTTTAAATTCACTTCTTTTTCTAACAGAAATTTGGTTCATTCCTAAGTCAGTAAAATAGCTTCCATGGATATGTTCTTCTAGTGTTAATATCTCTGAGTTAGTATAGTTTGATCCTATTCAGATTACTTTCAAGTGTACGCATGTGGTGTTTTTCTGATAGGAGTGATCTGTAGCCTGCTTGGAGTTCTGGGAGTATTTTCTCGAATATCGGTGTGGGTGAGATTTCTCTTCACTGTTTGCCCCTCTCTTTCAGATGTAAAATATGTAACAAAATCAAAACATACTTTTTTCTCTTGTCTGGACGTAAAAATACTTTGTTTATACTGTCCTTCAAGGTAACAAAAACAAGAAAACAGTTCTTTGTTACTGTGCTTTCAAGCTTCGATAAGGACAGCAAATGAAGTTAGCAAGAGATGTTACATAGTCTTGTTGTATTCTGTAGTAGTCTGGAACTCATACATGGAGGCTTACTAAGTTCCTCCTAAAATATCTTATTTCAAGATCACATGTGTCTTAGACTGCTGCTTTTGTGCAAAATGGAAGATTCAACTAAAGTAGAAAGAACGTCCCTGGGAATTCCATTTTGTGTATGGTTTCCTAATGGAATATTCTTAATGCATAGCCTTCAAAATAAGTTTTGTTTAACCCATCAGTTGCTGAGCATATCACACAAAATTTACATTTTAACGTACATCTCTTTTAAATTTCTTTTGCTGTGTTCTTGAATGGAAATAACTCTGTACTGAACTCAGAAGAAGGTCCTTTTATCTGCCGTGTGTCTAACCTTGCATTTGATTTCTATCTCATCATTAGTTTCTGGCTTTTGTTATTTACAAAGCTAAAATTCTCCTTCAAGTTCTTCCTATGTTGCATTCTGATTATTGCAACATTTTTTCCTGTCTTTACTAAAAACAGTTTTGCCTTCTACATATACTTCTAAATGTTACTACGAAAGTCATTTTCCTAGGGGATGGCTTTGATCCTTCTGTGCTTCCCCTTGCGTTGCTGTGGGGACTTCTCTTTTGCACCAAAGCAGAAACTGCAGAGGCTTTTGAAAGGATAGATGAATTATTTATCACAATCCTACAAATTATTCTGCCACTGAAGTGGCTCACTCTTGTTCCTGTCTGGGCTAGAATGCCAGCTCTCATCCTTATCTAGCTATTATTTTATTGGTGGTGGATAGAATTACTTTCCAATATTTCCTTTCCATTTCGAAGTGTTGACTCTGTCTGCTACTTTGGGAACAAAGTTGACTATGGTAGTTAGGGACTTGTCTAAAATTCATCTCTGCTGGGAAGCGATGCGCCTTATGGTGGAACGTGGTTGCAGATTTGACATCGGAGCTAACGTAAAAGTAGGATGCACTCAGTCTTTTGCCAGATTGCAAAATGAGTTGATAACTAATTTATAACAAGTTAATCAGAGAGGGGACAGCCTTCAGAAATTATAAATAGCGTTCTTGAACTAAGAATGAGGTATGCAGGAAAACTATTTGTCTTATTTCTATTTTTATGTTTCAATTAAAACTTGTTACAGTAACTTCTGTGCAGCATGGATTACTTCATCATATTTTCCCTTGGGAAGATAGTACTTTGTAACCTTACGAGAAACCCGCTTGTAACCCAAAGTAAAACATTCCTGAAAATGGCTTCTTGATGCCCTGATTCCGGGTCAAGGGGTGTGAACAAAGAAGTTCTGGCCTGATGTGAGTTATTGCTGTTTGAAGATGTTATGCCCCATTTCAAGCGTCTTCTAAACATTAGTCACATTGTTGCTAGTGGCCCTGTAAGGTCATACAGCTGTACAACACTTGGTACTGGGAGTAGGCAGGTTCTGTCGCTTGTTGGTGCATTATCAGTTTTTGGGAGGACTCTTCTTTTTGAAGTTATATCATATTTTTGCTCCTCCCTCACAGGGAAAGGATGAGAAATGGATGACTTAATTTTTTTTGTTTGTTTGTTTTGTTTTGTTAATCACTGTGATAATTTCAATTCTAAGACACTGTGGGATCTGCAAAACCTATCCAGGACCAAATATGGAGGCTTTTTGCACTGGGTTGTCATTGAGTATTACACCAGGCAAGAAGGCATGCTATGGATTGCTCTATCGTAGCTGAGATATTAGACAGTTTTTACTGTTTGTAAAGCACTCAGTAGTCTCACTGTTTTGTGTGATTGTCATTATTCCTTTCTCTTGCCTGTCTTGTAATCTGTACCAGCAAATTTTAAGTTGCCAGACTTTGAGTGTAGAAATGCTGCTGGTATCTCCTTGGCTGTGAGCTAGGCAAGGTACATCATGCTCAGGAGAGCATGAAGTCAGTCTTAAGGCTTGTGTTCAGAATTTTTATTCGGAAGGCACAGATGTTTTCTTAATTTCAAGATACTCAAATTGGCAAAAATAGCTGACTAGAGGATGAGCAACAGCACATGGTTGTTATGGAAATTAGTAGGTGGATCTGTTTAAAAATAATAATAAAAAGCTTCTTATCCAAAACTTTGGTCCAAAATCTGAAATGCTGACAATATTCTTTGTGTATGACTTCATGAAAGAACTTATGTTGAGCTAACAGTTCATCACTATTTGGAGGAGAAAGATTAGTTTTTTTCCCTGTCCTGTCCTTATTTGTACCTGTGCACTTTCCCTCCACTTTGGTCTGTTCTAGCATTTTTCCAATGGCACAATAACATATTCAGCTCACTAAAGCAGTGGAAGAAACCTCGCAAAAGAAAGCCAGTATTTCTTCTTGTTGGAGTGGAGAGTTATTGTTGTTGGAAGTGAAGGTTATTCTTTTAAAAGTGGCAAATTGTTAGTAAATTAATCTCAGTTGTACTGTAAAATAATGTCCACTGTCGTCAGAACTTTTGGACTTTGCATCTTGAGTACTGCACTTCCTGAAACAAAAATGTATTCCAAATTTCATGAAAATAATAAAAATCTTTATGAATGTGACTATTCTCAGATAACTTCTGATGAATGGGGAGGATCATACTAACATGTAAATGTGGCAAAGTTTGTGTCAAACTGGACAGATGAACAGTGGAGGAAGGTTTAAAGTTTGTGCTACCAGATGAGTAAGTGAAAATGAGAAGGAAAATGAGGAGGCCACAGTCTGTTTGCTGCTTATATTTCTGACCTGAAGAAGGACCTATATAACTGAAAGCTCTTCTGTTGCTTCCTTCCACCCTCCCCCATTATAGAATTTGGCCTCATAAACTACATTAACCCCAAACTTTGCTTTACATATTGCAGTTGGAGGGACAAAGTAAGTGTTTTTTGGCCAGTATCAATTATAGAGTGGGGAAAATTCCTGTTATTCTTAATAGTTAATCCTTTCTTCATTTTCTTCTTGTCCATACCTAAGCATACACTTACATGCATACAGCAAAATACAATAAAATGCTCCCTTTCCTAAGAGTAAGTATTATGGAGTTATTCATGTAATATAAGTGTTGTTATAATTTCATCAAAACAAAGCAAATGCCACTACTGTGATGTCTTGGTAAATACTTTCTATTAGAGACAGTGGTGTCCTATGAACAAATTTGTTACTTAATTCTCCAGTCAGCAGGGCAAGAAATTTCTGCTCCCTCAATGCCTGTAATGTATGCAAAAGAATTTTATTACATTTAATCCCGTTTAAACAACGCACAAGTGGCTCCTAGTAATTTCCTCTCTGTATGTAGAATGCCTCTTTCAATGTAAGGAAAGAACATTTACATTCAAGGTCACTTCTACAGGCCTTGTGTGGCTCTTCAAAATCCACCCAGATAAATCAGTACAATGCTCTCCACCTCCTCTGTTGTTCTTCCCTGGGGAAGTATAGGAAGAGAAGCTCAAGCAAGTGCTTTGTTACAAGTATAAATCATTAAGGGTCATCTCATCCAGCCTCACCACACCCTCTGCATTCCCTCCAGAGGGACCACCATGCTTAGTAATTAGTTTGCATTGCTGGGTGTGGCAGAGGGGTGGAGAAGCATGAATCCTTCCTGATTTTCTCAGTGGGCCTTTGTTGGTCTTGAGCTGCAGGAGGCAGACACCATAACAGTTGGATATGAGTTTGAGGCAGCTTAAAAAATGATTTCTTACTGTCTTCCTGAGGCTGATTGCTCTTTCTGTTGAGGAACTGTTTCTATCTCAGTGCAAATGCAATTGTTAGAGGGCATCCTTTAACTGCGCAGTATGAAAGTAATCGAAAGATATGTGAAGATGAGAAAAAAAACACACAAAACAACACAAAAAATTGGCAGATTTTCACGTTTATCTCCCAGTGCAGACTTGTTCCACACTCACATGAAAAAGCTTCAACAACATATGAGTGTTTGACTTTCAAAGCCTGCAGATTGCAGAATAAATGATGTGTGCTTATACAGTAATGTGTTCATGATGATCTGTATGAGAATCATGTCTCTCTATCCATCAGTTCCACATGAATGCACTTCGACATAAAGGCGGTACTTTGAAATAGGAATCATCCACAATGGAAGACAAAGAAGACTCCTGCTATTTTTCATTTTATTTGAAAAAAATCAGGGGAAATAGTTCAGGATTTCTTGGCTGCAAGTCCCAAAGCAGCGAGCATGATAACAGTGAGGAAATGTAAGTGTTTAACTTCTTCCTCCCCTTGTTACTCCATAAGCTGCACAAATAAGGGTCATATGAAAGATAATCTTCAAATGGAGAGTCTGGGCAGAATAGAAAATTGGGCTTCACTTTTGTAATGTCAGGTGTTCCCCTGAGATGTGTTTCTTTGTTCTGCGCTGATCTTTGCAGGATTATGACTCTACCTGGAAAAATTATAGCTGTGGTTTTTGAGACTAGATTTTTAATGGTAATCATTTATCCTGTAATCCTATTTTTATTGGAATTTCTTAGCACCAATGTGTTTAATCAAGTGATCCTCTTCTTATATTTATTACCTAGTGAATTGTCACTCTCACTGATGCATGTACAGTCTGTATTTGCAATGAGGAAATTGCAGTTTCATGAACAGCTGTGCAGCTGCCTGATAAATATCCTTTATCTTGCAGTTAATATGCTTTCTAGCTACTACGTCATCACAGTTCCTGCATTCCAGCTCCTGAGCAGATTCAAATCTATACAGTTTTGTTGAAATAACTACTTCTAAAATTGTTTTTTAGGGGAGTGGGAAGAGTTCGTAGTTTCCTTTCTGAAATGAAAGCTTCCTAATGATCACCTTCAAGAGATGCTGGAGTGCGTTGAAGAGAGGCTTCAGATATTCTCAGTGCAGAACTGTGTGCGCGTGTGCAGCATTGGCTTGCCTAACCTTCCCTGGTCATTTTATAGTAGCAAATTTTATCTGAATTTTCTTAGTGAAATTGTGCCTCTTAGAAGTAGCAGCTTCTGTTGGGGTGGGTTTTGTTTTGTTAATTTGATGAAACTACGTACTAGTGATGGGTGCCTGTATGAGATACCTGTGCTCTAAGAATAATCCACGGAGTGCGAACATAACAAGTACTCTGCACTCCTAGCCAAAATTGTATAGAGATGCTGATCCTCTGCAACACACTTTGCCTTTCACTATAAACCCAGGGTGATGAAGCAAGACATCCAAGCTATTGTATTTCAGGTGATTCAGAGATAACTGGATAACTTGATATTCATACAGAAATTAATCTGCTTTGAAAGCAAAGCAATGAACTGTTTATTGTTTTTAATAGTATTAAAAAAGTCAGTTGGGAATATGGCATATCTGAAGATGATAGTGATAAGTTTTATTTTTCAAAGCATTATACCTTTAATTAAATTCTTGTCTTATTACTGGGAACTTGTCACAAATATGGTTTCTTTGTGAAATGTATGTCTAGGAGCATAATTTGTATTTCTAAATGATCCAGAATGAAAGAAAACTCCCACAAACATGGATCAGAGGATAAATACAGTTAGCTGTGTTTTCTCTTTTAGCTTTTCTAGTTGTAATTAAAAATAAATAAATACATTAGACTGAATTGTTGCAGGCAAAAACAAAAACAAAAACAAAAAAACAACCCAGCAATGAGGATGATGTTAAATTGGGTGAGGGAAGAAAAGCAGAGATAGCCAACCAGACATGTAATTTTTTACCGGAAACTGATTGCATGTAACTGATTTTTTTTTTTAACAACTTGTCAAAACAAATTTTGACTCTTAACAGGGAAAACAGTCACATTAGCACATGAGGAGGAAGAAGGTAATCAAGATCTAGGTGTAGACGTTTCAAAATATTTCTGTTTAATTACGGATTCTGCATTTCTGCCCAAAGGCAGTTGGAATGTGTTGGCAAAGATCATGTTAAAACAAAACCTAAACAAGACAACAAAATTACCAACCCCAAAGTGTAAACAATCTATTTGTGTGTTTTTTTCCTTAGGCTGAGTTCAGCTTTGACTGATGATTTTATGTTCCATTGAACTCCTTAATGCCCATGGATAAAGATGCTTTGCTCCATTTGGCTTTTTCTTACTTAGATGTTTAGATAAAATGTTTCAGTTCCTTTTATTGCTGTTGAGCAAAATGGCTTCTTAAACACTGCTTGGAAGGAATCAGGATTTCTTTTCCTGTTTTTGCTCTTTTGCCATTGTATTTTGTATCCTTTTTGAGATCTTTTAACAACAGTATTTTAATTTCCAAGTTTCTGATCAAAGCTATATGATGAAGATTAACGTACGATTAAAAGGAATTCTAGCCACATTGTGAGGATATTTGTAAGGTTTTAAAGCTTAAATGTTTCAGACAACTTTGTCATACAGACAGATACTTTTGCAATATATACATTAGTATTTAGTTTTGACTGTGTGAGGAAACGAAATAAAATCAGTGGTGTGAACCAGATGATTACAGAACAATTTTAGCAGTGAACTTTAGTCCTGAACCAGGTCAATGGTGGTGGGCAACTGTATTGAACAGAGGAAGAAAAAGAAAAAGAAATGGAAAATAAGCAAAGAAAAACAACCCTTTTCTGAATGATTTTATGAGAGAATTGTTTGAATTGTCCTGTTATGTAATTCCATCAGATAACATGATGCTTACAGAGTTAGGTGCATCAATTAACTTCAGGCCCAAATTTCAGTTCTGAACCAGCTCTACTAGAAGAGGAGGCAAGCATCCAAAGTCTCTAATGAATCCTGTTTTAGGTGTTCATGGAAGTTATAGTCTTTTAGGTGCAGTTTACCCTGGAATTTATTGGTCCTGCCTATTTCTAGTAGTTAAAGGATTATATTACTTGTAAGATGGACTTTTCTCTCATTTCTCAATAATACTTAGTTAAGCTGAAGTGCACTGGCCTGATGAATCAGAAAAAAAGATGAGCTCTCTCTCTTTACATGGTTTTTTGTTGTTTTTTTCATGTTCATTATTTCAGCCTCCAAGCCAGTAGACTCCTGTCCTGTGTGAAGTGCTCTTTACACTGTGAAGCATATGACAAGGACTAGAAAGGCTTGAGGGGATGCCCTGAAGGCTTTTCTTCTGATCTAAGTGGAGCTGATTTCTAAAATGGCTTTAGCATACACATGCATAAACAAGCATACACAGATGGTATTTGAAAGCAAGACTTCTTGGGTGTAAATGGCTGCACAGCTGCTGCAGTGTTCTCAGGAGGTTCTGGCCATTTTGAGTAACCTGTGCGTATTAGTGTTTTGATGCATTCGAAATGTAAGGAGAAACTGTCCAATGGATTGTGCTCACAGGAGGAATATCCCCTGGATATCACACTGAAGATGAGTTTCATTCATATGGATGAAAGCTGTTTGTGCTTTCAGAAATGCATAGCTAAGACAAGTAATCTTCACCAAAATAAAATTCTTTTCATATCTTATAAAAATAGAGAGTAATGGGTCTACAGCAATGATCAGTCTAGCCTAGTATCAATTCTCCAGTGGTGGTCAACAGTAGTTTCTTAGGGAGGAGTATGAAAAAGAAAATACCATGACAGGTTGTTTCCTAAAATACTGTCACAGTAGCCAGTAACTTGTGGCTGAGAGACATTCTTTGCAGCAGTATTTTGCAACAAATACGTCCACTGCATATAACTTGAAAACTGTACATAATATGAAGAATTGGCTCAATTTTTTCTCCAAATATGCTGCTGTGTGGTTTAATCTGATGCTCCTTTTGTTTCTTTGGTTCAATGTATTGAAAAATCATTCCCTGTTTTACATTAACACTGTTGCTTCCAATGAGCCTTGTCCAGTCCTTCCTTGGCTCCTCGGAAATGGGGAGAGCAGTACTGCTCATCACTTCAAATTTCACTAGTAGAAGGACTGGACAAACTGAACTTCTGCTGATTTTCTTCTGACTTGTTTTTCCAGGAGCTAGGGGCTTGGGAGACTGGTGTGTGCTGTGGGTTGTTTGGGGTTTTTATTTGTTTTTCTGAGCAGATTACTACAAAATAGAGAGAGATCTGTTTAACAGGCGACCATGTCAGGCTCTACTGTGGTTGCTCCTTGAAAAGGCCTGGGAAAATAATGATAGACATTGTGTGCTTGGGATATTGAAGTTAAAGGAAGCATCCATGTAAGGACCAAGTCTGCCATTTGAATAAGCTTGTTCTAAAGGCATTGCTGTCTGATGACAACATTTGGGAAAAGAAATGCTTGTAAAACAACATCCATCATATCTCTACCTTTAAAAACATGGCTAATTCTGTTGGACTGTAAAGTTATTCTCAGCTGTGCTGCTTCCTTTGGCTGAAAATATCCTTCCCTCCTTCTCCGGCCAGCTTCCTAGTCACAGTTTCCTTTTCCTTGTCTCCCATTTACTCTTTTTGTTTGATCAGTCCCATATTACAGGCTGGGCCCCTTAGCCCTTCCTCTCTTTTTTTCAGGAAAGATTCACTACCTTTGTCCTGAGGAAGGCATCACACAGTGTGCCTGCTACACTGGCACAGAAAGGCCCTGTGTGCTGTGTTGGGCAGAGGTGTTTTCCACTCCCTCAGTTCATTACAATGAGGGGTGCGGGTATGGGAGCTCTTGGACTAAACAATAGCAGTGTAACTTTAAAAGCACAAGGAACAAACTACTGCTTGCCAGACAGGAAGAAGCAACAATGTGGGCGAACAGAAAAAATGCACAGCAGAACTTGAGTGAGCAGCACTCTTCAGGTCAGCAGGATGCAGATGCCACTGCCATCCACAGGAATGTAAACTGTTGTGAGACGTGAGTGCAGGGGCACTTGGGAGAGCTGTTATTTGCCAGGAAGTCCTGTCAGGTACTCAGCTGTCAGGAAAGCACAATAGCAGGTCAGTAACTGAACTGCATTTACTCCACGACAAGCAAGCGGGAAGGCCAGGTTGAATTTTCTGCTTATAATAGGTGTTAAGAGTGCTGCTGCGTCCTTGAGGGAGCACAGCTTAGCCGACAGACAAGGGTGCCTCGTCCGCCGCCTCCCCTGCCCCGGTGGGCGGCTGCGTGCCGCGGGGGAGCTCGCGCAGCTCCGCCTCTCCCTGAGGCGGTGGAGCCGTTCCCGCCTAGCGGGGCGGGCCGTGCTGAGGGGCGGCCGCCTGCTGCCTTCCGTGCGCGTCTGCTGCCCGCGTCCAGTTCCGTGCCGGCTGCCTGCCGCTCCTCGCCGTCCCCGGGCCACGCGCTTGGAGTCTCGGGCGGGACGCTTCAGCCTGCTCGGCTCGGCCCCGTCCTCGCGTTTTGGACTCGGTCAGAATCAGCTGTGACACCCGAAACCGCTTCTCCCGCCGCCGCGATGGTGGCCAAGGATTACCCCTTTTACCTGACGGTCAAGAGGGCGAATTGCGCCTTGGATGTAGAGGGAGCGAGCAGCCCGGCTAAAGAGACGGAGGTACTTGTTTGCCGGGGCACGGCTGCAACTTTGTTCTTCCTTGCAGTGTGCTCTGCCTTGCTTTGGGGAGATGGGTGTGCTTGGGGAATGGCTGCTGTGCACGGTCCCGGCTTGTCCTGGCTTCCTTGCTGCTTTCTCTAGGCACTGAACGTTGGAATAAGGCAAGGACTAAGGAATCTAGATCTTTTCATCTGTCGCTTTAAGGAAATAAAGTTACTATTTTAGGAGGCTAGTTGTGAAATGTCTATTTTAGATATGTTGCTTAAAGTCGTTTGTATGTGTTTTACTGTAGTGCTATGCAGGTCCTGAAATGTACGCAGGTACCGGTTATATCTTTGTTGACAGCAGAGGAATCTGGAAAATGGTGTCTTAAAGCACTTCATTTGTCTTTTCCCCATCAGAAATAAATCAAGAAATTAATCCATCTGCATGGCTAACCAAACCCTGCCGTATCAGCAGGTTTTATACTCTCTTAAAATGAAATCCTTTAACGTGACATGAAATAACTTACTCATTAACCAAAGCTCAACTTGCTTGCAAAATTCTCATAAATGGTGGAAACTTTCATGGAGCAGTGTTCGTGCAGGACTTCAATACTTTAGGTTAGTGTTTAGTCTGCTCTGTGCTCTGCTGTGGAAAGAAAAGTGACCTTAGTGAGTCTGCATAGCTGTGCTGGAGGAAAGCAAACTTCTTTCTGAAAGTTTTTCTCACTTAAGCATACAGCTTTTTCATTAGTCTTGGTTGCTGAGTAACTTGACAACTTACTACATTCAGTGCATTTAATACAACTACATCAAAGTTTAATTACCTCCGGCAGTTGAGTGTAACATAAGCCAAGTGCCCTTGTTTAAGCCAGGAACTAATAAGACTCTGCACTCTTGCTTTTCTGTGTACTTTTACATAAAGGATTCTAATTCATGCTGTTAACAAAACTGAAATTTTGTCAACTTTGTTTTTGGAACTTAGCACCCTGAATGTGTGTGTGTGCTTGCATGTAAAGCTTGGGTTGGTAAGCAGTGAATAGTTCACTTAAGGTACTGGTTTTCCTATCTACTATTTAAGAAATATGTTTTTTGTCTTTCAGTGTATGAGCTTTTTTTTTCTTCTTTTAATGGATGAATAAAATAGTCAAATGTGAAGAGTCTTGCAGTTGGGAAGGGCAGCTTAATTGCAGTCAAATTTTGTATAAAAAAATCTCAGTGAAAGCTTAGAGCATGAGGAATTGTCTAATGACAGATGTGATCAATCAAAATTACAGGCTGCAAACAGTTGTTTTGGACTTATAACCTTTCATTTTGTATTTTGTATGATTAAGAAAATTCAACCTGTGCTTTCAGGCTGATTTCTGAGAGTAGTTGGACTTCCCCCTTTTTCTGTTTTGAGAAATGAACTTTTAAACATTCTTGTGTTTGTCACCATCAGCCACTCCAAAAATTTGTTTAGGGAAGCAAAAATAAATGCACTTTGGGGAAGGAATGATAAGGATAGATGCATGCAACCTGTTTTTTTTTCTTACAGTCTTTCTACTTTGGGAAAAATTCTCATTTCTTCTCCAAATAAAATGTTAAGCTTTTTCTCCACCCTTTAGTAATGAAAAGAAAGCTATTGGGCGCCTTCTAACACAGATTTATGTTACTACACCAGCAAGCTAACTTGCTGTGTGTGGGTTATGAATTTCTGGCTAATGAAAACCTTTTGAAAACCATTTTAGTTATTAATGTGGGAAGTTGGTTGATTTAGTTAATAACCTAACGTGTATACATTTTGTCATGTGGAATAGAATGCATTTTCTGCTGTGCCTATTGCATTTTGGTTTTAAGTCAGAATTCATGATTTTTAAATATTTCTTGTGAAATTCAGCAAAAACCTTGGGCATGTACATAATGTGACTCCATTAATTTTTAACTAAGACTGGTGAAAAATATGCATATTTATCAGTATTATTGAAATGTCACATTTCCAGCTGAAGGTCTCTGAGTAGCAAGCAGAAGCTTACTGACAATGGATTGATTTTTTTTTTTTTCTTTTCTATTAGACTTTTGGGTGTAGAGCTGCAGAGGAAAACCACCAATGTTTCTGAGGAATGAGTTAGTGGCAGAAGAGAGAACAGAGGTTTCCTGCTTACAGTGTTCTTTAAGCCACACTTTATCTTCTTCAGCATAAATTCTGTAGAAGTTCCACAGTCACAAAATAATGACTTACAAAATGCCTGAAACGTATGTGAACAGTAAAAATCTGGAATCAGAGAAAAGACTGTGGTACCTGCGATTAAAGTACAGCTATCACATTTCTTTTTAAATACAGTTTAAGTGCAGCAAAACACTGCAGTGCCTGAGGAATGAGTTAATGTAGAAAATAGAATAAGGCCTTTATATACGTAAAATACTGAAGTGCAATTCTAAGTGTAAATGGTACAGAGATGTTGAGTTCTTTCCATCTTTTCTTGTGAGACAGAAGTAAATAATTGACAAAACTGAAATTTGCTTGCTTCAAGGTATTTAAAAAAAAAAATAAAAATTCAAACCCACATCCTTTCCTGTGATGTACTGTCTGCTGTTTCAGCAGCTGTAGCAAGCTCCCCTCTCAGCAGCAGCGAAACCCAAGTGCTGGATGGGCAGCAGGGGGGTGGCACGCACAGTTACAGGGTGAGACTGAAAGTTCTGATTGTGTACCTCTGTACTTCAGTGTGTGAGGCAAACAGCAACATTGAACTGGGAATAAAATTTCCTTTCTAATGCTTTTCATTATATCTTCTTTTGAATAATTTCTTATTGTTTAATATCAGAGAAGTGGTGCATGAGGAAAATGCTCCAAGGCACCAGTGCGCCTGTTCTCATGTGCTTTGACAACATACTACTAATGAAAAAGATGCTGAATATAGATTCCATTCAGAAGAAATGGTGGAAGAAGAAAAAAAAAGTAACTGCTCTCAGAAGTTTCAACCTAATGAAGTAGAGGAGTTTGGCAAAAGTCAAGGCTTTGTTGCTTATCTACTCAATGACATTGCAAACTGTGCCATGGCTTATTAGTTTCATGGATGTTGGTGAGGTTAACTGGATACCCAGTACCACTGGGTGCCTAATGTACTGTGGTTTATGAATGGTCATATGAGATCGTTATATGGTGAGTGTGGTGTTCAAAGACAACTTTTAATCGGTTTCCTATACTAAATTTGTAAATCGGGCATGCTGAGGCACAGAGCCAATGAGAAGTACAGCAGAGCTGCCTTAATTTTAGCTAAATGGAATTAGAGAGCTGCAGTTATTTTGCCTGTCATGCTTGGAAGCAACCCAATTAGTGTCTATGAACTTATAGAACAAATACTTAAATCTGCACATTCTTCACAATGTGAAGTCTGGAATCACGTTTGGGAATGACTGTGCCTCAATGCAGATGTTGGACCAAAATCAGGCATGTTATGGAGCCCACCAATACAGTAGTACAGATAATTCCTTTAAGTCAAATGGTGTCCCATAGGAACACAGTCTTCTGGGATGATGGCAGTAGCGTAATGGTGGTACAGCTGATGTTCTGTAGGTGAGATGCATGTGCAATTTTCTAATTGTAGTTTTTAGTTCCTGTAAAGCATAGTTTAATATGAATGATCTTACCTGATTTCCTTGTATCCTTGATGCAATAGAATTTGTTATGGTGAGATTGGAGCCTACTAGTTTATATAATGAATGTGTTGTATAATAGTCAGGAACTGATTTGAAATGGAGATTTAGAGGCTTATATGACTTGGACGACCAAGTCTGTGAGTTTGTGTGAAGTAACATACCCAAACGATATGGAAAGCTCTTCAGATAGCATGAGAAACGTTACGTTATTTCCCAGTTTTCATCATGCGTCTTCCTACGTGCTAGTATCATTCTGCTACTCGATAGAATTCTAATACTACTGGAAACAAAATTAGATCTTCAGTGAGTCTAATTCAGTTGAATTAAATTTTAAGGGAATGATGTGCTGGTAATTCTGAGTACTCTGAGAAGACTGATAAAATCATGTCCTGAGCAAATACAGACGCAATACTTGAGACGAAGGGAAACTTTTCACAATTGTTCTACATCTCTTTCTACATCTCTTTAGAAAAAGGCAAAACAGGTGGAAAGTTGGATTTAATCAAACATGAATAAACTTTGACTAGAATCAGCTGAACTATTTCTCACCTGCCAAATTTGACAGAATTGTAGTATACTTAATAGTATGAGGTGTTTAGTAGCAGCTGTAGTACTGCATGATGCTCTTATCATTCATGCCCCTCCTGGAGAGGTGATGGCCTTACGTTTTGCTGGGGGAGGCTTAGATTGGATATTAAGAAAAATTTCTTCTCAGAAAGGGTGGTAATGCGCTGGCACAGGCTGCCCAGGGAGTGCTGGAGTCACCGTCCCTGGAGGTGTTCAGGAACCATGGAGATGTGGCACTGAGGGACGTGGTCAGTGGGCATGGTGGGGGTGGGTCAGTGCTTGCACTCTGATGACCTTCATGATCTTTTCCAACCTTAATGATTCTATGATTCTACAAAATAAAAATATGTTAGAAGTCAAGACTTGTAAGCAGTGTGACACATAAACAACCATCGTTTCCGAGTTAGTGGGATAATGGATTTTTTTGTTTCTAGTTACTACTTATAGTTACTGCTTTATCAGTAACTTTACTGTCTGTATAAAAATCATTAGTTTTTAGTAGCTGACTCTCTGACTCAGGAATGTAACAACACAATGGCAAAGTTAACATGCTGATGTTGACCAAAAGAATGAACTATTGTGGGTAATTTTGATTAAGAACATAAGATCAGAGGCTATTTTTACACAGGTTAAAGTCCAGTTTCTAAATAATACTTTTTGTTTTAATGGATCTGCTTAGGTACAAAAATAAATGTATCTGAATTTGGTTATAAAATGCTAGGAGAAACAAAAAGTTATTGAGTGTCTCTCTTTCAATAGAATTCTGTGTTGTTCTTCAGTGACCATCGGTGTTTGGCATGTTGTATTTCCTTTCCTATCCTTTTTGATCTTAAAAGGTATTTGCCTCTGTAAACAACAAAAGCTTTTACTTTGCAAAGGTAAACAAAATGAACCAGGCAAGATGCCTGCTCCTGGGGGTGCTGTAGAATTTTGTCTATCTAATGACTTAATCCTCTTGTATGTATCTGTTTATTTTAAATCTGTAATATTATTCAATTTCAGTATTTTTTACTCTTTCCATTTAATCTTTTCTTGATCACAAGAGAGCCAGCTGTATGAGTTGGGAGAAGCCTTGGAAGTACTGTGCTATTCCTTCTCAGTGATTCTTAAGCTAATCCGTAGTTAAACATGCTAAATGTCTTAAAAAAGAAAGTTAATGTAGTTAACAAACTTATTTAAATGGGGTGAGGGGGGTGGGGGTGTCAGGGAAGAGTTGTGAAATACCATATTTGCTTGGAATTGCATAGTTTATGTACAGACAGGTCAGTCTGGTTAAGATAAAATTTCATGTCCCCAGTAGGGCCGTGGAAGCTTTTGAGCATCTTGAACAACATCAAAGTTAATGCTGCTTGTGGTTAAGGACAAAAAAAGCACAGTTAGAGAGAAGCAGAAGTGGTTCAAGAGCTGTTCAAGAAGTTCAAGATGTACTTTCGGTATTTTGACAAGGAGATCCCTCAAAAATGGATTCCTTAACTTGCAGTAATCTCATATCCCTTGAGGCTTGTATGTGTGCAGAGAAAAGACGTTCATGATTGGGATTAGTTTTCTCATCTAAACACAAATGTTTTTCATAACCACAAACAAGGGATGGAGACAGATGTGTTAGCTATCTAAGTACTGCTACATATCTTTGTTAGAAAATGTTCTTCTTTCTTCAAGCTTGAGTTGTAAGAATTGTACAAACACCAGTGTTTGGTGGCACAGAATTCTTTTGCATCTCCAGGATGTTCTAATCTATCCATTGTCCACTGCCATCTCCTACATGGTGGATATCCTAGCCCTAGGACTTAGGGCTGTCTGCAGCCTGCTTTTTGTTGTACCCAAGTATCCTTAGTACAGAGATGTGCAGTAGAAGCTCTAGGCTGCCTTGGCCTCATTACCATGTTTAACCTGTCCAGGGGAGTGCAGGAAGGTAAAGAAGCTGTGGCACCTTGCTAACATCAGAAACAGGCGTGGAGCCAGGGTGGCCAAAAGATTTTGAGATAAATTGCAGGGCATGAATTTTCTTTGGTCTTCATAAATGTCTATGCTATTTTCATTTTTAATGATACATTAGCAAGTTGGAGTTTTGATATATTTCGCGTTTGTGTGCAGTATAATTGCGGTGAGCTAAGCGTGGAAACATCAAACCACCACATGTGGAATTGCTGATCTGATCTGCTCAACATCAGTTTGAAACAACAGCTTGCTTTTATGGTTCCATGCAGTACCTTATTGTAAGATGTCTGCTTCTTAACTGCCAGTCTGGCTTTGTATTCTGCTTGTTCCAGAAGCGAGGTCTTAGTCTGTACAAGCAGCTTTAAATGGAGACGATGTTAGTTGTCTGGGTTTTCCAGGATTTCTGTAACTTACGTTAATTCACCTCAGTGTGAAGTTTCTCTGTTAATTTGCCTTCACTTCCTAAATGCTGGTAGGCATTTGATGTCTGGATTTTGCAGACAGATGAACTATCAGTCAGAATAGCTGGACACAACTTGGCCCTATGCTGCTGACACTTCGGTGGTTCTGCCTTGCGTATGGCAAATGCAATCTGAGGTCTTAGGCTGGTGGTAAATGATAGCAGCCTGTCTGTGGGAATGAGCTGGTCCTTGATAACGCCCGTGGTGGCATAGCCTGATGCAAACTGTAACTTACAACTGAGAATACATCACTTTTTTATATGGCTTTTCCTTGTACCTGACCTATATGTTCAGATGCTCTTTGTAGAACTGATTAAAACAAAATGTCTCTGGATTTTGCTTTATTTGCTGGCTGTTTTTGTGGAGACTGGCGGGAGAGGAGTAAACCTTTTCCTGATCCCATCAGAATGCAGGTGGCGTGAACGTGAGGAAACACTGAAAGTTTTAGGGCTGTTACACATGATTTTATTGGCAGGTTAAGTTGCCTTTATGTATCTATTTACTTTACTTGCTTAGAAACCTTTTGTGATGCCGGTGTTCTATTAGCGTGAAACATCTCCCATGTTTTAAGATGGGTTTGTGTGGATGATTTTAGTTCCGTGTTGCACAGTGGTAACCCTACTTGGAGCTGCTTTAGGGTTGCCTGCTTTGTTACTCTTGACCATCACATGCAACTCCAGGAGCGTGAATGTTCAAGAATATTTCTAAGATACTATGAAGCAAAAGCAAATTTTCTGTGCTTTCATGCATTAAGAAGTATTGTCTCTAATTGGCTTCAGTAGCTACTGACAATGTTGTTCTAGTTTTAGATTTACCTGTGTCTGTGGGGACAAAAAACGTGAGTTGCATGGCGTGCTTTATTTTCAGCTTGTTTGCTGTAGTAAGAGGCTCTCTTGTAACATAGGCTGCTTTTTCTATTTTGACCTTCTTTGTTTGCATTTTTTTAATTCTGCTGAAGGTTAAATATTGATAACATCCTGTGGAACAGAGCTTGAATGTGTTTTTTTTAATTGAACTCCAAGGTTTGGGGGCATTTATTAGAACCGTTTAATCTTAGGCCAATTTAACTAGTAGCAGACTAATAAAAATAATAATGTTGGGCTTCCTGCCATGACAAATGTTGACTTACCCTTATAAAGTTGACTAAAAACTAATAACCTTTAAAGTATAGGAGTATGGAAATTCAGCCAGTAATATGAAGTCTGAAACAGAGTGGTTCTGTTTTAGTTTGCTGGCACCACTTGTGAATTATGTTTGAAACAAAGGGTGCTGTGCTGTTTCAGTTTATGGAGTCTCCCATTTAAAACACTGTTAATTCCTTTGAGACTAATTTCTATTAAAATCTTTGCACCAATGAGTGCTCCCAAACACCGACTTAATACTTTAGATACGTGTATGTCTAGGTTCACAAACAGTGTATTAAAAAGGAAAAAAGTGCCTGTCATATCTTTGATAACACGTCAAGAAAGTTAGCAAACCCAAGTCAGCTTCTTCCGGTCGTTATCTAAGAACCTGTTGGTTCGGGAAGTCCTTGAACTCCAGTAACACTGACACTAGTAAGCTGCTTTTAGTGAGCATTGCTGGTATCAGCTGGTTTGTGTGTGGGCTGAGAGGAGGTTAGTTCGCCTTTGAAGGCAAAGGGAGTAAGTTCTAATACTTTAAAATGATACGTTCCTGTTCAAGTTTCCACGTAGCACTTGTTTTCTAGGCTGACTTAAAAAATCTCTGCACATTCCTTTGGTTGAGTTTATTTGTTTTCAAATACATTCAGAAAAATCAACAGTGCAACCACAGTGGTGCTGCACATGGGCTGAGGATGAAGTGTAATGAGCCCTTAGCGAAATATTTTCTCTTGTTCGTCAAACCCAGCAGCAGTTGCCTGCTATGTAGGCTGCTGTTGAAGTTGCTGATAAGAGAGTCAGGTGGAAAACCAATCATGCTAGCGGTGATCATACATTTGCTTTTACTGCTCGCTGGTCAGGAATACGGAGTGAAGGAATTTTGAAATGAGATACCGAAGCAAATGAAGATCTATTATAGGGCACCTAGACTACTGTTCTGTGCCCTGCAGTATGTGTTATCCAGGCCATTGGCTCTGCTATTCTGAGGACAATGCAAAGGGAATCTGGCCTAGTCCTTTTTGTTTCCTTTCCTTCTGTTTGTTAGAAGATTAAAATCAATCTTTGCTAGAGCCATCTATCCATCCAAGTGTGATAATTAAGCTCTGGGTGGCCTTGTTAAATGACAGTGATAGAAAACTAATCAATATTATCAAATAGATTTAACTCACTCTGACAGGAAGGCGCTTACTTTGAACTTTGGAGGAGCTCTATTCTTTACATACGCTACTAAAAGAATATTTTTACTTTGTGGATGAAGAGTGTGAGAAGGGCTAGCTTCTTCCCTCAAGTTCCCCCCTCTAAAAGCTTTTCAGATCTGCTTACTGTGTTGCTAGATGCAATATATCCAATTATTAGATGCTGATTTTGCACATGAAGAAATGATAACATCAGTGTAGGTGTCAGCAACTGCAGTTAGTTTGAGTGCCTAATTCTAACTTTGTACTGTAAAATGCTTTTGTGGCTGTTGAATGTTTCGCTTGCCCAGGAGCAGGTGCTATGTGCAAAGATTTGGACTCCTCAGTTGCTATTTATCTCTGTTAGATGGAGACAAAAGCAACGATACAGAAATTCTCCCTTTGCTAAAGTTATGCCATTTTGAAATTACCACATTACAGTTTTAGAAAGCAGCACCTCTTATCAGAATGCTGATATTTGGAGAGCTGTATGTTAAAAGCTGGAGGTTTCCTTTCTTATTCAGCAGTCTATTAGGTTAGAGTTTAATATTAAAAAGATGCTACAAATACAACGTGTGTATTTATAGGATAGAATCATCTTCAGAATGAATTAACAATGAAGCAGTGTCCTTCGTGCCTCATTGGAAGAATGGTAGGCGTGGCATTTTGCAACTTCTTATCTGATATTTTCTTGTCATAAATTTGTGATGATGATTATGCCATTGTGATTACTCTAATCTTTCTTCCTGTCACTTCCCATGAAAAGAATAGATAAAAATACGCTCTCTCAGAAGAACATAGCATTTACTTGAAATGTCTGCTTTATGGTTTCCAGAACCATCCAGACACAGATTTGCTTATTTTTCAGTTTGTGCAGTTTTAAGAGCTCCTTTTGAGGATGTATATACACGTGGTATTTCCAGTTCTAATTTTTTGCTTTCTGAATTCAAATATTCAGATGTTACTGAAGTCATCTTGAGTTCAAATATACAGTTCTCTCTGAAAGCCAGCTGCGCTTTGTTCTAGTCTAGTCAGGTATTAATTTGGCTTCATTTGGACTGTGCAGCCTTTGAAGTTTCTGCACTCATGTTTCCCTCAGCTTTATTTAGCCTTTTATCAAATTTAAAGCACTGTCAGATTAACATCACATATACCAGCTCCACATTTTGGAAACTTTGCCAAACTGTAGCCTGGATCTTTTGTTTTCTAACTTGCCATATTGTTTCAGCAAGCCTTTGTGACTGACAGTGTAGTCTAACGTTCAGTTTTATTTCAAAGCTCTGAAATGAATTTTTTTAATATCAGTATTGACTTTAAAAGGTCAGGCAAGAATTGTTACTCCTGAATTTTTTTGTCCTAACCTGGCCCGGTTCCCAGTGGATCCAGCCGCTAAATCCCATCTGCTTCTCAGTTCCCTGACCTTGGGGGGGCGGGTAGGAGGAGTGATGGCTTTGGGGGTCTCCAAGTCCTTTGCATACACTCAAGAGACCCAGACCTGGAGTCTCATGTTTGTTCTTCCTGAACAGTGTGTCCTTACTGGGGCCGCTTCCTGCTGGATGGACACTGCAGTCACACCATTCTGAGTTCGTGTCTGCTTAGATTCATAGCACAGATATTTTTATTGCAGGACCCCTGGTTAACCAGAAACCCAGATAATTTCAGATACAATATAGTAGTGAAATAATGAACACATGTAATAGGAATTCCTAACCACAATCAGTTTAGGAAAAAACAAACAGCAAAACAAACAATGCTGAAGTGGTTTGGGAAGCAGCATCTGGAGTGCAACCCCCTGGTCTTATTGGGCTAATGTGCAAGTGCAGGCTCTGGTCGGTATCTCTGAGTAGAGCAGAACAGCTCTCATGCTCTGTTTTCCCTGTGATCTGTTGGTTGTGAAGAGCAGAGCCTTTGATTAGAAAAACAACCATCTGTTTAAAACCCACTTTTTTATGCACCTGTCTGGAATTTTCCCTGTACAGGTCATTGGTCTCAGTAGTTCATCTTCTCCGAGTCGCTGGTTTGAACAGACCTTGCAGATTACGTGAGAATAGTAAAGGAGGAGGTAGGGCAGAACAGATGTAGTCCATGCAACAGAAAAGCTGTGACCTTGCCAAGAGTGACCAAGAGTTTCAGTATTATTATCCTACAGTTTTTGAATTGCTCTGGTAGAGTTCTGTTTCCGTTGTGCTGTCACAACCTTCCTATACAAGCATTATTATTCCACAGCAGAAGAGATGGCTCAGTATGGATTGCAGTCACTGCTGGAGGTCTCTGAGGGATGTGACACCTGAAGGTTGGATGAGTTCTCACTTCCAGCTGGGTGTCGTAATCTACCAGACTGTTTCTAATGCAGGGTGAAAGTCACCCTTCAAGTATACAGAAAGCTTTCCCCATGACAAAGAACTCCTGCTTTACAAATTAGTTCTGAAAGTATATCTTGTTAAATGTGAAGTCTTAGAATTCAGAAACTATTGATTCATTATCTTAAATGATTGTATTAGAATCCTGTAATAACGCTGACCTCTCATAATTGAAACACTGAATTCCTAATATGTGCTGTGAATTTTAGCTGTTTTGAATTCTGATCAGATTTCTCCATGTGAGATCAGCGTATGGTGCACTACATGAGGAAGACAAAACGTGAGGCCCTTTGCAGATGTACTTCACTCAGTGATGATCTAACTCTCCTTTGACAGCTGGGTGAGATGCTGACATCTGGTGGCTTAAAGCAGGGACCTGCAGAAGAGCATGGTGCTTTTTGATAATGATTGAAACTGGTGTTTCTTATCTTTAACATCATTTTCTGTAGCCAGTAAGGTTTTGCAGCACAAACATCAATAACATTAGTTTTATATACATTTGAATGTGTGTGTGTGTATATGTGTGTGTATATATATGTATGTATGTATATGTCTCTGCCTGGACAGTTTTCTCCTTGAAGCGGACGGGGGAGTTTTAAAGCAGGGGCTGTACCGTATTTCCCCTGGGACTGTTGGCATCACTGGCTAGTAGACAGCGCAGGTTTCAGGCAGCCTTTGGACTGTCTGAGATGAAGAAGGGGAAGTCATATTTCCTTTTTTCACTTCCTCTCCCTCTTCAAGAGAAAGAAGATGATTTCCCTTCTTTTTACTCAGGCTGATTTTCTCTGGGGTTATTTGATGCTGTGCCTCAATTTTCACAGCTGACTGAGGTTTGTGTGCCCCATAGGGCATACAGTGTCATTAATGAACTTTAGCTGTTGTCGTCCTCGCAGATGCAGAAATAGGCAAATAAGAACTAACTAACTTCCATTTCTTACTTAGTTTTAAACTCTACTCAGAAAGATTGATTCAAGCCTTTGCATTGTACACAAATAATGTTGCAGAGATGCAGTGAAGTACTGTTGTACTTTCTTGGTTATCTCTTCTGCTGTCAGTAGATTCAACAGAAAAGTATCTGAGAGTTCCTAGGCATAGTTTTGTTAGAAGTTAAAACTGAACGACCATTTGTGCAAAATTAGGAATTATACTTCACAGTACATGTGTAAAAGGTCTGCTAGACTTTGGGGAGCGTTTAACTTTCAAGCTATGATGTAGCTATGTAACTATTATTTTTTTGTATCTATTTTGTCTTTGGACCGAAGAACATACACTTAGCAGTGAATTGTAGGATTACAGAAGTGATACAGCAGTAAAGAAGGAGAAATCTTTTCTTCTTAATCCTAGTCCTGTTTTATTTTCTCTGAAGTCCGTATACTCTTGATTTTCAGGTTCTGCTTTGGGGGTGTGGTACTTCCTCTGAAGTAACGCTTGCTGCCTTGCTGCTAGCAAAAGCTGTGCTGCTAGAGTAGCACCAGCTGCCTGCCTGGGACTTGGTGTCCTTGCACTGCAGTGCAGCACAGCTGACAGCGAGCGGGCTGTGCCATGGGATGTCACTGGTGCTGCAGGACTGGCGTTCTGAGTGGTCATCAGAAAGAAGCAGCTGATGGCTAAGCCAACAGTTAGAGAAGAATTACAGTAGAATCTCAAGATTTTTCTTCTTCAGGAGTTGGAAGCTGTGTAGATATGCTAGCCACGCTGCAATGACGTAAAAATAATACTCCTTCAAAAACCTGTGTCAAAGACGTGATTGCTGGAAGGAAGGAATATCACTAGCAGTGCATTGGTGAAGATAAAGAAGCTTGGTTTAGGCTGGTAAAATTCTTTAATACTGAGTTTTGTATGTGGAGGAGTACTGTATTTTTGCTAGAGGGTTTAACACTTTGTCCCTCATTTCAGCAGGCATTTGTGGACTTCCAGGTCTGCCTGCTGGGAAGTAAATTAAATACATAGCTGCTGCTTCTCACCGTTCCTCTGCTGCAGTTCTGATGGAAGAAAATTTTGCTTGCCTCAAGTACAGATGGTGATCATTGCTGCTTTTTTTTTTTTCCCCTATCAAGAAGGATGATAAATCTGCATTATTTCCAGGATTTGCCTCTCTGAACAAAAGCATAATAGGCATGCTTCATTTTTATAAAGATATGTCTAGGAAACAGGAGGCATAGGAAGCCTACACAAACTCTGTAAGCATGGCTGAAAAGGAAAGATGAACTGCTTTAGGATGCCCTTGAAATAAGATGGTGGATGTTTTTTTTTAACATCACTTGGCAGGTTTGCCTCTTTTTCTGTCCAAAGTTGCCTTTTGCATGTGCTGTTCAAGATCCATTAAATGTCAGATGGAGGTTAGAAAGCCAAGGGTAACTGTTTTATTTTTATGTATTTGTACTATTTTTTTATTGTGTTTTGATTTCTGTTTGCAGTTTTGTTGTTTGTTTGTTTTTAAAATCTGCAGGACAACAGACATATTATACTGAAGTGCTTATTATATATTATGAGCTGTTAAAAAGTGTATGTGAAAAGAAAAATACTGCTTTATGGGAGAATTTTATTTTATTTTTTTTGCAAAAAGAAATTATGAAAATGTTATTAATGTATTTGTCAGTATGCATAGGTATTTCTGTAAGAACGTGTACTCAATAGACACTTAGAGTTTGATCTGAATCATATTTTCTAGAGTGAAATACATTTAAATGAACAAAATCACATACTGACTGTGCAGGAAAGCAAAGAAACAGACTCGGTTTTATTTGAAAGTATTCATTTCAATGACAAGGTCATCATAGCACACATTAGCTGCAAAGCACTGCTGAAAATGTCTATTTTTAAGAATAAGTTCTTGTAATAAAATATTTGTCTCTTTATCCCTCTTTCTTCCCCTGCCACCAGCCATGCCAACTTCTCCACGATTACATATTTCCACTGTTTCCAGTGGAAATGGATGGGACTGGGATGTACCAGCCAGGAGTAATCTGTCATTGTCAGCATTTGAAACTGCTATTTATTTACTACTCACTCTAATTATATACCATATCTGCAAACTTGTTTTTTATGAATACTTTCTTAGGAAAATCAGCAAAACTGGCAGCAGTGTTTATGTAATAATGCTCACATTCCCCCCCTTTTATTCCCTTTCCTTTTTCCTAATACAGGAGCCCAGTAACAAGCGGGTCAAGCCTCTTTCTAGAGTTACATCACTAGCAAGTCTGATTCCTCCTGTACGGGCTACTCCATTGAAGCGGTTCAGCCAGACACTTCAGGTAATAACAATAAATGCATTGCTGCATTAAACTGCATTTCTAAAAGGGGAAAGCACACACAGATACACACACACTTACTTTTAGGTTAATATGGGAGTGTGAAATCCACGTGCATGTGTGGATGCAAGCGCACACACCACTGTAAGACGACAGGCTTAGGTAATTTATGACTACAAAATCACTCAGTTGAAAAACTCAAAACTCTTACCTTAAGAAACACTTCAGTATCCAGATAATTAATGTTTATTAATTACCAGGAAAACTATTACACCTGGAGCAAAGTATTACAGTTGCTTTTGAAATGTTTTGAAGAACAGGGTTTTCCATGACAGTGCTTCCTGTTAACTTTGACTGATTTCTTTGAAAATGTTATTTTTGGTATAGCCAGTCAGACAGGACTGACATGTTTCCTTCTGTGTAATGAACTTTGACCTTCCCTAGAGAAAAGATGTAGTGAAAAATTGAAAAAAGGTAATCTTCCAAAGCTGCTGCTAAAAATTAATCAAAGGCAGCAAATTTTAAATGAAACTAAGAAATTGAATCATTTTGTAGATGAAATTTCCATATTATACGTTAGATGCATAATATTTAACATAGCCCTGAATAGAACTTGAATTTATGAAGTATTAATGCCTTCAGACCTAGTGATTTGAAAACGTTTGGGTGCTCAACTCCTAATGATTATGATGAGTGAGGAGCATTTGAGAGCTGAAATACTGCTGGGGATCTGGTCTAGAAAACTTTGTAAATAGCACTGTTTCCTCTTTAAAATAGTTTATGTGGTGAAGTATATGTGCAATCCAAAGAGAATTATTTAAAAATGCTAATTTCAATGAAGAGAGGAAATATAATTATATCCAGTTGTATTAAAATGTTACTTTATCAAAAGTAGCTTAGAGTAAGTGATATTATCTATTAAATAGAAGGTCATGGGAAAGAAAAAAACAAAACAGCAAAACACTTCTGTAATGGTAGTTGTCTCATAAACAGATATTAGAGCATTTATTTAACATTGATTTTCCTGTGATTGATTCCTGCTATTTTGAAAGCACAGACATTTGCATACAAAAACTGTATTTGTAGGGGGTGGAGAAGAGGCAAAATGGCTGAATTGCCTTCAGTCTGGGTTGGATCCAGAAGGTATATTATAGCGTGACTAGAGCAGAGATGCCTGTATTCCCCAGAGTGTATAAATCTCCTCCACAGTCTGCCTGAAGGAAAAAATTGGCCTGACTCTGAAAGGCCTACATTAGTTCCAGTTGTGAGGCGTGTGGAAAGTGAATTAATTTTTGGCTAAACTGCTTCTGAGCACGGCACTTCCCTTTTCACAGCCTTCCACAGCTGTTGTCCTCATTTAAGTACCTGTGCTGTCATTTTATAGTGATTGGTTTGTCCAGTACAGTATGGGATTTAATCAAGTCTGATTTCAGCTATTGAAACAAACTGTGCTTTCATGCATGTACTAGCAGTCTCCATAGATCCTAGTGAGAGCTACATAAATGTGTTTCAGGACAAATTTTTACAGAAGTAGGCGTGGAAATGGTGGGTTTGTAAACTCTGCTCTTGTGAGTTTGTAAGTAGTAAGTCCTGCTGTTGTGAGCATTTCTGTCTTACTCTGTTCCTCTTGGTTTAAATAATGTATTTTAAGTAACTCTTCTGCTTCTAAGCAGATTAAGCAGTGATGTTGTTCATACTTCCCCTTCTAAGTAACTGAGCTTGGAAGAGCTGCAATGAGAAACTGACTTCTGTGTTCTCCAAGTCCTAGATCCGAATCTTTCCAGGTGGTGAATGCTGGTAGTGGCTCTCAAAGTGAACCTTCATATCTGGCTGTAAATTGACTTCTTATCTGATTTTGTCAGCAGCAGTAGAAGAGGGGCGAAAAATGTGGTTGACTTTTTGTTTGGGTGCCTAGTTGGAAATTACTTGGAAACATTCTGGGAAGCATGTATAGCCCTCCTACGCTGATGTATTGCTTTAATTTCTTATTTTACTGTGTATTTACAGAGTTACCAGTCTGTCTTGTGGAACCCTAAAGTGCTGAAGGGTTCTGTTTTTTTTTAATAATACTTCAAAAAGAAAGTTAATTTTTCTCATTGGATGAATTTTCATGTGTCTTCATTGTTAAGTTATTTCGATCAAAAAACAAACACTGATAGTATCAGCAAAAGTAATCAGAAAATTCTGCATTTATTTCATGGAAATTCAAACAAATCTTATATAATTCTTTTTGAATGAAAAGTATGTTTGATTAAAAAAAAAAAAGTTGTGTGTAATTTTCCTTACCTCTGTACATGTAAATTCTGTATTAGTGGATTTTCTGCATGCTGGTTGAAGAGAATTACCTTTGTACCTGAGAGCTGTGCAGTGTTTTTTAAGATGCATTCTTAAAAACTTCTGCTGTTTCGGATATTTTTTGATTATAGAGTTATAGGATAGATTAGTTTTTGTGTCTTATTTCTCAACTTTATTATCATTTTTGCACATTATTGTCAGTACTTCCCACTGGGATATAGAGTAACAAAATACATGAAATCTTTCTGGGTCACTGTGTTTCTGTCACGTAGAACACTGTAGATTGACTGAATAATTCTGTTAACTTCATCACTGACAGAGCATCTTTCTGTCTGTATTTCTACAGGATACCAAATGCTAAGCAGGTATTCTTATCTGATTATCCACCTGGAAAAATACTTTATTTCATAGCTATATTTTCAGTCTGCATCATGCACGACTAATGATTGTGATGATCTTCTTGTTTCTGTTTGGTGTTATTCACAGCTGTGCTGTTAGACTTAAAAGCTGCAAATAAGGACCAGAAAAAGAACTCCAGTTGATGCTGATGAGAAAAATTAAAGTCTGGCTAGCTTCCTCTGCAACTTCAGTTTTCATCAGTGTGTCTTGAATTTAAATAGGAAGTCCAAATTGTTTTTATCTTCCTTAGATACATCACAAATTTCTAAAAATTCTTAAGAAGAAAGCTCTTTCTGACATCAGTCTGAATGCTGGAACTTCTATCTATAGTCCCCTTTTCTCAATACATACAGCTGTTTTCTTTATTGCACCTGTAATTAATGTTTGTTAATTGCCAGAATTAACATCAGTAACACATTGACCCTTCACGGTAACCGTGTGTTAACAGTCAGTGAATGTTATCACAGTCAGACAAATACAGTGAGTACAACCAGGAGCTGGGGTCTTGTTCTTCCCCAACTCGTCTAATTTTTGGATTTTATAAGAAGATTTAAGTAGTTTCAGAGTTTAATAGGCATGGATTTTAACTGGCATGCTTGGGCAGGTTTTTTGTTTTTGTTTTAAGGAGGCCAGAAACTAAGAGAGCATTTTTAAAAGACTGAAGATGTAGAAATAATATTTTGACATTTCTACAGTTCCCTTGTAGTGTTCTACTAATTTTCTTCCCCTAGTGGTAACTGCCAAGGCACCATCACAGAACCTTAACTTGTTTTTAAAATTTGCTGGCTAAACTTCTAAATGTAGCTCTCCAGTCCACTAAAGTAGTATGTCTTTGTTTATTTCAGAAAAAAAAGGTAAAATAATAGAATTGAGATGATTAGAATGATGTACATCTGTCTTAGACTATCAGTGTTTTATGGAAATCATTTCTTTATTTGCCTTCTAAAAAAAAAAATTAGGCTTATATACTGGGTTTACTTCTCATTTCTATTCTTGTCTGTTACAGCATTGGAAATTCAAGTCTGAGTGACTTTCAAGTGACAAAATATTAATTTTAGCATTAAATAGTATTTCCCTGGTGATGCATTAGTTTCTATTTATGCCTTTACAAGTCAATTTCCACAACTTATCTGAAGAAGTGAAAGATTTGCAGTTTCCTAATGTGTGTCAGCCTTTTTGTGCCCCTTCTGTCCAATGGAAGACAATATGGAATTTTAGAGAATAATATCAAGCACTCTGCAATGCAGAGAAACGTGACTGTCAGTGGATGTGAGAACTTACTTTTCTCAACACATTGTATGGAGTTTGTTTGCTATTATGGGGTGTATGTTGTTTTATAACACGTTCTATGACCTTTTGTTAAAAGCTTTCAAGATCAAGGCATTTACTTTAAAGATCAGTTTGTCTGCTTCTTTTCTTCATAAGTATTTTCTTCATTCAACACGAAACATTCCTTTAAAAAGAACATTACTACTACTACAAAGAAAGGAGCTGTATGCTTGAGGATGTATATGGGAATTCATAGAAAGGGGCATTCCACCGTGGGTCATGGAATGACAACTGTTCTGCTTGGCTACGTTCTCATGGTTGGTGATTTGTGGATGCAACACGTCTGGCTCTTTTTCCCTAATCTTTCCATCTGCCTGTGAAAATAACGGGCTCTGTGATTCATCATTATAATAAGTATAAGTAGGGCTCAGAATGACTTCTGTTATTTAAAAAAAAAAAAAAAGACGTAGTTTTTATTTATATGGTGTATTCTAGTTTAAAAACATTGTGTTCATAGGCATTGTTAGCATTTCATGGGCTTTTGTCTTCAGAGGAGAATTTCAAATATTGTGCTTTGTATATACTGCTTTCAACCTGGAAATGAAGAGAATTTATTTTGTTTTGAATATTCTTACCCACAGCAATTGAAAGATGACTGTGTTACGTAAGGCAGGTTTTAAATAACAACAAAAATGTAGTGTATTTGAACAATTTGGAATACTTGAGATACTTTAGAGGTGAGACCTCAGAGCGAAGCCTCTAATTTTAATGAAACAAGAAAGGAAAAATTTGAAAATAACACCACGAGAGTGGAAAGTACTCATCCGTAGCCTGAACTCTTTCTAGGAGTCTATAGAAAAATATGCCTCAATACTCAAAAGTCTCACTTAAAATTAGACTTTGTTTTTATTGCACTTTAAGGCTAAACTACATAACAGAGATGCTAGAACACTTCATCTCAGTTTAAAGGCTCCAGAAATACATAATTTTCCATTTGCGAGCGCTGATTTTTTTTAATACGTTTTCTTTAAATTCTAAGAAATAAGAAGGTGATGTGAAAGAATCTAACTTGTTGCTGATCATAAACAGTAAAATCTGACTATTAGCATACTTTTTCCTTGAAGACAATGCTTGTTCTTTTCAGTCAGATACCATTTCAAACTTTCTACGTGAATTAGTTTCTTGCTCCTATGATCTGAAAAAGCCGGAAGTTACCGGTAGAAAGGCTTACTTCATGTATGAAAACCACTTTGGTCAGATAGAGCATTAAAACAAAGACATTTAAATCCTGCTTGTATTTATGTATCTGGAATGGCAATACCAGTTGAATCTTTCATGATTCTGATAGCCTGATAATAAATAAATAAATACAATTGATTAACAAGATAGTAAGGTTTTGAAAGGCAGCCTCACTTTGAACCTTTCTTCTGCCCAGGTGAGACCATTAGTTACTGAAACCATTAGTTACTGTGCAATGTAATGCACATTTCTACCTGATATCCTCAAGACCCATAGCTTAGATGTGATTGCAGTGGGAGCAGGGTTGGACTCTTCTCACTGGTGACAGGACAAGGGGAAATGGCCTCAAGTTGCGCCAGGGGAGGTTTCGGTTGGAGATCAGGAAAACCTTCTGTATAGAAAGGGTTGTTAAGCACTGGAACAGGCTCCCCAGGGAGGTGGTGGAGTCATCATCCCTGAATATGTTTAAAAACCGTTTGGATGTGGTGCTCAGGGACATGATTTAGCGTTGTGTTGTTAGAGTTAGGGTAATGTGGTTGGGTTGTGATTGGACTTGATGATCTTGAAGGTCTTCTCCAACCTGAGTAGTTCTGTGATTCAGCGATCTCAGTACAGCCATCTGAGCAGTTGCATCCTCCAGAAAACAAACCAGCCAACACAACAATACCAAATTTTACTGTCATAGGTTTTGGGAGTTTCTAGGTAACAAATGAAGCTTTCTTCCAAAATGAGCAAAAAGTATTCATACTGGTTTTTGTCTCTAAAATTTGTATTAGATTCTATAATTTTCAGAATTAGGGGTCTACTCGGATCTGTGTTGTGCATGAATAATTCTTGTCTGTTTACTGAATTGAAATTTTATTCAGCCATATTGATGTGTCATATCATTCTGGCATTATCCCTGTAGTTCATTCTTGTTACATGGTATATAAATGTATTGTGCAGTTTTGTATGGTTTTAAACATGTTGAGAATAGGAGATGGACATAGGAATGGAATTACTAAAATAACCTTTAACATTAATAACATTCCCAGTAAAAAAAATTGCTATTAAGTTTCTTTAAAAACTATTCAGAAGTGTTTGAATTATATATGTAAATCAATCTGAAAAAAAAACCACACAGTGTGAATTTGATATAACAGGAATTATACGTCTGTGTATTTCTAGCGTTCTATCAGTTTCCGCAGTGACAATCGCCCAGATCTGTTCAGTCCACGGCCATGGTCTCGAAATACGCCCGCTGCTAACACGAAGCGAAGAGACAGCAAACTATGGAGTGAGACCTTTGATGTTTGTGTCAATCATATGCTTACATCTAAAGAAATCAAGCGTCAAGAGGTACAATTTTTTTAATTATTACTATTTTTTGACTGTAAGTCTTATGTTCAGAAGTCATCTTTAAATCATGGAGTGACAAATGCTAGTAGACATTAGGATAGTACTTGAAGCTTTCTTGAAATTAAGTAGAAGACCACCATTTCTGCAAGAAGCAGAATTCCATCCGCAAGCATTATAATTTAACCTCTGTTAAACTGGTATAGTCTTTCTTAAAACCATCTCATCATATTTCTGTAATAAATATGAAGTTACTCTGGCTGCATGTATGTACGTGCTCTGTATGACAGTTTCTGTAGGGATGGTTGATAGTCTGGTGTTTTATTTTATTCTGATACTGATGTGTGAGCATGCTAGTTCAAATACAGGTGTTATGTATGCACAGAAAAGTGTAATGATTTGCTCTGTAGGAAAATACTGTTTTTGAGGAAATCTTCAGCATCAGAAAGATAACATGTTAATCAAAAATGTATCTTGCAAAGAAAAAAAAATGAGTACATTGGTGCTCTTAATGTGTTGCACAAGGCAAAGTCTACATAGTTCATGTTACAGCCAATGGCAAAGCTCCCACTGAAATCAATAAAGGAGAAGTATGTTGTACTGACTGGGTTAAGTTGCTTTGTCTTGACAGAAACCCTGTGGCCAAGTGAGGTAGCCAAGAAATGGGAACCATAAGCTTCTATAGGTCTGTTTGCACAGGCATACTTCAAGGTCTGGTTGCTGTATAAGTTCAACTAAATTTTATAGCAGTATCAGCAAAGTTTGTAACAATCTCTCCCAGAGTATTTCAGGGACTAGAAGTCATAAATCAAACAACAACAACATCGGACATTTCTTTTGCAGATTTTAACGCTAAATCATTCTCAGAAATAACTTCCAGAATTGAAAACTTCAAAGGCAGTTTATTGAAAAATAAACTGTAGAAACTGTTTGCATAGCGTAACATTCATTACTGGCTTGAAGCAGAAGCCTGGACCTTTCAAAGAACTTAGATAAATGAGTTTTCCATGGGAGCTTTCCATGAGGGTTCTGCTTTATGTTGGTTCTTGCACTGCATGCCACAATACAGTATCTGAACCACTTCCAGGAGTCAGTTAACTCACACTATGGCAAGCCTTCCATGTATGCATGTTATCAAGCTAAGGGAATCTGCAGTAGCTGAAGACGTTATTCTATGATTTATGAGAGTTTAAAGCCTTGACTGTAATATTAATAATTTTAACTGAGCAAAGTGTTGTTAACTTTATCGTACTCCAGTTTAGAATGAAATTATGTAATAAGTAAATATAAAGCTATTCTGGTAAACCAGTGTATAAGCATAGAGATTATTTTTAATCTGCCAGATTTAAAGTCAGAAGTCTTCAAGAGAGGTAACTAACGTCAGCAGGCTGTTATGTATAGCTTGATATTCATAACCAAAAAAAAACAACCAAAAAAAAAAACAGCAAAACATGAACCGATACCAAAATGAAAGTGCTCACAACCAAAGCAGCGTTTTCTAAGATCCGTCTTCTGACCTACTAGACTGCCTGGAACTTTTATTACTGCATGTATTATACAGAACACAAGGCAGTCTTACACCAGTTATTGTATAAATGGTATTTTTTGAACGAAAGTAGTTAAGATAAATTACTCCTATTGTAACTATCTGGTCCAACAGATGTGCTTCCAGATGGGGGAGCTTTATTCAGTACGATATTGTGACTCAACTTTTTCTTAAACTATTTTAAGTTAAAAATATATTCATATTTGTGTCTTTTTTTAGGCTATATTTGAACTTTCCAAGGGCGAAGAAGACTTAATAGAAGATCTGAAGTTAGCGAAGAAGGTCTGTTTAAAAAAAAATAAATAAGAGTATGTACGTGGAGGTGGATAGGGGACAAGTTAAAAAGAACAACATTTCTCAGTGGTTTATCTCTTTTAAAATAATCCTTGCTTTTTACAATTGCTAGAACCGTAAGAGGTAAATAAAAAGCCAACCTCAAAATATATTTGTTTTCCTATTCTTTCTGAAAAACATGATGCATTCATTTAAAAAAAAAAAATTAGATATGCTTATGAAACTTTAAATGTTCTCACAGTTGGTTTATTTTTACTTATGTGAGCTTTAAATGCTATCATTACTTTTTCAGCTACCAGTGATATACTAATTAGAGCTCTCCTTTTTTATCTTCAGGCTTATCATGACCCAATGCTTAAACTTTCCATAATGACAGAGCAAGAGTTGAACCAAATTTTTGGAACGCTGGACTCTCTAATTCCTTTACATGAAGGTAAAACTCAAATAGTCTTTTTCTGCTATATCATTGCACAGTTTTATAGTCATCTGGTTCATTAAGTGATGCCTCTTTTTTTTTTTTTTAATCATGATTAGATCTTCTTAGGCGACTTCAAGAAGTCAGGAAATCTGATGGATCAACAGAACACGTTGGCCATATCCTTGTGGGCTGGGTAAGGCGCATTTTAAAATCAATGTTGGGACTTAGTTTGGAGCTGCAGCATATTATTAACACTTACTTGCAGTTTACGGAAGTATTTACAATTTCCATGTCTAACATAACATTTCAAAAATACATTCTCAAAGTATTTTTGAAAGGTAAAGACAACTGTTTAGAGATGTAACTTTTTCCCTTTTGAGGGATTCTCTGTGAAAGATTTAGATTAGGTTGTGATTTCAAAAACTCTTGCTATTCAGGAAATTAGCAGTTCTTAATATACTTCAAATATAAATCAAGAGTCAGAGTCTGTTCATCTGATGTACGTCACTTAAGGATCTGCCTCTGTTTGTACTCTGATTTTTGAGAGAAATGAGGCTGGAAGGCCCCCTAAAGCCATTTCTGAATGGCTTTCTGTTGCAGTCAAGGTGATAGATAGTTGTTGGTGTGTCAGAGAGATTCATTTCCTTGGCTTGTTTGTTGAAAGGCAGACAGGGTTATAAGAGAGATGCTTATGCTGGCCCGCAGAAGAAAAAGTTCACTGCCATACAGTACCATAAACTCTGAAAAACAGGTTTTGTTGGTTTTGTTGATACAATTGCTCATTATATGAAAAAAGGAGCTCTTATTTAAGGATTTAGATGTGTGAAAGGTTTATTCGTAAGTATATGTAAGTACTTACATTTAGACAGAAAAGGGACTTGACATTTTTAAGGGATTAAGTGATAATAGATATTTAGCTGCTCTATGTGGAAATGCTGCTTTATTATAAACATGAGAAACGTGATCACTGCTATAGTTAATGATAAGCTGTTAAGTGTCAAAAATGATCTCTGGTTTTCATTGCATAAATTAATTTTAGCTGTATGTATTTTCTGGTGTCTTTGAACACCGGTGAACTTCTTTTGAGCCAAATACACAAGATGACTTTTCCTTTGGAGAAAGTTTTATGTATAATTGCATGTAAATACACCAGTATTCACAGAAAGATATATTGTTGTAACCATTATTAAGCTAGCTTTTTTTCACATTAAAAACACAGTTCTGTCATCTTAATTTTGTCAAGATTCTTGAGGGCACTATAGGAAAGATTTCAAGGTCAGCTCAATCAGCTATCAGATATTCAATTTTCTATTCCTTTAACAAATTAAGCTTGTGTAATTTAGTAGGAAAATGCTCCTTGCCCTACGTAACTGCTGTTTTTGTAGGAGTTGTACAAATCATCATTATGTTTACAACCCCATGTTAATTATATTTTGGTCACAAAACGTCCTGCAGGGAGCTGGAAGAAACTTATGTTCTCTTCAAGAGTAAACCTAATTGCACAGAGATGCTTTCATATTTTCGTATTTTCCAGTTCTAATCAAGGAGCATCTATGTCAGATTGCTGTATTGTTCATCTGAAACAGGCCAGCTTTGATGGTACTCGTTTCTAGGCTTTTGTTTCCATTCGTAATTAAAATCGGACTTCTGTGTTCAAATACTGTCTGCGTTAAGTAGTGCACAACTGTTAAGTCAGATATTCTTAATGCTTGGGAATAATGCAGGGGATCTCTAGGAACTGAGGGGGATGAGCTAATCCTCCTGAGTAATTTAAATGATGAACAAGGTGATCAGACGACCACCACTGGAGACCCTATACATGTTGGAAACATTATCATAAATAAACTGTGGATAAATCTCCAGGAAAGACACTCTCAGCATCAGTTCCCAAATTTTGAATCACTTGAAAATTTCTTCATAGCAAACTGCTTCGGTTCAGTTCAGAATAATTTATTACTTCTTTTCCTCAGCTTCCATGCTTGAACTCCTATGATAGCTACTGCAGCAATCAGGTAGCAGCCAAGGCCTTATTGGATCACAAGAAACAAGATCACAGAGTGCAAGATTTCCTGCAGCGCTGCTTAGAGTCGCCTTTTAGTCGCAAACTGGACCTTTGGAATTTCCTTGACATCCCAAGAAGCCGTTTGGTTAAATATCCGTTACTGCTCAGAGAGATTTTGAGACACACACCAAATGATCATCCAGATCAACAGCACCTTGAAGAAGCTGTGAGTTATTAGATACTTTTTTTTCTTTTAAAAAGATTTACAGCACTTTGTGCTTATTAAATATTTAATGAAAACTATATCAATTATGGAAATGCTGACATGAATAGCTGGAACTGCTACTTCTAGCTCCCTTCACCTAATTTAATCTTTTTTCAGTAGCAAAGTAATATCAAGAAAACAAGGGAGTAGTGGTCCTGTGGTGTGTCCACAGCTCATCTGATCCTTGTCTGTTTTGTATTTACCTGTCAGTGTCATTTTCCATCTAATCTAAATTGGTTAATGCAGAGATTTCTTTGTAGGTTTTAGGTGATTGAGATGAGTTTTACTCCCTAGCCTGAGTCCTTACATAATCTCTGAATCCACATTACTTACTATCTGCATGGATGTTACTGAAATTGTCCTTCATTTATTTTGAATTCTGAATAGTGTTGCACTGTCTGTAGCAAAAACAGAAGAAGAAATCCAAGGCTTTAAAACTTCATAATAGAGTGGGACCTGATTTAGATATTCTGAAGGGTTTCTGAGATTTTTGTTCTTGCACGTATACATAGATGTAATGCTGTAGCACATAAACGTGTGTACACATGTATCTGGGAGTAAATGAGTTTACTGTTGCTGATTTCTTTGAAATGAATTTATAAATTAATGAATAAATAAATATTACCAATAGCCTTTAGAATAGTGTTTAAATACAACTAAATGCAATTAATATTTTTTGGGTGGTTCTGTGTTGGACTCAGTGATCTTATGCGTCCCTTCCAGCTTGGGATATTCTATGAATATGTCGAGGGGAGAAAAATAACATTTGTCTGGGCTTGCATAATTTGTAGGTAGTGGTATTTCTGCTGCAAAATGACATCCTTACTTGTTTTGGGAAAACACATTTCAAAACACATGTACCTGACTGCTGCTGGGTTGTTCTTCTTTCCCCAAATCTCTTGCCCAGCACAGCTCTTCTGTTGTAAAACTAGACAGCTGTGGTGTGAATTCAAACTTTGATATTCACATTTACATGCAATTTATAAAGTGTATTTTTCCCCATGAATGTTCTTTTAAGTCCAAACATAAAAATTTTTCTTAAAGAATTTTTCAGCCTATTTCTAAGATTTATTTTTCTACATAATGTCTGATAAGATCTTTTAAATAATATTTAAAATGCTTTCTTGTGTTACTTAATAAAAAATAATCAGGACATTTTTCTGGATGTTTCAATAGCCGTATATAGATTTGTGGTATACTGTTTCAACAGAACACTATTAGCCTTTGAAGTGATGTATTTCATAAATTGTATATTTGTCAAATTAAGTAACAAAAATGACTATTTTTACACTATTGTCTGCTTAAATCTGTGGCTAATATCAGTTCTTTTACAGACTGATATGCATAAAATTAATGAAAAAACATGCTCTAAAATGGTATAATTGCACTCGAGTTCAAGTTATGTCAAGTTAGCTCTGCATATCAGACTATCGAATTAAAGTTCATGTGTTCATTTTTTGTAGATTAACATAATTCAGGGTATAGTGGCTGAAATCAACATAAAGACTGGTGAGTCTGAATGCCAATACTACAAAGAAAGACTCATTTATCTTGAAGAAGGACAAAGGGATTCACTGATTGATAATTCACGTGCTCTGTGTTGTCATGGCGAACTGAAGAACAACAGAGGAGTGGTAAGGAAAAAGTACTTTGTTACAAATAGCTTTAGCTTTTAAAGATGTCTTCATGTTGCATGATGAGCAGTGTAGTAAAAATATTAATAGAAGCAGAAACCAGCAATTCCTGTATTTTTTATATTTTAAATAGAAACAACATGAAATTTTGAATGAACAAAAAAATGAAAAAATTCTTTCTCATAAATTGAGCTCATGACAGTTTTATAAAACAAACAAATAAGCACAAGCGTGAACGGATTTCTCATCATTCAGAGTGCCCCAGGTACCGTGTTTATACATTCAAAATAGAAGGATTATGTATTTTCATATATCTGACGTGTTACTCACACGCACTTTTGCTTTTTGTGGTATTTAATTCCAGTGAAAATGTAGTCACTTAACAAATGTATTCAAAGTTTCATCATGACCTGTGTAACTATTGTAGCTGCAAAACTGAATTACTAAGTGAATAGATTTTTTTACCAGACTGCAGAAAGTTACTTTGTATACAAAAGGTGACAGCACTATGGAAAAAGGTAAAAAACAAAACAAAAACCAAACACAACAAACAGTAAGTTTAGGTTTGTGTCCTGCAAAGAATTAGATAGGCACAAGCAGAGGAAAACTGAACTGTTAGTGTACATACATTGAGGTACACATGTGAATGTTGTAGCAAGATAGAATGAAGATGGATTTTGTGAATATAAGATTTCAAGGCATATTGAGAAAGGTTTATGCTATAACTACCTGTTCTATTATAGTTTTCTGAAAGCATTAGCTTCTGGAAGATAGAACGCTAAGCGAAGTAGATCTGAGGATCTGTTGTGTTCTTAAAATTGCAAATAATATGTCTGCTTATAATTAGAGTGTGGTCAAATTTAGAAACAAATAATTGATCATGATTGTGGAGAAAAAATCTTGTCAGTAGAGGGGAGAACAAAAGATTAATTTCAGTGCATGATATCAAATGACATTAAAATTGCAATTTGTTTATTACTGGAAGACACCAGAGATCATTAAATGTGAGGAGGAACATCATTTAAAAGTAATAACAGGTGACTTGTGCCACTTAGGAGCAAAAGTGATTTTCTGAGCTTCAAAGAGATGTGGTCAAACTGAAGTTTGTAAGCAGTATGTGAACTGCAATAAGACTGCTCATAATTTTTCACTGAAAATATATGTCTCAGTTTCAGTATATGGATGAAATAGGTTGCCTGTTTCTTATTGACACAGGCGGCAAAGAAAAGATAATCTGGGGGTTAGAAAATAGAGCGCACATAAACATGCTCCTGCAGTTTTCATAAAACAGAAGGTACTATAGTAGGAAAAGCTCTGAAACTTCATTCATAAGATTTCAAGACCTCAGTACTAAAAGATGAATTAGGACCATGACATGAAAAATGAGGACAAAAAAATAATCCTAGAAGTTTTAAAATTGTTAGATTTATATATTTATTTGTTGCTGAGCCAATAAGTGGGAAAAGAGGAATCCTTATAAATTTTAACTTTAGAAAACACATATAACCACATATAACACATGGTTCTAACATAGTAGAGTTTAAATTAATCTGGCTTAATGATGTTCCTAATAATAATAATAATGATTTGTTGTTTATACATTTTTACCAGAAACTGCATGTCTTCCTCTTTCAAGAAGTCTTGGTGATTACTCGAGCTATCACCCACAATGAGCAGCTCTGCTACCAGCTGTACCGGCAGCCAATTCCAGTGATGGATCTTGTGCTAGAAGACTTGCAAGATGGCGAGGTTCGATTAGGAGGATCCATACGCGGTGCATTTAGCAACAATGAGAGAAGTATGAAAACATCTTTATTTTTATTTGCACATATTGAATCATTATAACCTTAAGACATCTGCCAATGAGACATCAGGATGTTACCTCTAAAATTCACATTATCTACATCTAATATCTTGCTTCTCATTTCAAACTGCTTTATTATGCTGTAGCTTGGTTCTTTTAGATTGTTTCTCAAAGCCCACTGTACAGATAGTGGGATTCCTCCCTACATCTGCTTCTGTTCTGAACTGGGAAGGAGAGAAGTAAATGGAATGAAGAGGCAAGACTGAGAATTTTAAGCAAGTCAATTTGAAATCTTAAGCCTTAGTCTTTATGAGCTCTCTGTTATAATTATGGAAACATTTATGGCTACTCCATAACTAAGTCTTTCAACTGGCAGATAATTAATACAATGCTGAGTGTAAAAATTGCAGCTACTCTTTTTAATGGCAACAGGTAAGAGTTAATGTCCTTCTAAGTAATCCTTTTGTAAAGATACTTGTTTCATTGCAAGAGTCCTTTTGAATCTCACTAATCCTGTGAAAACTTTTGAGTTTTTTTTGTGTATTCGCTTTATTGGTGAAGTGAATGGAAGAGAGGAGGCAATCTCCAGATGACACAGTATTCAATGAAGGTTCTGAATATCTGCTGTGCAGAGGGAGTAGGAGGAGAGGCTATGAAGTGCAGGAGGAATTCTGCTGATTCACTTAAAGCTGTGCAATCAGCTCATGCATGGCAGAACCAACACTGTTCAATCCAGCAATAAGAAATTACTAGGAGTGTTTAGCATTGTTCTGTGTTCTTGCCTCCACAGAACATGGAGATACATGGTCTCTTCTCTGGTCTGATATGGTATTGGCAAGGACACCAACCTTTGACCATGAGACAAAGATTTGCTGATTCTTTATTTTAGTATACTCATTTGTTACAAAATCGGTTCAACCAAAGCATTCATCATTTTGATATGTATTGTTTCTTTCAGTCAAAAACTTCTTTAGAGTCAGCTTCAAAAATGGATCCCAAAGCCAGTCGCACTCACTGCAAGCTAATGACTCCTTCAACAAACAGCAGTGGCTTAATTGTATCCGGCAGGCCAAAGAAAAAGTTACATGTGCAGGAAAAGCTGGAGTGCTGAGCTCAGAAGCGTGTTTTATTTTGTCACCAAATGGAAGCAGGGTATCCCAGGGAGAAACCATGCATGAGCAAATGGACCAATCTGACAGTGAGTCAGACTGTAGTATGGACACCAGCGAGATCAGCGTCGACTGTGAACGTATGGAACAGACAAACCCTTGTGAAAATGAAAAACAAATAGAAACCAATGTTTGACACAAACTTATTTGTGGAACAAAACCTGTGTCTTACCTGTACAGTATTTGCATTCCACACATGGAACCATTTGGAGAAGCACTTTTAAAATATTTTATGTGACAATGTCAATGCAGTCCTTGTATAGTACTTGTTTGCGTGTAGTACTGTAACTGCCAGTTTGTGTAAGCTGGAATCTCATGCAACTCATGCCCCATGTTTATACTTCATAAACATCTAAGATGGATGAAAGAGGTACTTGACCAGTTATTCTCAATGTCCTGCTGTAAACAGAATCTCTAAACTACTGCTTATATGTGCATAACATAAAGAATCTTCCATAATTTTTAAGTACTTTATTTGCCCTTTAATAGGGCAGCTGAAGATGTGGACTTAATATTGAGTTTCAGGAATGGCTATTGAGATCATTAGTTTTCACGAAGACTTGGAAGTTAAAAACAGTTCAGTGGGAAAAAAGAAACATCTTGCAGTAACCTATCTGAACTCTTGTGGTTTAAAATCAACAAGAACTGTAGTGGGCCATGTAATCAGTGACTTTTTGAGGACTAATTTTTCAAAATGAAGCACTGTACAAAGATCCATCAGTTGATTGATGGGATAAACATTAAAATCTGGTAAGTTGAAGCGGTCAGCGTTGTGCTATGGTTTACATATCAAAGCACACCATGTGAAAAATAATTACCTAAACAACAAAACCAAACCTCCACAGCCAGCACTGAATTAAATGAAATGCTGAGAATACTGGATATTTGTAAATAAGTTGGTAGTTTCCTTTCAGTGCCATATATATGTATATGTATCTGTACCTATTATCTCAAATAGGGTAAGAATGAAAAAGAGCTTTTGCTTGTGAATAAGCCCTCTTCAGCATTTTGCACTCCACTGACCTCCACTGTTGGTTTTAAACACCACTAAACTAATGTTAAAAACATTTAAGTTTCTGTAAATGTCTGTTTACGATTACATGTAGTTATTGCTGGTTTTTATATATTTTTCTTAAACTAAGTGACAATTTTATATAAATGGTGCTCTACAAATGTCCTATGGGATTACGTAGAGAAAGTTCAAACATAAAGGGAATTGATTTTCCTTTAGGATATATTCCATCCTTTATATTTTTGTCAAATTAATTTTTAATTTTTTTGTTGCATGTACTCTCATGTTGTAATTGGAAATGACACTGTGTTTTTTGGTGGCAGATTTAATCTACTCATTATGATGAGAAACAGATGAGTCACTGAAAAATGCAGTCTAAAACATTCAGTTGAATGTCCTGTTATTCTTCAGGAATCCCTGGGTAATATTTTACTTCTTAGCATAATGCCAGTGCTGAATGATAGTATGGCATGCTATGAAACTTACAATAAATTTAAATGATCCTTAATATTAGTCAAGATAACCCGTGCAAAGTACTCATACCATCAAAAGTAGAAAAACTAAGTTATTGCCAAAAATGCTTATTTCTTGTCCTACAGGTTTACAGAAAATTGTAAATGTCAATTATCTTGCATATATATACTGATGTGCATTACAGAAATCAGTGTGACAAGATTATAAGCAATATAAAACAAGGTATTTTTATTTTTCCAAAAAAGTCTGTTTTACCCAATAGAACATATTTCTGTATTTATAGTTTTTTCAAAAAAATTTAATTTTTTTTCTGTTTCAGGCTTTGTAATTTATTTCAACTGCTTCATTTTTTAGAGCTGAATGAGTCTGACAGTGAAGGCAAGGGAAAGGAAAAATTTACAGAAGAAAAGCAGTAGGAAAGCTTATTAGATGGTAACCTATTTTCATAAAAATTGTTCTGTGACATGTTTGAAAAGAGAGAAAATCAAGTAAAGTGTTCAAATACAGGAGGAAAGATTGAATGTGTGTATCGACTTTTTCTTTTCTATATATTTTTGTTTTATAATAGCCTTAAACTTTTCTGGAAGCATTTCAAATAAATTACATTAAAGCATTTTGATTTTTTTATTTGGTTTGGTTGTTTGTGCAAGAAAACTACAAAAAGATTTCAACAGTGAGCACGGTAAGTCTTAACATGTATGACCAAGACTTGTGTTTTGGTTCTGGGGGAAGTGTCACATATTTGGATCTAATTTGCTAGAAAGAATAGTAATGACTGCTAAACAAGTCTCTGCACTGAATAATCCAGCACATTCCCCAAAGTTTTGTGTTGTTTCATCAATTTAGTGAGTAGGTGGGGCAAAAAATTAAGAGCCCACCATATGTCTTATGTCTCCTGACTCATTTTGCATCACGTCTCTACTAAATATACGTTCTTTCAAAACACTGAGATGATAAATGTTGGGACACACAAATCTAACAACCAGGCGATGATTCTTCTAAGATGAATGTGCATTTTTGTACTTGTTATTGCTTAGCAACCCAACCATATACAACACACTGTAGTACAGGTGTTTCAGTTTTGATTTACTGATTTGATCTAACAAAGCTTAGTAAATGTTTTTTTAAAAGAAGAGAGTAAACTTGTAGTTCAAGAATACTGGTATCATTCTGGATTTGGTTAGGGTTTTTTTGTTTTGGTTCAAACACTTTTGAAATGCCTCTGTATTTGAAGGAGTGACTTTTGACTGCACTGGGAAATGGACACGCAATAAAAGTTCCAACAAGTATGGGAAAAAAGTTTCAGTAAATGCATTAAGGTCAGTAACCATTACTGTTAGCAATCCTGGTGTTAGAAAACGGAGTCTAAGAAGTTGCAGTAGTAAATAAACCAGCATTCATGCTGTAGCCATTCAGTAAGCGTAAACCTGTGCTTGTTTCTTAGGAGAAGAATTGTGTCTCATTTCCCAGGACACTCACTGTTGTATGTATGTTGCTTTCACTAATGAGATATTTCTAAACCACATCATTTTAACATTAGATCTCTAAGGGATCTTAGGTCACTCCTGACTCAGATGGAAGGCTCATTCCAAGGCAAAAAGGTGAAAAGAGAACAAGTGGAGTGTGTAAAAAAGGCAAGACTCAGTGAAGAAGCAGTTTCCAGGTGTTCCGAGTTCACCATGAGGAAATGGCAAGATGAGAGAAAAGTGGATGAAAGGTGAGTTCCATTTCCTCTAAGTCTGAGGTATTAGTCCTCAGGATCTCACCATCTGGGAGAATAGTGAGTGACAAGTCTTCTTACTCTCAGGAACAGGAAGCTGATAGTATGATGTGGCAGTTTCTTAACTTTCTAACAATGTATCAAGCTGCTCTGTTTATGGTGAGGACACTCAGTGCAGTCTTGGTTTATGGAAAGATCTAATGAAATAGAAGCAATAAAGGAAAAAGCATAGTCTGTCTTGACTGAGAAAGAAAAGTGAGCAAAGAAATGTCCTTGGAATTCTTTGAAATATATGGGCCCTCTGAGACTGCAAAAGAAAACCTAACTGTGTGGTCCCTGGTTCCCTAGATTTGTTCTGCAGCACTGAAAAAAACCAGTGCAAGGATGAAGGTGACCTATGCCTGAAACACACAGTTCTGCTCCAAGACAACAGGAGCAGTTACTTCTGTGAAGCTCAATACTAGGGAATCAGTTGTCAGAATGTGGTAAAAGATGGGCCCAAAAGCTGAGTTCCAAGGTAGAGAAGAGACTTCTCACTGGTGACTCCAATGGGCCTCTGCTTTAGGAATGCTCTGAAAATAGTGGGGACCAGTTCTCTTGAGGCTACATGGAAATTTCTGGAGTTTGAAAGACTGATGTCAGAACTTGTAGATGTCACTAATGGATTGACCTTTTTGAAAGTTGATATAATATAGTGATGCTGTCTGGCAGTTAGAAGGCAGCCTTGATTCGTTCCCAGGATCTGTAACTGGGCCAGAAATGGAGTTCTGTATTTATGAAAATGTTCAGCATTTAAACATGGGGTTCAGATTCCAGAATGGACAGTTCTTCCATATTTGCTGCTTTCTCATGAATGCTGATTCTTAAAATACTGTGATCAGTTCTACAGGTTGATGCTGCCACCTACTGGAAACGATATTCTTAGAGCTGATCTGATTACTTAAAATATTATAAATTTAAAGTGCATAAAAAGGAAGGCAGTAGATCTTTTAAACTATTACCTCATGGTCAAACATTTGTACAAAAAATGTACTAGGTGAACTTCCGCTACCAATCCCTGACTTTAAGGAGACAAGCGAAAACTACTCCCCAGTTTGTCGCACTCTTTTCTATCACAGTCATATATCTTTCCCATAGCTGGAAAATATTTATGCTCTTTCCAAGTGTTTAAATTAGGTTTTATCTCTGAATATTATGAAGTTGCCTCTCTCAGCATGGTCTATGAAGGAAATTTAGTGATGCAGATCTCCTAGTGTTGATTTCCTGGCAACTAGAATTAGTCAGCATGAATGCCTTTGCTCAAAATTAGCACTTAACCGATGAAACCAAAGGTGCTTTGTATCATTAGAGTAATTTCAGAAAAGTAAAACAGTAATTTATAGTTATTTTAAATAATTTAAACTAGGTAATATTTTGCATTTGTAGACATGCTTTCATAAAATAATACGTAGTTAATTTCTTAAGCAGGCACCTTGAGCATGGAGTCTCAGGCAGTCCTCCCTTACAAAAATCTCATATTTTGTGGCTTTACTCTGATCTTAATCTGTATTACTAATGTACCACATATCTGATTTCAGAATCAAAGGGATCTGCAGCTGCTTTGTAATTGGGTAGGAAACCACTTGTTACAAACCAGGGAGCCACTGAATGCGTGGCAAATACCAGAAGCCACAGAAACCAGAAAATAGACTCTTAAGGTGGCAGATTTTTTAACTTTAGAGTTAGTTATTTATTTATTTAACTTTAGAGTGTTCAGCTAATCTCTTCTTAAGGTAATTTTTCACTGAAGCTTTGTTTTATGAATTGGGATGCTTACTGCCTACTTTATATCGAACTGTAAGATTCATAGTGGTACAGTGATCTGGAATTGTTACATCAGTTAGGTAGTAATTTTGTGCTAATCTCCCCGGTGAATCCTCACGGTTATGCTAATTAATAATTTGTACAACTGCAAAGAAGTATGTTTACAAAGCAAGCGGTAAATATGGAAAATTTCTTTGTGTGTTGTTCGGTCAGTGAGGAAGACTTCTTCAGGCATTCTTTGGATTTGCTATGACACACACTTACAATGCTTATATTTTCTGCTTACTGAAAGTGTCTAAATATACTGCAAATGTATGCTTTAGTTTATTTTCCAGTATTTGTTGTGAGAGAAAGTGGGAATAAGCATACTTCAGTTACAGGGTATTTTTAGTAAACAGTAGTTCACAGCCTGTTGCCTTTTTTTTGTAGTTGTTTTATACATATCAACAGCTACTGAAATACCTCCATCTTTAAAAAAAAATTTTTAGCCTCCCCAGAGCATAGATATGTATTTCAGGAATTATTTTGGAAAGAGAAGAGACAACATAGTTGAAAGAACTCGAAGTGTGAGCCCATCTCTGAAAGATATGTCTTGCCTAACTTTAAAACATCAGCTAAGAAATGCTGCAGTGTCCCAAAACAATTTCTTCCTGTACATAACTTCTGTTGGTGGATAGTTTTTCCAAACATAAAACTTGCATCTCCTTTGATAAAACTTAAACCTAGTCCCAGTCTCTGTGGACAGGGACATCCATATGATGATTTAGTTTCCTGCGGAACAGAATGGTAATTCCCAGAATTTTTAGCAAAGAAAGGGAAAGTATGTGTAAAAATGAGTAAAGACACAGGATATAAACTTAGCTTTGTAGTATTACTGCTGATTCATGAATGCAAGCAACAAAAGAATAATTTTGTTGCTTTTTAGCAATTAGCTCAGTTGATCAATGTTCCAATTTGTCCACAGGTTAAAACCCACAAACACTGTGCGTTACCACTGGATACTTGAGCTCTATGTTTCTACAATTAGACAAATTTTTCGTGTAATGTTTCTATAATTTATGTAGATTATAGCTATAGGCTCTAATTACCATGTTTAAACTTGGCTGGTTCTCCAGAGACTTCTAAGAAATTAGTAATTACTAGCTTACCTCCTTGTCACGCCCTGAAGGATACTGTTAGCACTAGCTCCATTTGTGAGTTGGGAAGATACTTTCATTTTCTAATTTACAGGTAAATAGAGATGAATAAAAGGGCTAGGTTAAAATATTTAGTCTTTGCATAGAGAAAAAACTTTGTATTTAAGATTGGTAGTTGCTTTTGAGATAACAATACAACCAACCACAGTTAGCAGGATTTAAAATAATTGGTATAAATAAGTAATTAATATACTTAACTATAGAACTAGTATACTTTTAACAAAATACATAAATGGTGGGCTTTTAATCTCTTGTGAATTAGTTGCAAAACTAAACATCAGGTGCTCATATCTCTTGTGAACTGCAAGAATGGGTTATTTTCAGCAGGTGCTTTTCAATTCAGTGCATTCCTTACAGCTGCCAAAGAAAGGTCTTTGCTATCCTTAGTGAAAGAACTAAAATTCCATCATTGTATTTCAAATATAAAATATTGGTGTGGCTTTACTCTGAGTTACGCAGCTACTGAACCTGTGACTGCTGATAATTTACAAAGCAAAGATTTCAGTCACACCCAGAATCACAGAATTGCAGGGGCTGGAAGAGATCTCTAGGGATCATTGAGCCCGACTCCCTGCTAAAGCATGTTCCCTATGTAATAAATTCATCAAAAGCAACTGCCAATTGTTGCTTAAATTTATTTATTATGATATAGAGCAAGCAAGCAGTGCTGGGTGTGCGGGGAGTCTCGCTCCACCAACACGCACTCCCAAGGGAGGAGTGTTAAGGGTTTTTATAGGGTATAGAGAATGATTTGTAAGGATGACTTGCAAAAAGACTTACAGTATGTCCACCCCCAGTTCCGATGTCCACCCCCAGTTCTGATCACCCGATTATTGCTTCAGCATTTATTACTTTAGTCGTTTTATCTTGTGCACGCATGGATTTGTTCTTGGGTTCAAAGTTGCGAAGGGTCTCCTTGTTTATGACCACAAACTTGGTTTTCTTCCTTATGTGTGACTGTAAGCCTGTCCTTCTGGGGTGGGAGTGAACGTCTTCTTCCTCATCTGTGACAACCAGCTCGTTCCTTAGGCGTGTTGCTCAAGCTGCTCTTCTACTTGACACCTGCTTTCTCTCCTTTTGGTTAGTATGCATAAGCTTCTAGTCTTTCGCTTTCACATGTGGCAATCTGTTAGTACCTCCTTATTAATGCAAATCATAATAAAATAACTCACATTTTTAACACGAATCATAATGAAGTCACTCACGCCTACAGTAGGTCACACAGGTAGGCATCCAGACAGGTCTTGAATATCTCCAAAGAAGGAGACTCCACAATCTCTCTGGGCAGCCTGTTCCAGTGCTGTATCACCTTCATTGTAAAGACGTTCTGCATGTTTGTGTGGAACTTCCTACAGTCCAGTTTTTGGCCACTGCTCCTTGTTGTATCACCCTGTGCTGGACTCCATCTAGAGACCCCTGTCTTTTTTGAACAGAGTAGCTCAGAACTGGACACAATATTCCAGATGTAGCCTCACCAGGGCAGAGTAAATCTCACACAGTAGGTAACATGACAATGAAAATACACTCACAGCTATTAAGTAAGCACAAAGGAGATGAAAAAAAACCTTTTCTTTAGACTAGACTGTATTCTGTATTAGAAATTATAGATATGTGATTTTAAACCCATGAATTACTGCACCAATTTGGGGAAGCATTGAACTGAGGGTGGGCAGTGGAGACTACAATGATGAGAAGTGGTAATGTTGACCTCTCTCCAAGTTTTCCTAGTTTTTCCATTATGAAGGATGACTTATCTACCACCACTGCACCCAGGTATAATAAAGCCACAGAACCAATTGTTCTTGTAGTTAATTAATTGCTTTTATTAATGCTCCTAGTAGGCATCATATGATATATTAGCCAGGTCTTAACTTATGAGATAACAGGATCCAGTTATTCTGTATACAACAGAGTTGCCTAATGGATGTTTTCATAATGAACACCCCCACATAAACTGCCTGTTTCAAATGGAGCAAATAGTCGAGGAAAGAACGCCAGTATTGACCACCATTACCGAGTTTTATCAACAAGGGCGTGGCAGCCATTTTGTTTAAAATCTGAGAGGAAGAAGTGAGATCAGGCTCTCCTACGGCACTGATCCTTTTTCTTGTGCGGACGGCCACCAGCAGCAGGCGGCGGGGCGCTTGCCAGCGTTTCAGCCGCGGCTGCGAAGCCGGAGCGTCGGGAGAAGCAGCGGCCCCACGGGGAACCGGCACCGCCCCGCGCGCCGCCAGTCTCGCCCCGAGGAGGCGGGGGTCCCCGCGCGGCCCGTGCCGCCTGCCCCTCCGCTTCTAACTGGCGCCACGGGCGTTGGCTCCGCCCCCTTCCCGTTTTTGCTGCCGCCATGTTAGAGAGCGGGGAGGGGGCGGCGGGGCTGCCATAAAGCGAGCGGACGGAGGGGGAGCAGTACCCGCAGCGGGCGCTGCATGGAGCCGGGCAGGGGGAGTGTGGTGGGCGAGGAGGAGAAGGCGCGGGCTTTCGCGCTCGCTTTTCGGCGATAGGAGAGAATGGCGGATGCCGCGATCTCCAGAGGCGGCGAGATGGAACCGGAGCAGCATCAGCGGACGGAGAAGAGCGGCACGGGCCTCCTCGGGGTGGAGAGCAATAGAGCGGGAGCCGCCGAGGACACCACTCAAAATGGCGGACGCTCTGAGGAGGCGCTGCTGGTGGCTGCAGTAGCTGCAGAGGACGAGGTCCCCCCAAACCCCAGCATGACTAGCAGCAGCCAGCGCAGGAGCAGCATCCCACCGGCACACGACCAGCAGCCGCCGCCCAGCGATGTGTCGGGGGGGCCTCCCCCTCTCCCTAAGCCCCCAGAAGACGTGCCTGTTAGGAGGAACTTTCAGATCCCCAGGAAGAGCAGAGAAAAGAAAGGTTGTTCCTTCCCTTTCCCCCTTTCTCTCCTTCGCTTCTCTCTTCATCTTATCCATTAGGCAGGCTCTTTGTGCACCTCACACAGCTGCATGCGAAATCCTGCGGGTGTGGAGGAGGCTGTGGCATGGCTCGGAGCAGCGAGGCTGCTGGGGATACGTTTTCTGGCACCAGAGAGGCTTGCACATTCTTTCGTCTCCCTACCCCACCCTCTTTTCCGTTTGTATTTGGCCACGAGGAGGAGCAACCCATCTCGGCTTGAATCTCAGACCGTTGCTTTAAAAAAGATGGACAAGGCGGATGCGATCCGGGTGGGCTCGAGCGCTGCTGGAGACGCATACAGAGAAGATGGTTCTCTGGGAAACGAACGCGTGGTTCGCTTGTCTCTTCCCTACTCCCCTCTCGGCAGGAGAGGGCTGTGATCCTCGGTAGGGTAAACTACCGCACACTGAGAGGCGTTTCGCTTCGGTGATGGTGCACGGAAGATGGTTCTTGTCGAGTGAGATTCCTCACTTCGCAGGCAGGAAACGGCCGTCCCACGTTCACGTGCCTCGTGCTGGAGGTTTCCGAGCGTCCTCGGTTGGTTTTTGGCTTTTCTAGTAGCTCTTCCTCTAAAAGCCTGTGGTATTTCTTGCTTTTCGTAAGACTCCACCGGCCTCTGCTTGTCTGGTTTTTAAGTGCTGTTGTAGATATGTCTTTCTCCCCAGAACTTTTCTCAGTTCTTGACCCATTACGACCTGGGGCCAGGATCTTAGTACTGAAAAATATCAGTTCAAACAGGTTTCTAGTTCTTCAGAGAAGAGTCTAATATGTAACTTCTTGAAGTGTTTTCTCTTTTAAGGAAGAGATGAAGGTAGGTTCATTTTGTTACACCATTCCCTCCTATTTTTGGCAGTAATTTTCCTTTTCTCCTTCTATTCTGTTCTTCACCATCCCTATTTCTTGAGGGAGAGTACCACTCTGGCAGAGGACTGGGTTGATTTGGAGGAAAATAAAACACCAAAAGACCAAACATTTACTGTTCATCTGATGGAAAAATGTCTGGATAAAACCTGGTGTCTCTTGCGCTTCCGTATTTCAAAACCAAGTGTGATTACATTTGAATACCTTTAAATGTAACTCAGAAATGTTTAGTACTTAAGCACAAACGTTTGAAGTTCCTCTCTAGCACTTGGTTCCAATGTGACTGAAAACCTGTGAAGTACCTTTTTACATCGTATAATTCATCATTTATCTCTCCAGAGCCATTTCCTAAGATGCATAAAAAGCTTTAAAGTAGTGCAGTTCAATCATCAGACTTGGAAACCTTTCTTACCCTACTTCTAAAATTCACTTCCTAATTTTAAGATTATTTGACTAGTTCTTAGGAGCTCACTTTTTAATATACTGAGTATACTTTCTTTGCCCTCCAACTTAGAGAAGCTTCTTGGATGTTTACTCTTTCATCATGCTGGTGACTTAGTTTCCAAAATCCTCAGTACAGACTTCATTCTGCCCACAGCGGTTGCAGACTTTTAATTGCTCACAATTGCTCAACTGTTGATCGTTTCCCACATGATATTATAACAGAAAGAGGTGTGAGGTGATGCTTCCTATGCAAGACTACCAAAAGTGGGCGAACATGAAAACTGCTCGCTTGATCTTTGAGAACCAGAGTGCTGCTGATACTGGCATTTGAGAAACAAATCCCTTTTGGAACTGAATGAGAAGATTAACAGGACATTCATCATAGCGGTATGTGCTTAAAAGAAGCATAGTAGCAGTGTTAGAATACATCTTTTAAAATAAGAATATAGGTGTAACATCTGTCCCTCTCAGAATAGCTGTTTTGGAAGCTTCCTCCAGTATGGTTTTGGAGCTGCTCTTGTTTTGCTTTCTAAACCTCCATTTTTATTCTTGGTTGTACCATCTTGATAGGTAACTGTTCTCTTGATTATGAAAGACTTTTAGTACAAACTGTAAAATCTGTTCAGGATAAAATAAATTTTAAGCATGACAAGTACTTTTGGAAGAAATTTTGATTGTAAAGCAAAAAAGAAAAGTAGCAAACAGGATAGAGTTGCTTGTTCAACTTTCTGGAATTTATCTGCAGCTATGTTTGGAGCCTGATAAGGGACTGAGAGTCAATTGTGGAGAAATGCATCTGGAGGTCGCGTACTTCTTAAACCTAGCTGTGATTAGTTGTCAAAATTTTTCTTCTGACTTCCTTTTTCTTCCATAGTGGAATAATTCTGGAACCAAAACCTTATGCAAGGTTGGCACTGGGATTTTTCTTTGTATACGTGCTTGGGTTTGTTTGCCTACTTAAAAGCAAACTTACTGAGCTGTTTTGTTTTCTTGAGCATGCAGTTTCGTAATAGGTTGTTAGGCTCTTTTGAGTTTCTTAGTGCTTTTTAATGTAGTACTATAGAGCCTGCTTCTCTGGCTTCTTCTAATTATCTGATCTCAGATGTTTGAATCTGTCTGGGACTTCAAAGAACCTTTTTTAATAGGATGACGAAAAACTTTTTCCAAGATAAGCCACTGAAAGACCGTTTTTTTTTTTGCTTTGCTGAGCTAACTCTTCAGGATAGTGGTCCTCTTACCAAAACACCATTGCCATTGACTTATGGGATTGCTCATTGGTTGGTTAACTTTGGACACTTCCATGGTTGACCAAGTTAACAGATGAGTGCTGTTTCTCGGGTTGAGTGGGAAGAAAAAGGTCATGCTTTTGTCCTGAAAGTCCAAGTAGTACTTGGTTGGAAGTCTAGGCAGTCCCTTTTCTACTTAGGAGCACTTGATGTTTCATTTTGCTTTCTCTTTTTCTTCCTTCTAATCTTTTGTATCTTTGAACTGTGTATCTGCTATTTGCTACTTGCTGTTTCTAGGTAGGGGTTTCATTAAGCAATCCTTGTGATAACTACTCAAAATATTGGAGAGCAAAAGACATTTCAGGCTGAAAATAATCATAGAACTCCAACGTTATGCTTCATTTAACAGCACTGATTCTTGATCTTAGTCTTAAAAAATGAAGATTTTGGAAAAATTGTTCTTCACTTTTTTTTTTTTTTTTTAGTAATAGGAGCACTTGTTTATAAGTGCTAACAATCTACCATCTTATAAGAAGATGTGTTATTGGCTTATCTTCACTTACCAGGATTTCTGAAATGGACTGTAACTGTCTTCTTCATATTCTGACATAAAAGAAAACTCTGCTACCTCCAAACTCTGTTTTAAGTTGAAAAATCAAGCAGCTGTAAAAGAGAAACTCAGAGCCTGCAGGGAATTACACGCTTCCAAACACACAGTCTGATGTTGGTCCCAAGACTAAGTACTGTATTTACTAAACATAGTTTCTACACAAAAATACATATCTGTCTCCCAGTATGCTGAGTAGAAACTAAATGGAAATGCTGTTTATTCTTACTTCTGCGATACAAGCAGGCAAAAACCATCATAATCTATTTGTATGTGTTGTAATGACTAGCATGCAGTGGCCTTTTATAGGTTACTACTTAATTTACACAAGACAGTAAAGTTGCAGCAAACTTATGTCAGGTTTGTATGGTGAAAAATAAATACACACGTTCTTCAAGTGATGTAGGATTGGGGATAAACTTGATAAAGTCATCCTTTGCATATAAGTAAGGGATATGGTGATTGGTGTAGGTGGTATGATCTGGTGCTGCTCAGTTTTTATTTCTTGCTTCTGTACTCCTCTGTGAGGTACAGACCCTCATATAGTGACCGAGACCTTTTAGAAGATAGTTGCCCTTTAGCACCAGTGCTTAGGCAATCTCAAGGCAGCAGTATTGTCTTGCTATGTGTCTCATTAGGTCATGTTTCAGGTTTTTCTGTTGTGTTTCAGTGTGTTCATCTTTTTAAATTCAGTGTGCAGGGTGTGTTGTTTTAACACAGCTGGTGTCTGATTAAGTACAGGTCTTGAAGTGCCTCAGGTTCAGGAAAAATGAGGAAAGTGGATTTGAGTCTACCACGAAGCATGCAATTAGTTGTTCAAAGATTTGGATGAGTCAAAACAAGCTTATACCATGCACTGTACCGCTTCTTTTGACTGCTGTCAAAACGTGGTAATTTATCTGAAATTCAAAACTAAGGGACTTAGTATTGTAATCAAAGAAAAAAAAAATACCTGCAGTCGGTATACCAGGTTTTCCTTGCTCTGTCATTTGGCAGCTAAGAAATAGAAGGCAGTAGATAACCAATTAACAGTCTGCTCTTGAGGAGGAAACGCTGTCCAAGTTCTCCAGCCGAGCATGGAATGTTTGCGTCTGCCATGTGTGAGAAGGTAGTAGGCAGATGGTAGGTTTTGGTAATAAAGTTTAGTCCTTACATTCTTCAGAACATACAAAGTAGTGTGCTAGTTCAACAGATCTCATTCATGTTCCTTTTTTCTCAGCCAGTGGATGACATATGAAGTTAAACACTGATTTGGTATTAGAGCGGGCAGTGCGTATCAGAGGAACAGAGATGAATTTATTGTGTGAGTTGTTGGATTATTAAGCGTTTTCCTTCTAAACTCCTAAAAGGTGGCTGTAAGCTCTGGCTCCTGGACTGATTTGATCAGTGGGTGGAATTGGTCTTAGTTTAATGTTTTCTGTGTACCCAGATAGGAAAAAGTGGAATCTCAAAGTGACTTATTTCAGTTTTAATCTATCTTTGCTACAAAGGTAGCAGCAGCGCTTACAGCTTCAGTAGTATTTCAGGTGAATTTGTAGTAGGTAATTCTTGTTGGGGTATACGTTTGGAGGCGTACATGAAAATATAGGCATTGAATAATAAGTGACAGTAGCAATAAAGCATTCAGCCTTCTAAGAAACTTAAGAATAAACACAACACTCCTTTTTCTAAAAGGAAAAAAAAGCTGTGATAATGTTGTACACCGTAGTTACAGGAATTTAGAGCCCTTCCTTAAATCTGTTGAGCGCTGCTTGTGTAGAAGTTGGCAGTTCTTCCTAGCTGTAGGGCAGGGAGACTTGCTGTTTTCTAGGAGGTCTGTCTCCGTTTGCTCGTTAGAACTTTGCACAAAGCGAGGGATGTTTGAACGCATGGGGATGCAGTAGGCAGTGCTTGAATTTATGGCAGGGTCACAACTGGTGTCACAGCATGCCTCTTCTCCTTCTGTGCCTGGGATGTTGTGAGGCGTGGCACATGGTAAGGAGTCACTGAGTAGTCCTGTAGAGCTTGCTGCTCTCCTGAGCTCAGCAGTAGGAAATAGGCTGGGTTTGGCATGTGTGCATTTCTGGGAGGAAGTGGTGTGTGTGAGGATGGCATGTATGGTAATCATTGTTCAGGAAATAGAACGTCACCATTGCCAGCAGTCTTAGACAGAAGAGGACCTGGCGATATGTGAAACTAATGCTGTATGAGGCGAAGAAAGATCTGAGGGGTGTTTGTGGGGGATAAGATGGCATTGGCAGTGCTTTTCCAGTGTGCGTATTTCATTCATAGGTTTGCTTTGTATTTTAATATCTTTCTCTTTTCAGTAAAAGTGTGTTTAGTCTTAACAATATTATACAAAGTTCAGAAGTTCTTCCACTTCTAGTTATCTTTACTCCCATACTGCTGTCAGCCTTTTGAGACCAGAGGTGTAGCGTAAAGGTTTTCTGGATAAGAATGGTTTCTGAACCGCTTTCAGGGCTATTTTAAAGCTGCTTGTTCAGTGTTGCTGGTGTTAGAATGCTTGCTGTATTTTGGTGGACATGATACTGCATCCTGAAATTTGTGCATAGATGTAGCTTTTGCTGGACAGCACAAGTGCATTCAGAAGCTGCACTGACTTTGGCAGCACGTTTTCCTGGAAGGTGAATTTGAACAACAAATGAAGGGCTTTCATTTTAAAGTAGTTACTGTGAGGGATGGGACTATAAAGAATTAATTTGTACAGTGTGTGTTTTTTTTTTTTTTTTGTAATCAGAGATTACTTGGCTTCTCGTTATAGGACAATATCGAATTTATTCATATTTTGCGTAATTACCATTAGCAAACAAAAAATACTCCTTACTAATTCTAACGAGTTGTTTAGCTGTGAAATTGTTTTTGATGTTTTTGTTACAACAATTTGTTGCTTGTTGTTAATTTAGAGCTAATAAATTTAATTAAGTTTTGTAAGTTTAATTAGTGTTTTGCAGTACTTACTAGATTTTTTCAAATGGTAAATTGAGACATTGAGGTGCTTCTCTTAGAAACTTCTGAGAGCTTGTTGTTGAGAAGTAATATTAAGAACATATAAAGAAACTTTTTAAAGATGCTGTAATTCTTGGGATTTTTAACTTCAACTTTCTAGCTTGAATTCTACATTTTAAAAGTAATTTAGTATTAAAAAAAAATACCTGAAATGGACTGTGACTACATCTTCATGTATATACTGTCAATGAACTAGAAAATGTGGAATTTTTTTTTTTTTTAGATGTATGTTGGTGCTTATTTATTTATTTTTTTTTTACTTCTCTTTTATAGCACTTTTTCAGCCAGTAGCTGTGGGCTCCCGAGAGTTTGATGATGTTGTGAAGATTCTGCATTCATCTTATTTGGAACCCAGTTCAGTGTCCAATTTTAATTACAAGAGAGCCAGCTTAGTTCACAGTGAGCTGTTAGAAAAGGAGGTAAGTATATTTCTGTTTGCTTTGTGGATGAAGTACAGATCAAATCAACTTCGAGACATTTCTGAGTTTAGAGACCGAGACCCAGAGGGTATTTTCTGCTTATGTGCTTCATATCTAATTGCAAAACCGCATCCCTGAGAATGTAAGCAACTATTCTTCAGGCAAGTTTATTACTACAAATGTATAAAACCTTACCTGAGATATTCAAAGAATAGGAGGAAAAATGTGTGAGGAATCCTTTTGCTCTGTGCATGTTTTGTTTTTAAAATGTTATTGATGTTACTTATTTTTAATAACCTGTAAGGAGGCTGTAGGGACTTGTAAAGAAGCTACAGAGTCATCTTTGAATGGCTTGATGCTTCCATTGAATTTTATGATTAAAATACTTCTCTGCTGTGAAGTTTACTTAATCTTGGTCAGTTTCTGAGAAGTGCCATCTAAACAAGTTGGTCTTGAACGTAGTAAATGGTTAGCTTGAAAGCTGTAGCACTTCTGCTGTCTTTATCTTGTGTTTCTTAAATCTAGTCTTGGCTTTCTTTAATAACTTTGAAATAAGTTTTTGGTTCCATGCAATCTATTTCAGGTTTCATGTAGGGAATGACAGAATGTGCAATTGGTTTGCTCAAATTGTTACCTTGTAAACTCTGAAGTGTGTTCTGCTGTTACACTGTTTGTGGATCACGGTTACAGCTCAGGTGTGTAGCACCTACTGAAACCGCCTCGGTAGCAGTGAGGCAGAACTACTGAAGTACATGCTCTGTGTAAGAGAGTGTTGTCTCTGTACTAGAAGGAGAATGAAGATCACTTCTGGAATTTCATGGGTGATACTGAAAGCATTGAGCTGTATGTGCTTCTTGACAAGCATATTACAAGTAACATTAAAATGTTACTGCACAGACTTGCCAGAAGAGTGTTTTCCTCTGTCTCATTCAGAATTACCTTTTGATTGGTTTTGTGCGCTTGGCTAATGTAGATGGAGCCTTAAAACACTGACAGTGCAGTCATCTATCTGTATGTGCTAAGAACTTACTGTAATAGTTAACTGAAGAACTTGCTGTAATAGTTCACAGAAAAGCGCAGAGAGCTGAAATTTGATGGACGCCTGGATAAAGAGCTTGCGGAAACCTATGCATTTCTGATGGTTGATCGACCTCAGGTAAGAAAACATAACTGCATGTAACGTTTCTTTTTTAATTAAGCAGTGTTTTCTTTAACTGGATATTTTCAGCACGCTTGCTAATCTTTAAGCTACTCCTGCAAAATTCATCACTAGAAGGTGTAGAAGGATGGAAAAGATGCAATGTTATGTCACAGTTTAAATCTTTTATTCTCTGTTGTTTATGGTGCCATATATACATGTCTTTATAAAAGTTTATTTTCCTTTCTGATTTATGGATAGATTTTTCTGGTCTGTGTATGGGATTTCTACTGATTTTTGTTGTGGTGTTTTTTTTTTTTTTTTTTGAGTAAAAGAAGAGCATGCTTAAAAGTTACTTTTATCATGAAAACATGTGTAATTTCCTTCCTGCTCTTTTAAAAACAGACTGAGCAAAGGTGATCATACCGCTTTCCTATGTATGCACGAGATTTGTTTTCTGTTTTGTGGGCAAGAGTAATGGCTTAGCGTATAGATAAGATATGTAGATGCATTCTTAGGGTATTTGTGCGCTCCAATTATGCCTCTCTCTCTCTCTCTCTCTCTCTCTCTCTCTCTCTATATATATATATATAAACTTACTATTAGAAACATACTTTCTAGGTTTCCAGTTATATTTTTTTAATGAAAATGATAGGGCTTTTTGTGCTATTGCGGAGCAAGTATTCAATCACATGGCAGGTTTGCATCTGCATTGTATATCAAAAGTGTATTTAAAGCAAGTAATGTTCAAAATGTGTTTAAACTTTAAGATACAGGGAATGTGTTGTGTCTGTGGATTGTTTTTGTCATTGTTCTTAGTCCAACTGGAATTCTGCTGTTGTTCAGTTTATCACTTTTTCCTACTAGACTTGTTTAAGAAATTTTTGTTCTTTTCAGATCCAAAGCATATGTGAAAAGGGGCTGCAGGTGGGCCACTCCAAAATAACAATTCTCGGCAGCCCTTCCATGGGTAACTATCTTTTATCGTATGCACTGATATTATTCAGTGTGACTTGGCAGATAACAGCTTTAGTGCCTCGTAATGCTGCTTAAAGTTTCAGTTATGTTTTAACATTTGGCATAATGTAGTGATTTCTTCTGTTTTCAATATTCTTTTCAGGTGTATATATCTCCAGGTATGCTGATTTATTGCAACCCAATCCTCTAGAAACTGGAGCAACTGGAGATGTGATTATTTTTAAAGTAATAAAGGTAAGTTTATGTTATTTGTTCTTGAAGGCTTTTTTTGCTTAGTGATCTAATAAAGTGGTTTTAACCGTACGTATTGAACCTCTGTTCGTACAGTTACCTACTTACAAAGAATCTAGAAGCTTACCACGTTTAAAATCCAATGTGTACATTGAGCTTAATAAAGAATAAGAAATGTTTATGAAGGACAGGAAATATATACGTATGTTTTTTGAAGTACAGAAAGAATCTATTCTTGCAAACATATTTTTTCAAAACCTATTTTCTTTTGCTTGCTTTTACTTCCTGTTTTATGTGAAGCAATTTGCCAGTTTCAGGGAAAAGCTTTTTTTACAATTCTTCTGCTTTATTACAGGGAAAAATGAAAAGTATCTACGACCACATAGGTATGAAAGCAATGGAATCGACAGTAAAGAGTGCGTTAGATCCAACACCAAAGCATGAGTGTCACGTCTCAAAGAATGCACATAAAGTAACCTCCTTGCTGGCTTATCGAGCATACGAACTTACTCAGGTAGTAGAAAGTTAAGGCGGTGTTAACTTACCTCAAAACTTTATTAAAACAAACAAAGCAAACCCCAAATTTGCAGAATTATGGTTGTAAATTGCCTGAAGTATAGCTGACACCGAACACGTAAGGAGTTGGAGCTAATACGTCAGCGCTGCAGGCTGGTGTATATATATATATTCAGCCATAGCCCACAGCAGCCTGTGCTCAGAGTTACAGAACAATGTCAGTCTCTTCTCTTTCCTTTATATACACATACTTAATCTCAGTCTTGATAGAGGAAGTCTCCTTCAGAGTACCTTACAACTTGTTTGATGTGCCGGTTAATATTTGGCATAATGAATTTCAAGCTATTAATCTCCATTTGTTTACATAAATAGTTAATCGTTAGGTATATTTTATGTTATTCCTGTGAAACAGTGCGTCTTTCAGGGGAGAAAGGTCACAAACTGTTTGTATGTAGAATCTAGTTTACCAGATTTCTAATTTAACACTGTGTTATCTTCTTTTTCTAGTACTATTTCTATGAATATGGCTTTGATGAGATAAGGCGAAGACCGAGGCATGTTTGTCCTTATGCTGTTGTTTCTTTTACTTACAAAGATGAAATTGTGCAAGCACCAAAATTTCTGCCCCCATCAAGGTAAGCTAGGAAGTCAATTTTTGTAAGACTACATTCAACATGAATTCATAGTTTGTAGTAATCTAAACCACTTCTAATCTGTTAACAGTCCTGAGATGAATGGATGTGTTACAGTGACTTACTGTAATGTTTCTAATGTAGAGCAAGAGGTGATGGAACTGGTTTTATACATCAAGCTGGCCTCTGTAGGAAGCAGTTCTGCTGCTTTTCTCGTCTACCTCACCTTCTTCACTAAGTGGAATCCACAGAGAAAGATTAATAGAATAAATTTAGAGTCGTAATGATGTTCACAGCAATATCTTGTTTGGTATTCAAGAAAATATTCCATATATTTTGTCACTGGACTCTACTGGTGTATACTTATTGCTTGTAGAGCAACTAGCAATGTTGATTACAGATAGAATATGATACCTATACTGGCAGGAAGGCATCCAGTTGTGGGGACTGTAGTTTTTAGCGCTAACAGCAGTTATCAGGGTACCAAAAATCAGAGAAGCTGATGTAACGATGGTTTGAGGTTAGAGAGTGTATTGTCAGTTTTACTATTCTTTTAGACTGGTAGGGTATCCTTAGTGTAAGATCTAGTAGCCAGAAGCTTCTGTCTCAGGCTAGTAATTCAGTCTCCTTTCTTTTTGTTAGATCAAACAGCTTCAACCCAGATAGAAGTACAGGTAAGAATGAATTGAAATGTATTACTTTATGATTATAGGCATTGGCCACTTTTCCCCATGTAGTTTCATTTTTCTCTAACCAGAATGTATGCTTAGTTATGTTGACTGTCTGCCTAACTTTTATTCTGTACTATACTGACTGCAGGGATCTCTTCCTAATATCAGATGATCTTACGGACACCTTCTGGTGTATCTTTTCTTACCAGAATAAATCACAACTCAACAAAATCCAAAGTTTTTTTTCCCCCTTCTTTTTGTACTTTTAGTATGGCAGGAACATATCTTCTGCTCACAAATCTGCTTTTCAAGGGCACTTCAAATAGTAGGATCCTCGACTGCTTTTCTTTTGACCATCACTCAGGCAAATTTTTCCCTTGTATAAAAGTGGTTGGCAGTTAAGGTAAGGAAAGAGGATGTCATTGCACAGATGCTGGCAACAAGGATGTGCTTATATGGCCATGTACAGGTAACATACCAACCTCATTTGCTCTGCTCAGATCAAGTCAAAACAAGATAAGATTGCAAAGGCTTTTCTGGTTATCTTTCGACGTATCATTTAAGGTCTGCTCTGGTATTAGCAGGAAGATTCCTTAAAACAGCTGTAGGAGAATCAGCAGTCACTTTACTGCCATTTCCTTTCAGTCCCTCCTAACAAGTGGTTTCACGTAGTGTTTCTTTTTGTCTCTGTCTTAATTTAGATACATTTCACTATACATTATGGAGGGGACAGCTCTGGAATAAAGGCAAACTTTTGTGCCATGTTTCCTTGAAGTCAGCAGCACGTCCTTTCCTTCCCTGCAAGCTGTGAGTATTATTGTTTAAAGAACAGGAGTTTAAAATATTGCTGTTAAAACTTGTTCAGGTAGACTAGGCAGATTTCAGGCATATTCAGATGAAAAATACACTGTGGCTTGACACTTCAAATGTGTCAGGTTAGACTTCTGAGTCATGAATGCCCAGAGCTGCTTTTAGTTCATTCTCACAGTTCTTGTCAGCCTTTGGGTTTTTGTTTGTCTGTTTGTTTTTATTATTTAATTGACACACATTCTTTTGAAGCAATAAACACCACTGGCTCATAAGGCAGCCTGAGGAACTGATTTTTACAAGCATGTGTTTGATAATTTCTTTTTTGTCAATAAGGATTAGACTGTGGAGGTCAAAGAAGAGGAGACTTTAATTCTTTTATTTTTCCCCAATCCATTCCCCCACGCTTTGTCTCTAGACCTGAGAAACTCGATGTGGAAAAAGCTGTGAGCATTGACCAATTGAAGAAGAAAATATCGCCACTGTTGTTCTATAAAGAAACTTATGTAGGGGCAAAAGAAGGTAAATGGTTCTATATTAATCTTTTAAATTCAGAATGTTTACTGAATTCAAATTTTATTTCTTTTTTTTTTTTTTTTTTATTTCTTCTTCTAACTTCTTTCTCCCGTCATGTCAGTGTTGAGGAATGGAATGTATAGTAGCCTGTATGAGGTTGTGGAGAAGTCCCGTTCTGGTAGTCACTTGGAGGGATTACTTCAAAAGCTGGAGAAAGAGAAACTTGTGAGTATAGCAGATTTTACTATTCCCTATTGAAAATATTTTCAGTAACTAGAGGCATACTAGAAGATTTATGATCTCGTTGGAATTACTAAGCTGGCATATCCCAAAATAGTGTTTATAGTACATCTCTACCCATACTGGAATTAAGCTTACAAGCAGTAAGAGTATTCGTAGTGGGAATATATCTTTGGTTGTTTGAAGCAGTATGCTTTTTTTTTTTTTGCCTTGAAAACAGGTTCTTGTAAAACCACTTCTGGACAGAGGATTTCTTTTTCTTCTTTCTCCTTGGCAAATGGCATCCCCTTACGGTATGCATTTTCAGATTAGTTGGTTGGGGTGTGGATGGGTGGGTGCGTGGCTGTGGGGTGTGTTGGTTCTTCTGTATATGTTTGTGTGGGGCAGTGTTTTTTGTTTTGTTTATTCTTATGGTGTTCCCTAGGGGTTGAGTTATCTTTGGAAGCATAGGAGGTCTTCTCATTCCCCATTATTCTTCTTTTCTCATTCTAGACCAACAAACCGGACGGTCTCGCATGTTGAATGCATTGTTTTTGTTTCCAGAACCCAGAGGTGTAACAAGCTCAGGTAAGTTTGTTCACTGCTGAGATTGTTGTCTATGTGCTCCTTTAAATGTTCGTATTCTACTGAAGACTTGGTAGTGATACTTCATGCCAGTGTAAACCAGAGATAATTATTTGTTACGGCCATGGTGGTGGTATTTGGAAAGTGTTTATTCCTTCACAGAAGTAACTCCTGCAGAGTATTTCAGGCTCACTTGTTCCCATTTCTGAAGTAAGACTTCTTCCAAATTTCTTGATGGCATTGAACTGAGCATCAGTGTTCCAAGAGATCTATTTATTAAGAATATTATCACCCTTTCTGAGGTGTGGGGCCTTCTTTAACCATCAAAATGGGACAGATAAAACACCTGAAAGTTTCTTATTGTGGTTTGTTTTTTGCCTGTTTTGCTCTGGAATATGCCCCAAAACCTGGCCGTACAACAAAAGATGACTGAAAGAACTTCGCTTTAGTAGAACTTGGATGCTTTGGGATGAGATTTACAAATTAATCTTTAACAGTTGAATTTTGCAATAAATAGTACAAGCAACAGAAAGTAGTCCTCTTCTAGCCTGCTGCGAGTTACTCAGAAGTGATAATGTCAAAACATAGCTCTTTAGGAAGTTCTTGTCTGAAGTCTTGGCTGCTTCCGAGGTTCTTGTTTCTGATCTCTATAGTTCTTATTTTAATACATCCCTTTCAATTTATTTAACAGTTATTAAAATTCAATCACTTGTAGATTGGGTAAGAGGAGATATGGTACAGGATGGTATTCAGAGTGTGTGCCAATTCCTTAAAATTATTCTCGTTCTCTCTGCTGTGACATTTCACAGACTTGTGAGCTTTAGTTTCTATCAAACACAAGGTGAATCCCTGTTTTAAGTCTTCAGGGGTTGCTTAAAAGGGTTGAATAGAGAAAAGTTTGAGTCTGTGTCTAGAGGTAACTTTTTTTTCCCCTAACCTGTTGTTTCAAGAATGTAAGAGGTTCTAATAGTGTAGCTAGGGAGGTCCTGCTTCTCTTGCTCCTATTGCACGTTTTTGATTTAGTTGTGTTGGTTTGCAAAGGAACAAAAAAAGCTGTGTAGCCTTCTACTGGATTACTAAGCTGAATCATAGTATAAGGAGCACAGTAGAGGCAGCATTCCATAGGAAGGAGTCGTGCTGCCCCCATTTCTTGCAGGGAGCTGCTTTGTAGTAAGTCTTGGTAAGCTTCTGAAGTGACCTTCTGTAAGGGACTATGAAGTGATTTAAACTGGAAATGGTGTGTATCTAGGATATAGGCTTCCACGAAGTGATGAAAGTGATCAGTTCATGACTATCAGCAGGTTGACTTTTAAGCAGGCTTTAAAGCAGGTTACTTCACTTCCTTTCCTAGCTTTTGAGTTATTTTTCCAGTCATTCCAAACTGTTTTTCATTAAGTATGTATAATACAGAATATTGCTAACTAGTAGTCATTTATGTGTAGCTTTATGATTTGATTTTAATTGTGAATTCCCTTTTCTCCTATGGCAGCACAAAAAAGCGTTCCATGTGGAACTCAGAGAAATTCTACTACTGTGGTTTTGCACGAAAATCAGATCATTCCAGAATTCACAAAGTTTATTCAGTCTCTGCATTTTGCTTTAATCCAGTCTCGTAAAGATGCTACTGCAGATTTCAATGCTGTTGTGGAAAAGTATATAAATGAGTATTTGAGAAGATGCTATAGTGGCTCTGGAAAATACAGAGAATTTGTGTTATATCGGTATGAATCACGGTTGGATGACAAAAAATTTCTTTATCCTGCTCCAAAAAACAAATCTCACATTGACAGCTGCTTGCAAAACTATATTTTTGGTTGTGCGGCGTATCAGCTACCCGTTTCCAGAGCTAAGGAACTAATGGAGGGAAATCGAAAGCATCAGCAGTTCAGTCCCATCTCTGATTATGAACCCACTGAAGAAGATTCTGATTTTGCCAATGTGAAAAGTGGGAAAAGAATCCATGCAAAATATGAAGCAGCTGCTGCCAAGCGAAAATTCCCTCATCTTGGGGATTATGATCCTGATAGACTCAAAGACCTTATTAACTTAATCCAGTGTAGGAAAAAAAATGTGGGTGGAGATTCTGATTCTGAGGACCTTAGAAATAAAAGTGGACTGAAAAGAAAGCTGGAAAGGCAGTCTGAAAATTTGCCGAAACACTTAAAGATGAGTGAATCTTCAGAGAATAACTGTCAGTATGAAGGTAAGAAACACTTTGTTTAAAATTCTTCTTTAAGGATTGTACTTCACAGAATACTTTAAATTTAATCTTAATAGATCTAATATTTGCGTATTTTAATGCGTGGTGTTAACAGAGACGTAGGCTGCCCCTTCCTAGAAGACGACAGGAAGGAAGACAAACTTCAGCAGAGTTTGCTTAGCTGTGTAACTGCCTGAGGCTTTGTAACACGGAGTACCAAGCACGTTTTGAAACCCTGATGTGTCTGACTTTAGGCTTTGCTCTAATTCCTTATGGCTCCCATACCCTGTATTAATTAGTAAATGTCGATTGAAGATGAGAATGAAACTTGCAAGCTTGAGGATAGTTAAGTTTTGAAATAGCCAGTAATGTGTCTACAGAGGAATGAAGGAAACATCCTTACAGTTTTGAGACAGCATTTCTTTTGTACAAGACATTTATCTACGTGCAAACCTTATAATTATCTTGAATATTATGTCAATGCTTAAGATGTGCCCTTTGTCCGTGTTCACTGGGCAATGATCTACTTGAGAAGGGGGTAAGTAAGTTGGGGAGAAGGGTAGCACGAAGAAGAGATGGGGTGTGTGCACCAAGCTGCAGTTCTCATGGGTAGGATCGGTTTGGAAGATGAAGAGACTGAGTTTGGAAAACAGTTTCCCTTTTGACACGTGTGGAGATGGAGAAGACAGAGGGTGGACTAAGTGCTAAATCATTGTATTCTAACTTGGAAGTACATGAAACTTCAGGGTCTTTGTACGTTATTATGTAACATAAGTAAATGCATTTCCACCTGGGTGTAATCAAAACAGTATCTGTTTAAAACTACATTTTGACCTAACACTTGTCAGGGGTACCAGAATAGAAACATTAGTGGTTTGAATTGCCATGTTTTTGTATAACCCTGGAAGTAATTTGTCTTGCCAAAAATCATACCTAAAAATACTGAGGGCTCAGTGACTAAACATGATTAGATTTTTATTAGCTGAATAGCATTTAAATAATTTTGTATTTCCATATATGATAAAATGAGCTAGAGGTTCATCAAGTACTTAGACGTTCTTTAGCTTGTCTCTTTCAAGGATGAATGAATACCTGTGGTATTTGTTCATTGCAGGGGCTGAGTAGAAGAACAACAGCCCTGTTCTAAGGCTGTGTTTGGTAGGAATGGTAAACTTCTGTAATGATGCTTAATGTAAGATAACTTGTGAGCTTAAAGATGAGATACTCACCTGCTTTTGGAGCAACAACGATAGGAAGAAGTGAAGTAAATATTTTGTTGAAACTAATCAGTGATGGAAGCCTTGTAATATTCTCCATAAAATACATAGATTGTAGGATGGGAATTCTGTTTAAACATAAAATAGTGTCATACTGAATGACCTGAGAAAACAGGATTACTTACCTGGGGAGGCTGTTAGCTTTAGAAACTTGTATCAACATCTTCCTGTTTAAAAATTTTTATTAAGAAAATAAATGCATGTTTGCTGTACGAATTGTTGCTAATGAGTGAGACTGTGGGTATGTGTAGGTTTGTGGGGTGTGTGTGTCTGGTTTTGCTTTTGTTTTAAAACTTAGCAATGGATTCCTTTTCTCCTTCTTTCCCTCCCTCAGGGGGCAGAACCTCGGAGCCGCCGCAGACTGTTTTCTCAATTATTTCTGGTCTCGGTGGACGTGATACTGACTTGAGACAGCAAGATGGATCTGACCCTGCTATTACTGACACACATGGCCTCATTAAACTGCTTTTAGAAACACTAGCTAATTCAGGACACTTGGATTCATCGTTGGCACGGTCTGTAAATCAAGCTTTAGGATTAAACGCTGATGAAGTTGAAGAGGATCTGAGACAAAACTATGAATATGAATCCATTCCAGCACAGGACAAAGATGATCATGAGCTTCCCGATGCTGCTCAGGCTGAACCTGTTAACTTTAAGGACCCGCAGAGCCCTGTGATGTTGGAAACTGATGCTGCTTGCTTACCCTTCGCTATTGATGTTGACCTACGGTTTCCAGCTGGTGAAGTAGGCCTTGAGCACACACTTCATTTAAAAGTAAGTGCAACTGGCATCTAGGTTGATGCTGTTAACAAATGTACTATTTTCGTAAGTATTATGAGAATGAATAAAAAGACTTAATTTTTTTTTATAGATAAGAGCTAACTTTTCCGTGAATAAGGTTTTCTTTTTGATAGGAAAACATACAGAAAAATTTAAGAAGTTTATTCCTCGCTCTTTATCTGTAACAAAATTATAATTAAGAGATGAAAAGCAACCATGGTCAGTCTTCCTCGTTTCTTGCTTACCAGTAAGTGTAATATGCTGCTACTCCAGCAACAGGAAGCAAAATTTGTCATTCTGTAGCTGGCTGCTGTGTATCAGTGTTTTCTAGTGTTTGCTGAGACCAAAGCCTTTGGCTCCTATAGTACTCAGGTATTGTATTCTGGCTCTCACCTTGAGAGAGACAGAGGCAGATAGAAGTGTGTGTGTGTGTGTGTATATATATTTAGCAAACTGAACAAGTATAGTGTTACTGTAATAGAGCTTAAATGCTGCCTTCCACCTTTCTCCTCCTGAGGGTTGATTATTGATCTGGCTAAGGCATTGGTATTTTCTGAACCTGTAACAAAGTAAGGAGATATCTGAGAGTTCTTTCTCCGAGTTACTGCCTGGATGTTGCTTTTCCTGAGAATTGGTTGTAACGCAGCCGTAGTCGCTTTCGCGTATGGACTCTCACAGTAATTTGAGCAGGCCATTAATGATTGTATACTATTTACTTGTGGGGTTCTCCCCATCTATGCCCCAAAAATGATAGGTGGATTGCAGTTGTGAGTTTGTTCAATGTTCATAGCTATCCTCTGCTTTTAGAATTTTCTCATATTTCCCTTAACCCTGCAGACATGATTGGTGGTTTGGATATGACAGCTTGTTCTGATTATCAAGTCTTGTTGCAGCCACAAAGGAGGTTTTTTTGACCAGGCTCCTCCTGGGTCTAAGTTGAGATCCTCTCTTTCAAAGCTTGCGCTTTGAATTCTTTTCCCTTCTCCCTCAAATACAAACCAAAAAATAAAAAATTGTAAATTGGTCAGCGTATAAATTGGTCTGTATAATTTCAAGACTTTCTTCAGTCTCTTGTTATAGGAAAGAAACTGAAAGAAGTTGAACCACAATTTGATATTTAGAGTTGGTTGGGGGTATCTTAAACAAGTGTAGCTGCTCTAAGGAAGTAGAATGAGAGCTGTATTTCATTTTAATAATAGCAGTCTCTTGTATTGGTAGAACAAGTTGGCAGAACCAAGTCAATTGTCCTTGGAAACTAAATATGCTTTATAGATTCTGGACTACTCTTAAAAACAGACAGAAAAAAAACAAAAAACAAAAAACAAAAAACCCACACCAAAATGGTAACAGCTTACCTCAGATAACTGTTTCTGTGGTTTGTGTTAGTGAACTTTTCTGGTGATGGAGCTGCAGGAAGTAATTCTTGCTGTACAACCATCAAACATCCATTTGGTCTGATTTTTAGTCCTTGCTCCAGTTTTGGGAATTGGTCTTGGCCCAATTTTTTCAAAGTGTTTTCCGCTTTGTACTTTATAGGAGCAGACGGGAAAGTACCATTCACTTGTAAACACAAGTGAGAATCCCCCAGTCCTTACCTTTCAGACCTGTACTGAGGAGAAGGAGATGTGCTTGTTCCTGTCTCTCTGGCGGTGTCTGAACAAAACAAGAAATGTGCATAGTGGAGGATCCATCATGCTCTGTGGACATTAAAGTTTGTTGAGGAGCTGTCTTCATTACCTTGTGTTGGGAGCAGAGCTTCTGCATGCCTAGTTCTCTTTATGTGCCTTCTTGGTGTGTTCCATGCGTACTTCTCATGATACCACGCAACTTCAGTTAGGCACCCTTTCAAGAAAGCCTTGTGCTTAGGTATCAGAGTACCCCAGTTATTCACATTACTGTACAGAGTGGTTGTTCTGTGGCCTCTGGTACTGATACTTCCACACAAAGCCCAGTTTCTAAATCATGGAGCAAGGAAGAGTTTGTCCTACCTGTGTCTGTGCTCTTGCTTTTAACTATCTGGAATGCTAGATGAATTTGGTTTACTTGTGAGTTTAATACTAGTTGAAGATTCCTTTAGTCAGCTATTTAGATGACGGCCTAAAAGTGGTGAAGGAGCAGGTGCTGTTGGTTTTTTCTTTTTTTTTTCCCTCTCCTTTTGTTTCCTTCCCATTCTTTCCCACAGCTTCTGTACTCTGTGGCATGTGCTTATGACTGCCTTATTTATTTTGGCATCTTTGCTGCTGGTCTATCGCTGTCTTGGGAAGAATCAAACAGGTGAATGAAATGCAGCAGTACTTGACGTCAGCATTTCTAACTTGACTTGATTTGACCAATGGCAGAATTTCCAATGTGCTGGTGAACATGAGTGTGTTCTTATTGTTAGCTGTTTGGTATGTAAAGGCTTAATAAAACAGTTGTAAACTCAGAATTTATATCTTTTAGGAAGCAAGCACTGGAAGTGTAAGTAGCTTTGAAGACTACAGTCCCTGTCCTAGTACACCCATAGAACACGTTTATCGCAGGCATCACTCCAACTCAAATAACGTAGAAGGTGGAATGCCCTGGAGACTTATTCCAATTACAGGTAAGACAGCTTTAATTGTTACATTGCTGCAAATGGTGAAATGATAACATATTCTAAGGGTCTGTAAATCTAATAGATCCCATTCTTGGGTCACCTGTTGGTACACAGACATGCAGATATCCATGCAATTGTTCCTGGTATTGGAATAATAAACAAACCTACTGGATGAGAACAGATACTGGTGGGAAAGTACTGTTTTGGGTACAGACTGATGTAGTTTAGAAAGGTGAGTGCTTGAGTATTTATCTGGTGAAGTACATAACTGATTTGAATTCTGTGTTTGAACTCGCTAGGTTCTGCTGAAATGAAAGATAGGATTGATGGGTAATTGCAACTAGTAATTCAGAAAAGACATGAAAAACGTGTTATCCTTACAGAAAGCTGTCTACTTCTTACTGCATCGCACGCTTCTGTTAGAAGTGCTTCAAAGTCTTTGTGTCTAAACATTTAAAACTTAAGCTTACAGAAGAAGCTTCTTGTTCTAGTTCTTGATGACTCGATAGTACCAAGTCTGCGGAGAACATAAAAGAGTGGATTTTTGAAGGATGTGGAAACTGGACCTATAGTAGTCATGAGAAGCTGTAGATTCAGGGCTATGAATTGAATTGAGGCCTCATGAGTAAACCCACATAGACTGTGCTAACTGCATTCTCTGAAAACATATGTATTTCTGATCTCACTTGAGGAATGTGGAAATCTGTCCCTGACACTTCTGACATTCATCTGGTCATGTAGTTCTGGGGCTCCTTTGTGTGCTTGGCTGAGAAGGGAGGAAGGCGAGGAAAATAGGTTTCCTTCTACAATATGCTTAGGCTTTTTAAAGAAATGATAGGGTTGATGTTTTCTGTGCTTTCTTTAAGGGCTTGAGGACTGTGAAGTTGTTTGGATAGGACATGATTTCTTTTACTGCTACTAGCTTGGCTGCTGTGCATGTAGGCGATGTGGTTATGGTTGCTGAGCTAACTAGCACGAGAATACAGGATGTGGTTCTTGATCCTAGAGGGGTCTGTCAATTGACGCGTTGTGCAGTCATCTGTGAGACAAGAAATTTTTCTAGAAGAAATTTTCTTCAAGGTCTTCTGAGAGGGGAAGGTGCTATTCCAGAGATGAAAGAGGTTGTCTTGAGCATGACTGGATTTGAGTTTCTTGAAATAAGCTCTCACTGCAATAAGTATTGACTGGCTCTGTAATGCGATCGTGTAGAAAGTGCAATGTACAAAGTAACTCTGCCAATGCTAACTGCTGCTCTCCTTCAGGAGGGATAGGAAAAGATCAGGAGGACCAGCTGGAAAAATGTGAAGATAAACAAACAGGTGAGAGAAGAGTAATGTGCTGGGGGGGTTCCCTATGTCGTTACGGTCTGAACTACTGAGCATCTTTTATTCTCACCTTGGATTGAATTTTCATCAGAAAACGAGATCAGTAATATGCTATTCAGCAAGCGGTCTCATTTTATTGAAGCACATCAAGAAAGCTATAGAAGAGTCAAAAAGCCTTTAGTGTTCTGGACAACTAGCACTTTTAATTGGGCATATATTTCTATTTAATACCTTCAAGAGGGCTTTGAAATTCCATTCTAAAGAATTAATATTCTGTAGTATAACTTAAAGGGAGATTTGTTCCTTTTTGAAACTGATGGGTTTCTAAAGCGAGAGGGTGTTTGTGTTGCTTGTTTTTGGTTTGGTGTTGTAGAAAGGAATTCAGAGAACATCAGTCTTTCTCTTTCATCCTTGCACAATTGCAGAAGAGCAAATTAGTGATCTCCTTGTTTTCTCTTTAAACAAAAACATCTTACTTTTGATACACAGCTCATTGTTCAGCTGAACGTAATTCTAAGAACTCTTAATAGTTTGTGACTTGAGGTGTGAAGGGGGTTGTCTTGCATGTACCCTGACAGCATCAGGAAGTGTTGGAGGAGAGTTGTTCATAAGTTCCCAGCTCATTTTGACTTCTTCTGTATCATGGTACTGTTCATTTCTTCATGACTGCGCAATCTGAACTTCTGAAAACAGCGAGCAAGCCTCAGTCTTTATTTTTGAAGGCTGACTTGGGCGTGTGTTTTAACAAATCCATCCTAACTCGATTTTCATTCAAACTGGGGGCTGTTCTTTGAGACACTCGGCAAAAAATGATATTTGTTCTTGCTTGTACCTTCTCTTGTAAGAAAAGATTAATGCCTTAATAAATTTTCTTAAAGCGAAGCTTTTGACGACATTCATCTTAGGTGCTAAGAAATAGGATGTTCTGTGCTTTCTTTGTCATGTGTGTTTTCAATTTATGATTCCCAAATAGACTCAAGAATGGGGTTGCTGTAGAAAGGAGTCTGCAAAGCAGTGAAGAATTAGAGTCTTAGTCTGCAAGAATAGTAATACGCTCTTAAACTGCTTTCTAAGGTTGCTTTCTGGCAGGTTTTTTTCTTGTTTATTTGACATATTTGGTTACAGGGTATTACTGGGGAAGAATATGTTTGAAGTCATAAATGGTGCTTTAAGAGCTACTGAATTCTGTGTTTGTGTTTTACTACTTGCTGTTGCATTAGTTGTTTTTTTTCCTGTGTGTGTGTGAAGACTTGCGACCCAAAGGTGTATGTCTGTGAAGGGTACCGCCTTCAGAGAATTCTATTTCAATAACGACAGCCCTATTTTAAATTGAAAAATAAACTTTTAATATAAATACTTTGGATTGGTATTTCTATTCAGCAGCATATCTTTCTGTTTAAATAGCTTACAGTTTTTTATAAGTCTTAATTGCTTCACTTTCTCCTTCCCCCCTTTTGGTTTAAAAAGCAACATTTGTTTCCAGAAAACTTCCAATAGCATTTGAAGAATAACCCCATCAGTCTAGTGTATGTTCTTAGTATGTATCGTGAAGACATTTTCCTAATCCAATTGTTACAGAACGTCTCTCTTAAACAAGCATGAGTGGATTGTATATTTCTTCTTTCATTAATAAAATTGGTTTGTAACTGGCTGTAAAAAAAAAAAAAAAAAAAAAAAAAAAAAGTAAGAAGCCATATAAAAATAGCCCCGAATTTAAAGCTGTAGCAATTTTTAATCTTCCTGCTAAGAGTTCCTTATAGTACAGTATTTCTTAACTACAAAGCGTAGGTTAGTTAGTGTTAAGTATCATATATGTAGCCTCAAGTAGCTTACATGTCAGACAAGCTCAAAGTGAGTTACTCTGTTAACATCATGATTTGATACTGACTTTTCCCAAGTCTTCTAAAACTAAATGGACACTTGTACAGCAGAGGAAGGCGATGACAGTGCCTTCTACTGAGAGATAAGCCCTACATAGTAATAGAAGGTAACAAAGAAGAAAAAATGAGCTCACTCCTTCCAACAACCGGTGACAACTCAAGAGGAGTGCAGTCTCTATCTGGAGAGATGCTGCTCTCTCAGAGAGAGAACTAACCCTTAAGTGAGGGTGAGGAGTGGTGCATCCTGCTCCATACCTTCTGCTCACTCAGGTGCCTTGCTTGCACCTGAGCTCCCTGGCTTCACCCTGCCTTCTCACCTGGTGCTCAACCATTGGCTCAGGCTGTGACCTGGCAGTTCTACTGCAATATGCTTAAGTATGCTGAAGACAAAGGGCAACAGAAAACCAGGTTCAAATTGAAATTACCTGATTTATATCTGGTTTTGGTGCTTTTAAAGAAAACTAGAAATTTGGCTTGACTGGAAGGTTGAGCTTTGAAGGATGAAGAAAGAACATCTCGTTTTATTGATGAAGGAAATAAAATGGGACGTTTCTGGTTTCTCTCGAGGTATAAAGTAACTGTGGGGTGATGCTGATGCCATGCAGAAGGGATCCTGGTAGTGGCAGATGTTTTCCTTTTAGACTTGAATGGACATCAGATTAGAGAGTGCATATAACTTTTAAAACTGGTTACAAGCCAGCTGCGTTTCCGAACACTAACTTTTAGAAATGGCCTATACTGTCTTGGTTACTGCCTCTGCTACAGAAATCTATTGGTTTTCTGCTTACAACTTTATTAGATTGAAAGAAACAAAGAACAGAACCCTGTTATTTAGGTTTTACTATATCAGCTGTCTGTCACTTTCAAACATGAGATGATGATGATTAACTCTTCCTATATAGGTCTGAAATCACCAGAAGAACCACTGGTGTATTTACCACCAAAGGATGCCTTCCCTAATGACCCCCGGGTAATAAATAGACAGAGAAGTTCTGATTATCAGTTTCCATACTCTCCATTTTCAGACACACAAAAGGGGACAGCAGAAGATGGACTTTATACAAGACAAGTGGAGAAACTTGAAGATGAATGTGAGCTAGCAGATCACCCTTTTACAACACAGCATTCCATAAGTGCAATAGTAGAGACTATAATATTAGAAGAATATAGTCTCTTTGTAAAAAAGATTCAGGAAATTTTGCAGGAAAAAAATATTTCTTATGTCAGTGGTACGTTCACACCAGTCGTCTTGGGCCAAGAGAGGATAATGAGATTTTCTGAATATGTCTATTTACAGACATCAGAGGTTTCTGTGCAAGAATATGTAGAGACACTGAGTGAGAAAATGAATAGTGTTGTTTTGTCCTCTTCGTGCATTAGACATACTCCACCAATTGATTGTAGTCCTGAATCAGCAGAAGTAGTTCGTAATGCCGCACTGAATCCTCCACCCAACATGTTACCTATCTGCAGGGACTCTGACACGACACTGTTAACAGAGCCATTGTGTAACAATATGGTGGAAGATCTTGATTCTATTGAGCAGCAGTCATCAAGCTTGCCTGTAGTGAAGGAGGAAGCAGAACGTGTGAATGCTAAAGCAGAAGCTGTGCTGGCGTCTGATCACACATCTTCCAGCGGTAATTTGATGGAACCACCAGAAAAGACTCAGAAATCCCCGGAGAACATAAACATTTCAACCCAACCAGCTCTTTCTGATTTCATCAGCCAGTTAAAGCCTGAAGTATTTAACAGTTTGGTTGAAATTATTAAAGATGTACAGAAAAACACTGTGAAATTTTATATTCATGAAGAGGAGGAAAGCGTTCTCTGCAAAGAAATCAAGGTAAATATGTTCAATTTCAGCTTCCCCTTGGTGTTAAAATAGAATGGTGTACCTTTCAAACCAGAATGTATAAAACGACTTGAAACAAAAGGCAGTCTAAAACTTGTTTCACAAAATTTTGAATTGTTACATTGAATTGTGAAAATAGGCTGCCCTGCCACACTTCTTGTTTGAGGCTTTGAGGTAGTCTTTCTTGATTTAGCATTTACCTAATTCTTTTTTTTAATGTTTGGAAAGCAGAACTGGCTGGAGTTCGGGTCTTGCTGAAGGTGCTGCCGGCAGGGTTAGGCTTGGGGAAGGTTTTGGGAAAGATAACAAGAGCAAGAGTGTGATAACATTTGAGCAAGGATATGTGAAAATATCTTGTGTGGTGGTGTAGGTGTTGTTTGGTTTTTTTCCTCTTTTTTTTTTCCCTTTGGTAAAAAGTACAGGTAGCTTTAGAGATTGCTGTAGTTCTGCATTTAAATGTGCAAGATGAAAGCTGAAGTAATAGGAACTTATGTTTTACTGAAACCTCGTGCAGTCTTAATAGACTGTCAGCTGGCCACTTACATGCTACTCTGTAAGACTGACTGACCTGCTAAAAGAGCCTGCTGCTGTGCTGATGTATCCTTCTGTTTAGTGTATTAATTTGAATGGGAAGCTTATTAATATGTCGTCATCTGCTGGAAATGTTTTGGCTTAACTAGCTTTTCACTTTTTTTTTTCCCCCCCACCATCTTTTTCTGTGGTGTCAGGAGTATCTTACGAAGTTAGGCAATACAGAGTGCCATCCAGAACAGTTCCTAAAAAGAAGAGCTGCTTTAGATAAACTGTTGATAATTATTCAAAATGAAGACATCGCCAGCCTCATCCATAAGGTACTTCACATAAGTAGATGTGTACTACAGAAAACTACTGTTAAAGCATAGCCAGAAGAGCTCACTGTGAGCAAGGCTACTCTCCTAATATTTGAACATCAGTCTGTGACTAGCTGCCTTTCAAAGAAGCAAAATTGTTTGTGGTAATGCCCACAACTGCTTCTACCTGCACATTTTCAGTATTGAGTACTTTTTGGTACATTTGAGTAGTCAGTACTTTCCTAGGCCTTGTTAAGTTCTGTTGAGGCTCCAGTAGTTCTGCTTTTAGTTCTCTGGTGCTGAAACAGCAAGTGAAGGCAGCAGTTAAGTTACATTAGGTATTCCTGAACCAAATCCTGTAATGTTTTTGAGAGAGCACCCCCTCTAAAGCAAGTGATAAAAATAATTATTTGATATGTTTTCAAGTTTGACAAGAAGACTCCTTATTTTTTAGCTATGATCTTTGTTTTTTTCCCTCATATACCTCTCTTGATTTTTAAACAGATACCTGGCTTAGTAACTTTGAAGAAGCTTTCTTGTGTCAGCTTTGCGGGTGTCGATAGTTTGGATGATGTGAAAAATCACACTTACAATGAACTCTTTGTGTCTGGTGGCTTTGTTGTGTCAGATGAATCTGTCCTTAATCCAGAGAACATCACAACAGGTAAGTGTGATGCTTTTTGGAGCTTTAAAAACACAGTCAAAAAAGCCAAAACTCTTAGGTATGAGAAAACTGTCATACTCAGAGATGATATTGTGAATTTTTGGGAGAACTTAAGACTTTAACTCACTGGTCTGTCTGGAGAATGTGTGAACATGGAGATCTTACCTTTTGAAGTTTGTCTAGTTACGTATACAGAACCTTTTGTTCCTTACTGAAAACCATGAATAATGTAGTAAAAAAAAAAATACTGGAAATCTGTGTTCTTTCAAATTTTCTTTATCTGAAATTGAATATTTATCTTGAGTTACCAGCTCTCATAGATAGTTTCAGATGGCAGATCATGCTGACTGAATTCAGCTGTTTTGAAAGCAGATACCGCTGTTAGGCATCTGGCCTTCAAAACAAAAACCCTCTGTTCTGGAATATTTTTGTTGGCTAATCGTCTAGGAATAAAACCTAAAGTATTAGGGCAGCGTTCATAGTTACGTAACTACTTTGGTGAAAACTAAAAACCACCAGAACAACAATAACAATTCTCCCCTTTTATGTATATGTTGAAGCAGCGCTTTTCAGTTTGCTGACCGTGAAATTTAACTTCTGTTCAATGTCTCCAAAACAGATAAGCTAAAAAAGTTCTTGCAGTTTCTGGAGGATCTCAATACCCCAGATGGAAAATGGCAGTGGAAAGTCCACTGCAAAATGCAAAAAAAACTTAAAGAGCTGGGGAGGTAAGCAGTGATCGTTCATATACGAGTTGCTAAAATCTTTAGCTTTAATTATGCTCTCAAAATCCCTATTAAGTAGAACTTAACGTTATGTCCATCTTTTAACTGAATTTTAATGTTTAGAGTGACCTTAAATCAAATGTCTAACACTTTTTTCCATCACAGACTGAATGCTAATGCTTTGAGTCTGCTGACACTGCTGAACACCTATCAAAAGAAGCACTTGGTTGAAATTCTGTCATACCATAACTGTGATTCTCAAACTCGAAATGCACCAGAATTAGAATGTCTTATCCGGCTTCAGGCTCAGAACATACAACAGCGACACGTTGTCTTCTTAACAGGTTACAAACAAATATGACTACCTGTCTCCCTCTTCTGGTAATAGATGCTAAATCTTAATACAAAATCTCCTTCTATGTATTTAGAAAAGAATCTCAAACCACTTTCAAATTATGCTGATAATGGTGTAGTTGTCGCTACTGTTGATGACTTCATGCAGAATTTTACAAGTCTTGTTGGGTATCACAACTCAGTTAATGAGGAAAACAGCCCATCTCCCTCTGATGCTCAGGAAAGACAATCAGGTAATACATTAAAAACATTCATAGTTTCTTCAGCTAGAGGAGATTAGAGGTGTGGGGTGGAGGTCCTTGAAATAGTGTCTTTGTGTAAATGAACGTGATAGGAGAGGATGGAAAACCCAGCTCTTAAGCTACTGTTTTAATGATGGGGGAAGAGCAGCTGGGATGGAGCACCAAAGGAGATCTTAAATACAGAATTACAGGCTAACAAGATATCCAGAAAAGCAGAAAAAGGTGTAACTATCTGTTTTCAGGAAAAGGATAAATTTAACGATAGCTCAGAAACTGTAGACAAACACCTGAGATATCAGTAGTTGTAGTCCTTTAATTGTCTGATCAAACACTGATCTCCTGTATAACTTTAGATGCTGTTTTGACATAAACCCCATTGGAGTTGGGATTTCCCAACACTAAACATGAACACAATGCTCAGAAGCTTTTAGCATCGGAAAAACTGGACACTCAATCAGAGGGTTAAGTGTGTGTGTTGAGTAAGTGAACAAGAGTGGCAGAAGACCAAGACTTAAGTGATACTGGACTTGCAGACCTGAAGCATAACACTCTGTGAGTAGTGTATAGCTTTCCTAACAAAAGTTTGTGTTTCAATAGAATAGGACTTTCTTTTTCTTTTTTTAATGCAGTTCATGTAGAAAATGATGGAAAGGATGAGGAGGACATGTCTCTGGATTCAGGGGATGAAGCATCACAAATAGAAATCTGCAATGATGCCTCTAAATATACTCATTTGGAAACTTTGCAGACTGAGGCCAAGAGCTCACGTGGAGTAGATACAAAAGAGAGCTGTGTGTCACAGTTACCTCCTGAAGCACAAAAGAGTATGATGGAAAAGACTTCTAAAATTGACTTGGAAGAGATACAGCCAATTACTCCAGTTTCTACAACGCGCTCTGCTGAAGGAGAAAAACACAATTCAGTCAAACAAGCTCCTTTCAATAACTTCCAAGTTTACAGCAGACAATTAAACATGTCTCATCAGTTCAGTCACTTTAATGTACTCACTCATCAGACTTTTCTGGGAACAACATACCCACCTTCTACAAGTCAAAACCAAGAAGGGGGCAGTTATTTTCTATCTGCTTACAGTCAGAGCATGGATACAGAGAAATCGTCATCGCCTGGTGGTTGGGATAAAAACTGTGATTCTTCCAGGCCATATTCAAAACAAAAATAAACTTGTCTTTTTTTGTAAGTTGCTGTGGACTTGCTGTTTCTAAAATGTTGGATTAACAATTTCTATTTTATTCTGGAACAAAACATTTCTTGTCCTTTATCTTGAAGTTTTTCTGGTCTTATTTAAACTACGATGGTCTGTACCTGTTGGAAGCATCTGAAAATTGAAATAAATATATATTTTTAACATTTATTGTACTTGAATTATCTTGGTTGTTGGCACTTTTAAGTTTCTACATTTGTATTTGACCTGTACATAGGTTTCAGTTTGAAGTCTGTTTTAATGTAAAACTGAATGTTTGCCTAAAATATGTGAAACGGCGAGGTTTTTTGACTGTAAGTATCCAAATCACTTTTCTTTACATAAATATCAAAACTTATGTATTTATTTGACAGTTTTGTACAAATGTTTTTACATAGCTATAAGGCAGTGTAGTTATTTTAATGACTGGATCTTGGCAAAATACCTCAATTAGATTAACCAATGGTGCAGTTCCATTACAAAAATGAAATAAACTCTTAATGCACAAGGGACTTGCTAACACTGCCTTGTCTGTGGTTTTTATACTGTCTTCAAAATACATAAGAAACATAGCCAAACTTTGTTTCATAACTAGCACGTTGCTTGGTGTAATTATTAGAGCCACATCAGAATGATCTTAAAACTTCTGTCTTCCCCTTATAATTACAGCAGTGATGTCTCAATGACCACGGTAACTCAACCTCCCTCCTGCCCTACGTCAGCACAGCCATTCCTGGTGCTTTCTTACTTAGAACTGGTATTGTTCTGCCTGTTAAATTTCATGTGTGCTGAGTTAACCTTACTTTTCCGAGGCAGGTCTTCTTTTTACTCAGGTTATGCATCATCTCACTAAGGCTGCCAGAGAACAGTAACTGGTAGGTGCATAGCTGGGGTGTCTCAGTGTTACCCTTGTTCCTATTCGTGTTGTTCCAGATGTTAACGTGCTGATTTTTATGTTTACTGTTCTTTTTTTCAAGTTGTCTACAGTCGTATTCCTTTGCTGTTTTGTAATTTGATTTTAGTGCTTTCATGTATGACGGGTGATTTAGAAACAGACAAGTGTTTGAAACTGCATAACTGTAAACGCAAAGTTAGCTGGGATATTATGGAATTGGTTAAAAATTATATTTTTAAAAACAAAGAAAACACCACTCACTTTTCCCTTGGGTTGCTGGGTGTGAAAGCTTGTTTGATCCCCTTCTTTAAATTAAGGACACACCATGACAAGACTGGTACAGCTGTTACCCACTGCCCCCAAACATGGTAAGCACTCTTCTCTCTTTATCAGCAAACTGAATGGATTTTGTGAAACACCGTTCTACCATGTCCATCATCAAGTGTGGGCTCGCCTATTACACGACTTGGCATACAGTGGGAGAGGACAGAGTCTGCCTTCGCTCCCTTAGCTGCTGCTGGTAAGATACCTTTCGTATTCCATTTATTTCTTGGAACAGTTGCTGCTGGAAGGAATCTCAGTTTGGAGGTTTTGTGGTATTTATCATGTATCTCAACTAAAATGAATTCAGGTTAGGTATCTTCTGCAGACCTCTAGAAGAAAACTACTTTTATCTCAAATTATCTTGTATCTCCAAGCCCAAATGCAAGTGAATCTAATATAAATGTTTAATTCCGGCAGGAAGCATTGAATGCTGAGCTGTTCAGACCTTGTTTAAAAGTTGACTTACTTAAACTGAATTCTGCTGTCTTGGGCTCAGCCCATTATCATGTTAAGTGCTGCTATCCTCTTCTAGTTGGGGTGTTATGGTCAGCTTTTCTGCAGTGGTAAAATCTGACACTGATAGATAGTTGTCTAAGCCTAAACCTGTCTGAATAATTAAGTACAATCAGTTTCCTGTATTTAAAACCCTAATCTACCCCCCCCCCCCTTAAAACCATTCACAATGAATCATAAATCTTCTTATTTATTTAAAAAAAAAAATGCACACAGTACCACAAAAATCCATGTAACAATTTTTATACAGTGTTTTGTTGTCTATACTAAATGGATGTGTGTCTTCAGGTAGTGCAAGGACCATTCTGAAAATGCAGTTAAATTTATTTTCATTCTGAAAAGTAACGTGACCCTGTAATCCTATCAAAAATGGCACAATAATTTATTTAATAAAAATAATATAGATGGTTTACAATTACAGCAGCAAAATGCTGTGGTTCTACATTTAAATAATTCAGTGCAGTCTAAGGTACCTTTCAAAACGGTGAAATAAAGTTCTCTTCTTGAGCTTTAACAGAAATGAGACCAGACTCCAACTCCTTCTGCTTCTGCAGGAGGCCCTGCAATGAATGGAATATGAATGTGAATGCTCTGCCTCCTTCAAGCATTCTGAACTAATAACATGCCACTGCTTCTTACTTTAAAACAATTTGTTAAGGTGCAAAGCTTTCTAAATACACAGCTTCAAGCAGGACAACACAACACATTCAGAAGGGAGGGAACTCGGGTTTTCCTATCTCATGCAAAAGACTTGCTGAAGTGGAAGCTCATCCAAATGTTTGCAGGGACGCCTACACAGAAGAGAAACAACATTTTCATTATATTAGCTTACTGCCCTCTGCACTCTCACTACGCTTGTGGTATTCTGGCATGTTCTTGTCTGAAGCTAAACCCAAATCCTTGACAGGTCCTGGCTTACAGTGGTAATGTTAATTATGTTCGAAGGCAGCGTAACTGTTTGAGCTATGGCTCTCATAGGTACTAGAAAATGGAGAAAACCTGTAGTAAAAACAGTTGGAACTTCATGATCCATAACATAGGATATCTATATAAACTTCAAATAATCTCTTTATGGTATTTAGCAGGATTATAGGTGTAGACTAATCTGGTCCCTTGGTCCCTATCCACTTTAGATCTGTCTGAAGTTTGGTAATAAGGAAGCATTTAAAAATGCTTCTGTTTGGTATACAAACGTTTTTAATGGTAACAAGATTGAGTTGTAAGACCCTTCTAAAAGACAAGAATTACAGGCTGAAGTTACAGCTCCATTTGGGCCTTACACAAGCCAGCAGGTACCACAGCTGGTATTCCTAGTGGCGAAGAAGGTGAGACAGATCATGTAGAACTGGTTTAAATTTGCTGAGAAGCCTGTTACAGTTCACTCTGCATTTCTTTTTCCCCTTGATGCTGAAACATTCTTGCTATGAGTAACCCTACCTATAAAAAGCCATTCCCTTGGTTTCAGGTTTTCTGAGGTTCTCTGCTGTTTCATAGCTAATCTAATGACCAAAGACTCCTTAGGGGAGAGACTGGAGAGTCCAAAGGTGGAAGGAATGCGTTTACTAAAGCAAAATTAATATGAAGAAATAAAGACCATACATGATGGAAAAAAATGACTTAAAGATTAATGTTTATGACTATGTACTAGTTTGCAGTATTCATTTTGAACTTAGTATGTATGCACGTATACGCTTATCCAATGCCTTTCTGCTTACCTGCCGTAGTTCTGACAGTCCTTTGAGAATCGCTTGTTGCCTCTCTCTGATTTTAACTACATCAGGATTTAGAAGAGGATCTCTAGTGTGATCAGAGCTAAAAATCTGTCGAGGCACTGGGTAAGAATCTAAAAATAAATACATATATCAACTCCGTTAACAATACTCTTGTAAGTTTGTTCAAATTTTGAAGTACTAGAATTTCACAACTTGTGGAAGTCAGTTTTGGTTGCTGTTAGACTGTGATCACTAAGTCAAATACTTTTTAGATTCCTAAAACCAAAAGCTATATCTACTAATAAGATCACAATACATTTCAGTACCGTTAAACTGCCGATACAGTGGGTCGTGTGTTGAAGGTCTAGTCACTGGTGCATCTGGATCAAGATAATACACTTCATTTGTTCGAACGTACGGAACGAACTGTGAAGAGGGAGGCCTTCCAGCTTCTGCAACTGGAGGAGGGAAGCTCTTCTGCTGTATATCTGCCTTGGTGTTTTTCTCTCTTCTACTGTTGTTATATACTTCCAGTTTCCTGGTGCGGATCTGTTTTTGCTGTACTTGTAGTCTGTTCTTAACTGCTGGAACAGGTGGTGAGTCAGATCTGTGTGAAACAATTCCAGTTAGTATAAAAGCACCCACAAAAATTTGATAAACACTGGAGAGAAAAAATTCCGTGCTTCATCCAGCAGACAATTAAATTCATCAAAAAGATTAAAAATCAGGAAAGAAAAACATACATATTTCACTATTAATGCACTAATGCAGAATATTGACGTACCTTTCTTCATGCAAATGATTCTTACGGAGCTGTTCTTCCTAGGAGAAAACCGAAGAAGTCAAAAGTACAAGCACAAAACTCGATGCTCTTGTATTAAACACTCATCTTACAAAACAAGTTTGTTCCGACATTCTGAAAGCACTGCATGACCTGAGCCCGGGGGATGGGTATTATTGAAGACTTGCGTTGAAGAGACTTGTAGTATCTGTGAACTCAGTTAAACTAATTATAGAAGAACTTATTCCTCTTCTCTGCGTCTATGGCAGCTCTAGGCACAAGCAGAAATACTGTATATACTTTTTCTTAGTAAGTCTATAATGATAATAAGCTAAAGCAAATATATGCTTTGGAAGACTGAACTAATACTGAGAGCTAAGCCACAACAATCTAATGTTCTTCCAACCACGCTGAACAAAACTGCTGTAATAGTGTTCTTCACATAAAGGGTAGGTAATAGGAGAATTCTCAGAGCTTCAATTATATCTAAGCAGAACTGAGTGAAATAAATCTTGAAAAAAAATACTCATCATACCTTTCTGATTCTATGCCCCTTATTCTTCAGTTCTTCATGAGGTGAAGGAGACCTGTCTGAACAACAACCCTTTTTTTGGCAGAGATTCCCAGGCGTGTTTCTTTCTACCAGCTGAAGCAGCTCCAGTTGTCGTCTTACTTTATTTTCTTCCCTTTGTTTTTGCAGTGGTTTGGGGTATCTTTCTGATGCTGGAACGTATCTTTTCTCAGGCTTGTTTATGTTCCAGTCAGGTCTTTTGCCAGGTTTTTCTGAAGGTTTAACTTGTCTTTCTTTTCTTGCATGTTGTTCATACAGCTCGCTGTGGGTGCCACCATTCTCTTGTCCTGAAGTTCTGTTTCTGTCCATATACTGCCTTTCTTTCTGGTATTTTTTGCTGTGAGAGGTTTCTTTATATTCTATGGAAATATCTGGTGATCCGCAACATGAAGTTCTTTCCTCAGCTGTATCAGTGTATGCTGAAGTAGTATAGTCATCTAAAAAAAAAAAGTATATTAGCTGCAAGACTAAACTCTGCAAACATTTGGGTTTTGTCTGCACATCAGCCTACCGGTACTGATTTCATTCCAAAATTGGTTGGTAGTTTTATAATGTTTTTTATTATTTTTGGTGTGGAAAATAGATAAGACCAACAAAAACAAATTCAATAAGGACAAAAAAGAGACTTGAGAACAAAATCAAGTCACTGCACTGCACAAGAAAAATTTAAGTAAAACGAAATGATGTTATCTGCAGAATTCAGATTCTGTATTGGTACTCAGAGAACAAAACACAGCCACTACTGAGGTTTTTTTTCAGCATGCTGAGGGATGATTTGGTCACAATCACAGTGCTATTGCTAACTTTCCTAATCCTTGTCTTCTGGTGGAAGTATTTTGTTTAAGTTCTAAATTACAAAGGTTGCTCAGAAACCAATGCCTCCTATGTTATTATGTTGGCCCACAGTGTCAGAGGCGGGTGGTGGTGGGATGGCAGCAGAGGTTGACCCTTCCCACCAGCATTCTGTTACCGTTTGTTGCCGTGTGACAGCTGGCAGCAGAGGGGCAGCCTGACAGAATGGTGTCTCACATGGAAGTGCATATGAAGCACAGGTGTGGAATTGAATTCCTCCATGAAGAAAAAGTGCCCCCCACTGACATTCATCAACGTTTGCATTTATGGAGAGCAAACAGTGGATGTGAGCACAGTGAGGCAGCGAGTTGCTCCATTTCAGCAGTGGTGACAGCAGGCTGCCTCCACTGGTGCAGATGTTTACAAGCTCAGCATGCAGGCTCTTGTTCATCGCTGGAGAGCTGCCTAACTAATGGTGGTGAGCGTGTAGGAAAATAGTGTTTTGTAGCTGAGAATTTGCTCTATCAGAGGGTGTTACCATGCTTTTTGTATCTGTTGTAGTTTCCATGGAAATAAATAGGAGGCACCACTTTTGGAGCAACTTATGTACTAAGAATCCTTTTATCTTTTTTTTTTTTTAACTAAGTGGCATATTCAAAACCATTCATTATTTTACACATGCTCCGAATTTCCAGTAAGATTTCTACCAGCCATATCAAAACAAAAAATATTCTCTTCCTTAAACAAATAGAAACAAAAACACTTTCACTTTTCAAGTGGGAAGAAGATTCTGTCTGGGTAAGTAGCAACAATTGTAAAAAAAGCTTTTCTAAATGTTTGAGTTTTGCTTTCATTTTCTAATGGGTCTAATTTTCTAATTCCAGGATTACTGACAGTGTTTCCTTATGGATTCATTAAGAACCCATTTCAGCTCGATACCACTGCATGTGATAAAAGCCTGTGAATACTCACACTGAAGACTACAATAACAGATGCTTCAGTTCCTCAATGAATTTAGTCCTGCGTGGCTTATGGCCATGACTTGAAGCCAGCACTGTGCTTCAGAGTGGCTGATCTGATTTTGTAGTGGGCAGGTAACAATACAGATGTATCATTGATTTAGAAGAATATAGTGATATATTATTATATTCTCACATGCCTGAGTCTGTCCAAGTATTTATTTTCAGTTTTACTCCATTTTGAATGACAGCAGTTTGGCCCTGTCGCACAGTTAGTTACACAATTAGCTGTTCTACTGTCTGTGTTTGAGTACATCAGGGTAATTACATTGAAGGGCTGCATACCTGTCTGTACAGCAGTGTCTTTCCGAGGAGAAGTCTGCTGGTCAAAGTTAACGTCATCAGAAAAATCACGACTTTGATGTGAAACATCAGCATTAGAGTTTTCAAATTCACTGCCACCTAAAAAGAATCAAGACATTTTTTTTAATGAGTAACATATATTCTATTTGAACTACGCTATCGCGTTATCAGACTATTGCAGTTTAGAACTCAAGCAAGAGATTGAGAACAATGATTCAGATCCTAAAATACTGCCTGTTTCACTGGAAATCAAGCCAGTCATTTATAGGTCTGAGAACAGCCTTGTATTTCTTCCTTTATGTAACGTAGCATTTGAAGATTACTAAGATATGGTATTCACAGTATTAGTTAACACTGCTATTATTGGGAAGGCTCTTCAAATGAGCTGAAATTAAATTTGGTTTCTGAAACAAAGGAGCAATTTTGGACCCATTACAAAAACAGGAAAAGAAAAAAAACACTACCGGTTTACACACAGACACCAAAGGAACAGGCAAACTGAACAGCAGGATGTTGGTACTTGCCCCCACCAAGATTCTTCTTAAGTTTTGAAATGTCGTGTCCCTTCTGAGCCAAATCTTGAATGCGCTGCTCTTGTTTTAATCTCTGTGCTAATTCTTGAGCTTTCTGCATTGTCTCGTAGAGCTGATTTGTTTTCAGAATCACAAGTTCCTTAAAAAAAAAAAAAGGATATGTGATAATTTATTTTGAGAGCATGATTATTTTATCTCCATATAATTCCAAACATTTACATAAATAATGTCAAAATATATTCTTGTTTTGAGTAAAGTATTTTAAACAAAAAAACCCAAAAGCTAGCTGAGTTGGATGCGATACCTAACCTGTAACTTTTTAATGACAAAGGTAGAAGCTCTGCTGTGCTAATGAAGGTCTTCAATCCTGTCCTGAAAGAGCCAGCATCTAGATCCTCAAACTTACTTGGATATTCAACTCTTCTCTAATAAATTAATCTTTTCCTAAAATGCCACCTGATTTCAGCCATCTATCATCAGGTGGTTTAATTAAATAAAAGATGCCTGAATTAAAAAAATGAAGTAAAATTTCCTCGTTGTTCCACAGAAAGGAGCCAGTAGAAAGCTCCCTTACAGAAACAGACCCCCCTTCCCCAAATACAAGTTTGGGATTTTTAGCCTACGTGGATTCAATGAGTCTAGGCCAAGGAACACATCCAAACTGCTATTACCACCTCATACCCATTTTTCACTGCATTTGTGAGGGAAAGAACAGAACCACTGGTAGCATGACAGTTCGGATGGAGCTGAGCTATTACAGAGTTTACAGTTATTTTTGGTTTAATTTTTATTTAAAAGGAGCTCAAGATAGTTACAGAGGTGAAAGCTCTCATTTTTAAATGACTTTTCCAAAATACATTCTGGAAAATTCAATCCAGAGTAGAAGCACATCCAGTTATATAAAGATAATGGTACTGAAGTAGGTTACATCAGCAATAGCTGGATCACGGACTTTGAGGTACGTATGTTTTGTATTTAAAACTTGCATTTGAAATGCATGTTTCTGCTTTATTTGAAAGTACAACTGCGTTTTTGCCAGTTCATTCACTTTCCCAGAAAGCCCTGTCCAAAAAAAGAAACTTGCCTTAGACTTGTATGGTACTATATTAATTGAGGAAACAGATCTTGATATCAAATATCAAAATTTCAAATTATTTTCAAAATGAGAAGGCAGCATCATTTTGAAGGAAAACAACTATTTTCTTCAGTGGAATAATATTATTGCAGCTACGAGCTGCAAGTCTGACTATCATTTCGAAGCTCTGCAGGAGTTTTTTCCATACATTAGAGCAATTATGGGCATTTTAATAGAGATGTGGCAAAATCCTGTTGTTAAAAGCTGTTAGTTTTCACTGTACTTAAAAAAGTATACCAGAGTACTGCGCCAAAACACATTACCTCACAGGTCTTCCCACTACCTGCAATATTTATCTTTACTACTTTCAGACAAGTCAGTAAAAAATTTCCATCTGCACTAAACAGAACACAGAAACCCACCTCCTTTTGTTTTTGTTTAAGCATGTCTTCTTCAAACTGTTTCTGCATCAGTTCTTTTTCCCGTGCTAGGCGCTGCTCTTCCTCTTGCTCCTCCAATTTTCTCTTCTCTTCTTCCAGTTGTTTCTTCTTCCGCTTTTCTTCTACCTGAGCCATGATTGCTTTCTAGTAGTATTGTAAGAAAGTAGAGTTAAAGGTATGAAATTAAAGGAATTAGAAGCTAGTTACTTGTATACTTCCATGTACATCTTGATACTTGGATTTGGAAGGATAAAAAAAGGAAGACAATTTATGAATAGATGTGACAGTAGTAGGGAAAACAGCTGTCTAACAGATCACGCTATTAACTGGAAAGTACTTCAAACACTTTTTTTCTTATAACTTCAAAACATGGCTAGTTGCCTTCCCATTTTTTTTTAGAACCATCAGCCCAGCAAAGCAGTTTGAAGACAAAATGCTCAGGGATAAATGGAAGTCTCTTTTCATGTTTTCAATTTAAAGTTCACAGCACAGGCGTATGTAAGTATGAGCCCTCCTGATGGTAGTAGAGACTGAAAAAAACGCCCACGAACCTTACTGGAGTTCTAAAGGCTGTGCTGTGTCTTTTTTGAGGCAGGAATTCAGTCACAGAAACACAACCAACAAATATTAAGAAAAACCACAGAGGCTGGGTGAAATACTTTTAAAGACGTGCAGATGTAATCTGAAGTCTAAGAGTCCGCTGTTATTAAATTATCACGTTTTATTCACGTGACACCACCACCCTTTCTCCATTCTTCTCGTTAAAATAGTGCCAGCCCTTAAAACAGAAACCTGCCTGATGTTCCAGCTGCTTCTGCCGCCGTCTGTCCCTCTCTTCAATCTGCGCAGGATCCAGGAGAGCTGTCATTGAACGAAGGAAACTACAAAGAAAGAAACACGTACGTGGCGTTCTTATCATTAAAAAGTAAATCCTAATGCCTTCTTTAATTAGAATTCTCAGATTACAAGTAACACAAAACCGCACCGTATTATTACATTTATACAATTTGTTGTATTAAGGAAAAAAATAAGGTTACTCGCAGTAAATTTCATTAATGAACAGTGGAAGCTTATGCATATTTCAAAAGTGAAACAACACGCAATTCTGAAAAAAGCGGAAGCCAAAGGAATAAGATCTGAAGATCAGATTTAAGGGACCTTATTCAAATATCTGTTTGAGCTATCAGAAGTGAACCGGCCGGGAAGATGATCGTCCTTACGAAGCTTGCTCACCTGGTTTTCTGACTGTGATCCGAAGCACTGCTTTTAGCACCTTTTTCTGCATTTCCCACTTTTGAGGGTATGAAGTTGCCTAAAGCTGCAGGTGAAAAAGGGTGAACAAAAGCAGTCAGCTCCTTAGGGTCAGGTGACAGGCAAAGACTTTCAGGCTGCTTTTTGTACATTCCATTTAAGGGGTGTTGTGCATTAGTATTAAGGTGGTTCTTTAAAGAATCAAAATGCATTGCCCATCTGTCATGCTCTTCAGCCTAAATAAATATGAAGCAACAAAAAACGGAAATGCGCTCAATTACAGTTTCTACAAAGCACGGTTAACAAAAAGAGTTAGACAACACACATTTTGTACAACAGGAACAGTTGAAAATCTTTGTTATGGAGTTACAACACACAGAACAGTTCATTCCTTAGATAGAAAACTAAAGTATTTCTGTTGCTTAAAATTCCAATCAGAGCAGAAATTATTCTGCTGATCAGTATGCTGGGTCAGCAATAACATACTTCTATTTTCAGCAAAAACAAACAAACAGACCAGATAATAGGAAGTGCAAAAAAGAAAAAGTCAAGGAATAAGTTAATAACATGAACGAGTTTTACACTGGTCCACATTTACCCCCACCACTTCAAATCTGGACAGCAGCAGAATTACTGAGCTTTGGGCAGAGCTATGACATTATACCTTCTTATGTTCAGCTAGACAGGCCTACTATAAAACAAGCATTCTTCCAGAATCTCCTTCACCCACACCAGCCATCATTAACACAAGAATCCTATCCTAAAGAAGTACCAGAAACTTCTGTACAGGTGACTTATTGGCTTCTTAAGTCTCCCTTCCATATTGCATGGCCTTATCTTTATGGCTCCGTTTTGGCAGCTGCACATTTTACATAAGGGACCTTTGTTTTTGCTACAGGTACTGAGAACATTTTTTCTTCTGAGCAATAATATAACTGTTTGTCTGAAAGGACTGCAGGATGGCTACCTCAAGATTTCTTTCTGGTAGAATGCAAATTAACATACTCTATTTAAAGCTTTCCAGGAGAACTTTCCTTAAATCAAAAAGAATCCCCTCTTTAAGAAAAGTTTTATGCCTATTTTAAAAGAAGCAATAACGTAATAGGAATCCAAATAAATTTCTTCCATTCCCTAAGTAAATTTTGCCTTCCCTTTAAACACGTTGATGTGGAAACATATCAGAGAAGTTAAAATATCTGCGTTATGTAAGTCTGTGGTACAAAAAGGTTGAGATTGTCACATGAGATGCAGACAGAAAGATAAAAAAAGATTAAATACGTGTGGTTTTATTTCAAAAGAGGCTGGAAGTGATTACTGCCAAGCTGGTAACTGCAGCCATCTCCCCATGCCACACCCACCAAATTAAAAAGCATGGCACCTAAAGCAGGAACCTTTTACAGCTGTGTTACCTTCACAGTTACAAAGTTGAATTTGCAAAGGAAACTCAATTCCTTCAGCAGCTCAGGAACTGAGAAGACTCATGCTGTGAGTATGTAACTGTGTAACTGACCTCAGCTACAAGGTGGGTGTTTTTTGTTTCTCTTTTTTTTTTTTTGGAGGATGGGTAGAAGAGTTCTCTTCCACTGCTGTGAGCTATAGGATTGAAATGATGATTTTCTGTACAGCAATTGTGTGACTGCTGTATTAAATGCTTCAGCTGAGTAGACACTATAGTGTGTTGATAGAGAAGGCCACAGATCACAAACATTCATAGGAGGTGAGTTGTGGTAATGGAGATTCTTGTTCACTAATAATATAGAGCACAGTGAACGCATCTCATGCGTGGTAACAGGTACAACCCTGGCTTAAACCTGCGTACAGTAACTTGGAAATCAGGAGTCTAGCAACAGTACAATCTTGCTGTGCTTCTTCATTTCAAAAGACTGATGAAGAGACTTTGGAAGAGCATGCTGGTCTGTATAAGAATGTAGAACACTTCACTGACCTTAAAATCAGTAATAAGGTAGAAATAGTAACAGAGTAAAGGAAGTATGTCACTTTTCCGTAGTAAGAACCTGCAGGGGTCTGAGATCTATCGCCCACATCAGCTAACAGTGACAGTATTAAAAGTCTCTTCACTTAACTGAACTCCAAACAAACCATATGGACAAGTTTCCTTTGAGATCCAGTATAAGAGATCTATGTTCAACAGCCCAGAAAAACTGAAGTTACAAAAGGTAGGCCTATTTTCTTCAATCCTTCTGGGAGTACAATTGTTTAAAAAGCTTCAGAAGCATGCACCAAAATAGTACTTCCAGAAACAGGATCTGAACACCACTGCGATGCGTGCTGGTTGTCTCTAACTCTTTCTTCTCACCTCCTTCAGTAGCCTACAGGAAATCTATTTTTTACAAGGTGTTTGACCAGTGACTCTGTAAGACCTTCCAACCCCTGGTACTTTCAAACCATGAATGGGGCAGGGGGTTACAGAAATACCACTATTTTCATCTCCACAGCAAGTACTTTAATGCACAAAGCTAAGCACACTGTCCTCTGCCAGGAGAATACTCTAACAGCTCCTGCCCCAGTGTTCAGTTAGACTGTTCTGTGAGCTTATGATGAAAAACTGGACGTACCGCGTTTCATTACATCTTTGTCACTAGTTCTTAAGTCTAAGACTTCAACATTTATTTCATAGAACAAAAATTGAAACAGCAAGCTTTTCTTATTCCAAGAAGTACCTCTAAACCACAAATACCTTTGCTAAATTCAGTTTTTCTTCTATTTTTCGTAGCTTAGCTTCTTCCTTCTGCTTGTCCAGCTCTTCGAGCCACTTCTTCTGTTGCTCATGCTTCAACGCACTAAAAGGTCTCTCCTGTGGCACAGCTTCCTGTAATAAGATAAATACTTGTAGCTAAAATTCAGTATGTTGTGTAGCCACGTAATAAAGACAAGTCAGGAAACTGTGCCTTCAGTTGCTAGGCAGAAATAGACTGTTCTCTTGCACAAGCAATGAATGTAAGCTTCTAAGTGTACTAAGAGTCTGACTGTTCCATAAAAATGCTTCAATTGTTAGAAAGATGTTAAAGAAGCCAGTCATTGAATCTTATTCTAACTTGAACCATCAACCTCTTGTTCCAAACAACATGACAATCGTGAACAAAAATCCCTTCCTTCTTCTTTCAGTCTGTGTTTCAGGTAGACTCAGCCCCATGATCACTAGATCAGTAATCTGACTCAAGTAAATTCTAGATAGCATCTTCACTCTTCTCTTGCTTATTAATGGGTATCCATATAATTTAACAAACTGATGCTCCAGTGGCACTGAGAGCTTTCAAAGCTATCTGACAAAAAAACCCAAAACATTCTATCAGTGTCTTTTCAAACCCAATTTCTTAAGCTTTCTTGCATCTTGCATCAAAACTTTTTTCCTGTCGTTCTGTTTTTCATATGTTCCCACTTATCTATTTCTTTAACATATGCCTACAAGCTAAATAAAACTTCAGTTAACACCAAGTACTGCCATTTATTTTTACTGCAATAACTGACAGTGGATTAAAAATGACCTGATGGACAGCAGTCTCCTCAGAGTAATGTTTATCTAATGCACTATTTTCAGATTTACAGCTGACTACTTGAAAGGCAAGTTAAAGTCAAAATGCTATGTTTAATATTATGTTAGCAATTAGGTATATGAGAAAGCTAATGAACAATGTAAATAATTATGTATATTATTATTTAATCACTTGAGATTATTCCTCAAATCAGAACTGGAAAAGATTCATACCTCTTAGTAATCAACATGGAAGGAAAGGAAGAGGTTGGCTGTGATACTTCACATAACTTATAAAACTACAAATTGGAGCAAGAGTTAAGTTTGATACAGGGAGCTGCATCACATCATGCCATCAAAGAGCTTAAACTAACCACTGAAATTTGATTCTGCTTCCAGTTAACACTGGATCTGTACAGAAAAGAAAATCTTACATGAATTAAGAGCTCAAGAGTTCTGCAACAGTGCTGGCAAAACTGTGTGCTCCTCAGAGTTTATAGACAGCCTTACCTTATCTGAGCCAGCTGTTTCTATTTTCTCTGTATGGTTTTTATCATTGCCAGATTTTGCCCCCACATTAACCCCATCTCCTTCCAAAGTTTCTTTCAGTTTCTTCTTCAATGCTACCTGTTCATCTTCAGGAAAGGAGGTGGGGGGGAAACACACAAAACTTTAGTAAGAATTCCTGATACAACAGACATGTAGATGCGTGTATTAACATAAATAAGAAAGGCAGGCCCTCCCTATAATTCTGATTATAAAATGGACTACAAGATTAAGTCAGCAGTGCGTGACCTAGCAGTTCAAACGTGACTTTGCTCTTAAGAGGATGGCCACTGAGCCTCTGTCCCGAGATGTAGAGGTACCAGGGGAATCTCTGAGAAGAATACAAAACCCTGATGGCTTAACAACAATCAAGGAGAAACGCAGTACATCAGTTCTCTCCACTTTGTTAGGACTAATGATATTAGAATAATATTAGCACACTGATGGACAGTGCAAAAATCAAACCCTGAAATCATCTGCATGCAAGCTGTAAACAAAACACTCCTGTATATCAATCATAAAAAGCTTAATTGGTCGCAGAGTCTTTAGTACTGTGTTCAACAGTTTTAACTGTCAACAGTGATTCCCTGTGTTTGGTGATGGGACAGGGCTGCAAACTGCTTCAAATTGCCATTTTTATCAGTCATCCCTGTAGACCAAGTGACACTCTTCTCTTAAAAGAAACAAACTAATTTGTTGATGATAATGGCTATCAAGGAGCGGAAAGATGTGACCAAATCAGTAACAAACACCTTGTATAATATGAAGCATTAAAAAAAACCAACCAGCCCTATTTGGGAAAATATTTCTTTTGTTCAGGAGTATTTTATGCAAGAAGTTATAGATTTTCTTTATGTAGATTTTTTTGAAATTCCAGAATGTTGATCTGTTCTGGAGACTTACAGCAGACAACTTCCACATCTGCACAATTGCACTGATACAAGCAAACTTACAGAAGCATAAGTAATGCAGAGTTTCTTGGCATCTTTAGTGTAATAAACTCATAAAAATATAAATTGTATGGTAAGTACCTAATTCCTTCTTCCATTGGGTCTTTTTTGATTCTAGTAAGGCTTTCTCCCCTTCTCTTTCACCCAAGGTACTAAACATGTCAGCAGGTTTCCAGGACTCCTTTCTATAGATAAGGGAGTGAAAAGAACTACTTGAAAAACTGTTGATTTTAAGCATAACTTTTTGATTAGTATTGATGTAAATTCTTACTGTGATTAAGAACTACAGTACATAACTGGAGAAAATTTTTGTGGACAACAACACAGATTTACGTACATAACTTTCTCTCTTGGTTGTGGATATGATTCTTGTTTCCTGGTTGAATTAGAGTTAGGCTCATCTGGAACAGAGGAAACTTCACAAGGTTTTTGGAGCAATGCTACAATGTTTTTCTCTGATGCCTCACTAGCACCTGTAGTAGGAGATACATATGCACCTATATGTAAATATATACACATTAATACATGTATATACACACACAAATAAAACACCCATGCCCACTAAACATTTTTCAATGCTTACTACTTAAGGAACTGAAGAAACTTGCAAACTCACCACTAATTAACAAAACTGTTTTCAGCCCTGCTTGTATGGCTAAGGCATGCAAGTTAAAACTTCAAAGGGTATTCTGAGAATGACTGACTTCCAGTAAACACTTGCACTTGGCAAACAGCTCAGACATTTGCACTCAATTTCAATGTGTCATGTTTGTGGTGACAGAGGGTTGACCTCTTCTGGGATCCAAAAATAAGAATAATAATACAGGAAAATACACAGTTGTCATGCTTGTCAGTGTAAGAACTGCAGAACAAACACTACTCAGTAGTAGTACTCAGTTAAGCAGAAAGATGTATGTACATCTTGGGGTCAGAAGAAAATCTCAAGACTGCTCTTGAGATACACAGCAATGCGTGAACTCTTCGATCAACCAGAAAAGCCTGCCCTTCTGAGGGCTTTTTGCGGTGGTGGTGGCTATTTCCATAGAGTCATGGAATCATTTGAGTTGGAAGGAGCTTTCTGAAGGTCATCCAGTCCTACTCCCCTGCAATGAACAGGGACAGCTACAGCTCGACCAGGTTGCTCAGATTTTGGTTTTCTAATCAAAATTCCGATATTAACGGTAACAGTGCCCTTCTACTATCTATTTTTTCCCCAGTTTCAGTATGAAATGTTGACAAGAGTTGCTTGCTTTTTTTACTCCACAAAGTACTAGAATATTATGAAGCAATTTCTAGTTCTTGCGGTTAAATCTAACAACTGTTTGGCTCCTAACAGTTACAGTCACTTTCACATCTGTAATACCAAGCAGTATTTGTCTTCAGACCATTAAAGAGTAGTAACTGCTGTCCGCAAATAAACTTAAATTCTGAACTCAGCTCAAAGTTAAGCCTGACATTCTGCTTTGTTTCCAGGAAACTAACATCAGTTTACTGTATGAAAACTGCACTGCACTGTATCTTACCCATTTCCTCTTGCTTTTCATTGTGGGTTTCAGAGATGTGCCTTGTTCCTCCTTTTACGATCATAAAAATCTGTTGAAGCTGTTCTTGTGTTAAACACACCAAACTTCTTAGGTCTTCAGCTGATACACGTGCATTTTGAGGTTCATGTTTACTTTCTTTAATGTAAAGATTCTCAGAATCGGGCTTCCTGTTTGTGGTATCTCTTTGGAAAATCAAAGAGTGATCTTTAGTTGTGGCTTCGCGTGAGGGAGGTTTAGTTACGTGCATTTTTTCACCTTTTGACATTGATAAGCTTGATCCGCTCCTTGGTTTTGTTAAGTTTTCCTGATTGATAGAAGCATTTTGTGTTGACCTCAGAATATGCCCAGTATGCCTTATTCTCAGTGACTGTTTAGGCACTCTGGCTTTATTTCCCATCTGTTTAAAAAAAATAAATATATATAAAATTTCAGCATATATCACGTTAAGGAAAGAAATTCTCAGGAGTAACAAACAAAAACAAGACCTAAGCAACAGGTAAAAAGAAGTGTCCCTTCTCTTCTTTGTTCCATCAATAGAAAGTAACTCCATAAAAAAAAACAATGAAGAATCTTCATGAGTACTAGAAATACCTTAAGGTAGAATACAACACCTAAATCTGAATATTTAGAAGTGACATGAAAACAATTTTATACAGAGCAACATTTAAAAGAATTCATTCACATTCTTATTTTCTTTGGTATTTCTGAAGCTTGGCTTCAAGCATGTTTCATCATACAACCAGTATTATTTCAGTCTCCGTTTTTTCCATTCCATGTTACTCTTTCCAGGGTCTTTGATGTACACTTGTCACCATCTCATAGGTACTGAGACATTTACCTCCTTCTTCTCTCCAGCTCACCGCATTCCAGTTTACTCAGACAGGGACAGCCCATATGACCACACAGGCAGTAAAACACATTTCAGATGAATTTTACCAGTGTCCCTTTCAGATCTCTAGAAGTTCAGATTTAGATTTCCTGTGCTGTTGTAACTTCTAGGGGAACTAAACGAAACCATTTTGTGATGGTAAAAGTTGTCACAGAATTTTGAATTCAAACTTCTGTTGAATTTTTTGGTCAACTTTTTCAAGTTCAGATTGGATATCAGGAGGAGGTCCTTCACTAGAGAATGGTTGGGCACTGGACACAGCTCCCCAGGGCAGTGGTCACAGCCCCAAGCCTGCAGGAGTCCAAGAAGCATTTGGACAATGCTCTTAGAGGGTTTGATTATTGGGTAGTCCTGTGTGGAGCCAGGAGTTAGACTCGATGATCTTTATGGGTCCCTTCCAACTGAGGATTCTCTTTTTATAGCTATTATGAACCTGAGAAATACCAATTTTTTTTTCCACAAACATGACTGATTACAAATACTGAGACACTTCAAACGTGTTCTCAAAAATATCTGTTAACAAATTGAATGGTATAATGCAGTTTCTTCACTTACCTTCATTGCAGGCTTTGATTTATCTTTTTGGGAAGCAAACACAAGCATGAGAACAGTATTTAATTTTCTTTCTGAAAAATAAATCTTAAGAAACTCATGAGCTATTACAATCATCAGACATCTTGTAAGGATGGGGGGAAGTACCTTCCTGTAAATCTGCCCTCTATAATTTTACTTTAATTCCAGGATAAAAAATTCAAAAGTATGGTGGAGAACAAATAAAAAGAACCTACCTATATATATTCCAGCATCTATTTCCAGTTGTATAGAAAAGTACTGCACTTTCTTTACATTACATATTAGACACCAGAAATGCTAACTATTCTGACTGCATGCAAAACACCTTATTAATAATATTTTCCCATTAAGATGAACGTATTAAAGTTTGGGAGCATGCTAAGTTGTCACTAAGTTGTGTAAAGGCAGGCGTTAAGTCCTTGCTCAGAGTCAAAGGCAATGATGTCTCTTAGAACGCTATGAATCGGCCCAGTGAACATCCCAACAAATGATGCTAGCTGCATTTGAAGTGCACATTCAGAGCACTGCTGTTCCAGAGGTGTTGTGAGGCTTTGTCTCCAGGGGTCTATTATTTCTTTCTGACTCAAAGTATTCCATAATACCTCACTGGTCAGCTCTCTTAAATGTAGAAAGTGTAATTTAGAGGGCATTAAATGGAGAATTCCTCTATCTTGACTGTTCTGTAGAATCTATAGCATTAAGCTTGGGAAGATCACTAAGATCACCTACTGCAGCCTCACCAGGGTGGGTGCAGGGGCACAATCACCTCCCTGCTCCTGCTGGCTGCGCTACTGGTGATACAAGCCAGGGTGCCACCGGCCTTTGTAGAACAATTAGGGAAAGTGGTTTTGTGCTTGTATATAAACACGTCTCATAAATAAAAATCTAGAGTTTATTAAAGCTTAATTATGAACATATCTGAGACGGTCTTTTCTAGTGTGGTAGTAATGAGATCTGAGCTAAATAAACTGCTTATTGAAAATGATAAACCTCGGGTGCCAACTACGAAAGCTACTGTAAATACCTAAGTGTGAAATCACACAACTCTGGGTAAATCAAGCAGGGAGTTACTGGGCTTCTTTTTTCCCTGCTAGTAAGGGGCTACTAAATTGCAGAAAATCTCAAGTTACATCAGTCAGAGCTTTCAGGATTACTTCAGGTAAACAATCAAAAAATACCAGAAGCGGCTAAAATCAGCCTCGGCTTCCCATCCAGCACTTCAGTTTCAAGCTTCAGTCCATCTCTGCAAAATGGGACAAAGAAAGAAACCGGAATCGTTAAGAGCAGCGGTAGCGGTGAGACCTTTACATTAACAACAAACGCAATCGTATTCATGGCAACGTGGCACGTGCTCCCTGCCGCCGCCGCCCCGGGCCCTTCCCGCCGCTCCCCACCCGGGGCTCCACGCCCCCCGGCACCACCGGGCCGCGAGGCACCGAGCTCACGCGGGGGCGGGTCCCGCCCCGCACAGAGCGGCCTTCCCGGCCGCCGGGCCGCTCCCTCCTTACCCCAGGTTCATGGCCCGACCGGGCCGCCGGCGGAGCCTGAGGGGCCGCCGGACTCGCGCCGTGTGTACGGCCGTTGCCGGCCCCGCACAAGGAGCCGGGAGGCGATAGGCTCCCGCCGGGCCCCGCTTCGCCAACGGGCTGCGCGCACACTGCGGGGCCGGGCGGAGCGGCGCCTTGTGGGGGATGGAGTCTGCGGCGGGGCGCGGCTGGGGTGTGGGGGAGAGCAAGCGCCTTCTGTCTCCTTGCGTACTGTCTAAGAACAGCAATTTCTGTAGTGTTTCACACAGCAACTTACTACTGTATTTCATTACTAGTCCTTTCTTTCTTCCTGACAATAGAGCCAACCTTCATATTCCTAACCTTTCAGTGAAAATCTTTTAATTTTTCTTCTTGGGGGGCGAAAGAATTGCCTCCTGATTTCTGTTTGAGACAGCAGGTGGCAATGTAGTTTCAAACATACCTGCAAAAGTTTAACTGCCGTACAGAAAATCATCTTACCAAGGGCTCAAAACAACTTTCATATTTTGTTCCTGAAACAATGAGTTCCAACCTGTTTTAAAATATTTTATAAATAAAATATTAGTGATTTCCTAGCCAAGCGTGAAAACAAATTCTTCCTAAAAGCATGCAGTTCACACCTCTGTACATAGTTTTCAAATGCTGCTATTTGACGCTGTAACTACAACTAGTTCTTAAATTGTGTAGGTACCTATCTACACTAAAACCAGCTCTTAAAATCCCCTTGTTGGTAGTGTTATGGAGGAGGGGAATGCTTTGGAAGTAATAAACATCTCCTCTGAATTCTGTATTTAACGCTGATTGAGAAGGAATATACGTGACCTGTTATGAAGAATTCACACAATGCAGTAGGTTATGGAAAGGCCATAATGCAGTAATGTGAGTACTACTACATAACTTCAGTTCTGGTAGCTGCAGAAAACAGTACATGTGATCAACTTTTGTTTAGGTCATATCAGTTTTACAGTAAACATACAAAGTCAAGAGTTAATAACGTGCTAAACTTTGGTAAAACTACAGTTTGGACAAAATTCATGTATTTACTTTTGTAAATAAAAAAAAAAAGTGAGGAAATAGAGAAGCTGGAGCAAAGTCACCTTCTAACCCTGCCCGTGTTCATCCCAACTTCCCAGTTATTCTGATGGCATGCTAAATTATTCCTGGTTTTCAGAACTCTTGCCTTCATACATGGGTTCATCTGCATTACTTTTATTCGTTGAGATTATTTTTACTCTTGCTGATACACAAGGGGAAATCAAACTCTTTCAAACCATTTTCTTGCCTGAATATATATATATATGTATATATTCCCAAAATGTATGTCTAAGGACAGCAGAAGCTTAAGCCTGAAAAGAATAAGGCTTAGTTAGCCTAAATGAAGAAACCTAGCCATCCATTTACTAGCTTAAAAAGAAAAATAGCATGTATGTGATCATGTCTTAGGGCAAAGAAATTTACCTAATGTCCTCTTGAGTTACCAAAATCATATCCCTGCCATCCCTTATGCTTACATTTTGGCCTTGGGTACACGTTTCATTCATGGATGTGTGTATGTGCACCATGAGACAAAAACTGGGTTCTCCCTTTTTTCCTTAATACGTAGAACTTGAGCACATACACTGTTCTGTAATACTCAAATGGAAAAAAAGTAAAACATAGCATGATCTACTTTTGCTTTTTTTTTTAATTGATTCTTATCTGCAGAATTTCACGTGACTATTAGAATTGATCATTATGGGCATGATAGGAATTGATGTGAAATATTTGAAGAAATTTAAACATTATGTTTCGTATTACTGATTCTCCCTAAACATTATTTATGGTGCATATATTTTTAGAAAGGAGAATACGGGAGATTATATAGTTTCTATAATTCAAGGACTGTTGGGATGCTTGTGGGATAAGAGTTACCAGACTCTTTCATTTCCTGATAAATTAATCACCAGCATTGCCAACTTCTCGACTAATTCAGGAAGTTTGAATAAAAATGCTTTTGGGCTACGTGTGTCTTTCTGAAGGATCACAAAACACTATACAAAGCACTTCAATCACATGCTAATCGAACTTTCTAATAGCCCATATAAGCAAGGTAAGAGGATGAGGTTTCAGCGGGAGCTAGGTGTTGTGGAAATCCCATCAGGTGTCTGTCTTGATCTTGACACATAAATACCATTAATATCTGGTCTTAATGACTTAAGAGAACAAGTCTCATAGATTTTTCAGTCACTTACATACTCAGGAAAACTCCTCTAGGAATTGTTCTCATTTTCCAGGTGGATAAATGGGTTGGCACAATGATTAAACTCAACATCATTAGTGGTAGGTTTTGGAAGCTAGAAAAATGAGTTGTTGGCCTGGGATTAGGACCAGTAGATGCAATTACAGTACAAATAAAGTTGAGATGGTGCCCCAAGAATACATTTCACTGGAGCTTGCATATACAATGCAGCCATGTATGTATTTGGCATAGTTATTGCATGGGAGAGTACTTTAAAAATAGTTAAATATACTACAAGTGTGGATTGAATCCACTAACCTGTGGGTTGGTTTTTTTTTTTACTTTGGGGAAAAGGGATTCTCAAACCTTTTCAGAATGTGGGCTGTACATTCATAGAAGGCATGTGCTTTTACCCTACAGTGACCAACAGAGATCATATTCCTTTTTCTTAATACTTATACGTAGTTTCTCTGGGATAGGCAGCTGATTCAGTAAAGTAAATTAGAAATGTTCTTAAGAAATTTTAAATATTTGTAATGACATTTAGCAACTTGAATTCTATTCTATTCTGTACTATGACTTACAGAAAAGCTGTGTGCATGTGTGAGCAAACAGGAAATCGCTGTCATGTTCTGTACAGACCAGCATTAAAACTAAGATCGCTGCTGAAGAACAGCAGCCCTCAGAGCATGATGTCTTATTTGCTACTGGACAGGTTCAAATTCATATTTAGTTTTCAGGTCATTAGAATTTAAGTGGATAGTACCAGCAGTTTTGGCCTTGCTTCCAATGAAGTTTAGGGAACACAACTGCTAATTTTTAGACTTCTTTTCTTAACTGATTCCTGCAAAACCAAAAAAGATAAAGAGTAACTATCAACTTCCTGCAATCAAATACCAGCATGAGATGGTGTTAATCTTTAGCTAGCACACTTGACAATTAATGAAGTGAACGTATGAACTGCATGCTAAATAAACTGGTTGCTGAAATCAAAGAAAATCTTTCTTTCAAGAAAATCAGTTACTTTCTGGTGCAGCAATTGATAGCAGGACTGCATGTTCTGATTATAAAACAGTATTCTGAACAGGAATCTACATCACATCCATAAATTAAGTGTTGATACCTAATGTAATCAGCTTAGCGTGTACAAAAAGCGGAGAAGTTTTAACAACTGGAATATTTCTAAAAAATGTATGCAGCAGAGGAATGTAGCTCCTGAAACCTGCACCGTGCCTTTCTTGTCTTTCATACCATGCTTCTTTATTTGGGGTGTTACACGTTTCTTCTGTTCACATTTATGTATTTAAATGACAGTTACATTTGAAATTGTCTTTGTAGGCATTGCCTTTTTATAACTTACCTTGGAATGAATACTATAGGGAAGAAATTTATACACATTGTGTAGACCATCAAGAAGCATATTATGAATGTAAGGAAGCTATGTTTTTATTCTACACCTGTTACTGAAAAACACTGAAATGGGAAGACAAAATCAAGAGCAAAGCAATCGAATTTATAAAAGCTTCAGTCTACAGTAATCTTTGCCTTTTATAACCTTCAGTTCCATCAATTTGATTGGGTTGTGGCAAAAAAGGCTGTTGCTCCAGTGGAGCTGCACTGTCTCTGAACAACAGTGAATCTTACTTTCCTATTGAGACAGACTCTTCAGTTACCTTTTTGGTCTTTATAGCATTTACCTGAAGTATTTGTCAAGTATTTGCTGTTTTCGGGTATGATGAACATATGCTGTTTTCGGTATCATGAACAACTATGAACATTAAACTTTCCATGCGTCACTGTAGGAATTATTCAGAGATTGCATACTTCACTGAATATTCCAACAGCCTCCTTAGGGGAAAAAAAAATACAACATTTTTTGAAGTGAATCTTCATAATGCTAACTGTTCTTGTTCCATATTTATTGTCAGTAAAGGACATGTACTTTGAAATTGTAGATAGCTATGCAAGATTCTTATCACAGTCCTGTTTCTTCATATGGCAGTCAACTGAAAAAATCTCAAGTCCACTGCAAACTTTATTTCAATGTTTATGTTAGTAAAAAAGACCCATGTGTACTGCTCTGCTTATCAAAGTGTTGGTTACAAAGCATAGAAATGGAAAATGTTGCGTAAGAAGGCAAAAAAATATTAAAAAAATAATAGATTATGACTGGAGTTAAGTACCTGAGTGGGCTGCCAATTTCACCAAGTTTTCTTTCTAAATTCATACTAACAAAGAAACAAAACCTCAGAGTATTCTACTGTAATGCACAGTGATTGTCAAGACACAAAAAAGAGATGAGTCCTGTTTCTCACAGATATATTTCCCATCAGCTGTCTGGGAAGAGTAAAACTTGCATCAGAACAGCAGTATTTTCTAGTAATGTTAGAATGTTATTATATAAGGTTAATATGTAGCATCAAGTCTGGAAATTTTACAGAGTGAAACTATTAAAAATCAGCATATTAAGTAAGGATCGGGCCAGTCTTTCTTCTGAAAATATGTCATCTTTTTTTCCTAAAAGTATGTTTTGATATAGTTTATAATAAAATAGTGTAAAAGCAAAGATTACCACCTAACATTTCATGCTTGTCAGGAAAGCATTTCCTGCAAAACGCTTACAAATGAGCCCCTTCTCAAGTCTTGACTGAAATGCATTATGCAGAAATCTGACAGCTGCTCAGCACAATTTGCAAGCTGCAGAGAATTCAAAATAGTCTTACATGTCTAGGCAGAAATTCACTTACAGCATGGAGGTTAGGTACATTATTTGCACCGTATCAGCCCATGTTGTGTTTAATTAAGATATGGTAAGCATCACTGGGTTATCTTTGATAGCTAAGAATTTTTTGCTCCAGGTGTAACATATTTGCAGTTAATGAGTCTGATTTTTTTGTTTTTCTTCCCTCTTCCTTTCTTGCTCTTTGTAAAAACCTAATAGGCTGTCAAATCTTTTATTATTTTTCTTGAAGGAGCCTTCTGTTGGATGTATATCATTATCTTAGTACAGATACATTCGTCAACTTCATTCATGGTAACTGGCTCATATGAACGGAGTAGGTTTTACTACATATGTAATGTGTATTACAGTTAATCTCACAGCAGGTATAAATTAATATCTGATGTGAGGACAACAGAAAATGCCCTCAAAAGAAATCGATCAACATGTATTTGAACAGACAGAAATGAAATCTAAGTTAAAACAGCCAAAACCTTAGCAAGAAATAGCAGGAAAAAAAAACCCAAATAATTAAAACAGAAACAATGTTTATTTGTACTTGTTATCAAAGATGAATGATTTTATAAACTAAGGTAAAACAGTAAATCAAACACAAATAAAGTAAAACTGTATTATATTATAAAAATTCAAAATGTCACCTTAAACTCACAATGAAGTGGCCTAACAAAAGCAGTGGAGAAAAAGAGAAGACAGTAAAATGCTCTGCTATACCAAAAATGGATCAAGCCACTGCCTGAATTTTTTAGTGCAAGCATTTGCTGAGGTGCTATGCAGATATCTTTCTCCCTTCTTCTATTTTTCTTCTATCTACATACACTTTTAAAGTGCAACTTCTCTTAAGAAGAAAACGTCCATCATTTTTTTTAAAAGCCCCTGAGATAAGAACAACAGTAGGAATTAAAAAGGGATAAATCATCATATAGAGTATACACAAGGAGAAAGCACTGAAACTATCAAACTTAAAACAGCTGCTTAAATACAAAACAAAATGACAGATTTAGCTAGTTATTATATTTCCTTCACTCTGTTTTATATGGTTTGTCTGCTCAGGATAAGATTTAACTCACTCAGAACCTTAACCATTCTGATTTCTAGGGTCTATTTGGGGACTTTTCAGAAGAATCCTTGAGGGAAAGGAAAAGCATGTGTTCATCTTGTAATGGATCATATCTGAAAAGTGAAAGGTACGTTCCGAGCTCCTGGGGCTGATTTGTTCAATATTTAAACAGATCTTCAGGTATCTTAGAATAAACTTGTTACTGGGTTGCATAGCTTCCTTAGCTTGGGAATGGAAGGAAGGCATAAGGTGCTTATTTGTTATCCTGGAAATAAACCGAGCTCTGTAGTATCAGAAAAATAGTAAATGTAACAGTAATATATACAACAAATCCTGACTAGCAGCATTAGTTAGAAATTGTGTTCCTTTGAGAAATCAGCTATGAGTTGATTTTTACCTTAAAATGAAATAGAAGCATAAACAGGAAAGGAGATGGTCATCATTTATTGTGGTTTCATATAAATATATTAATTTATGGAGCTGGATAGCATGTATATCCATTTATTGTAAACTGGGATATGTTAGTAAAGCAGAACATGCCTTCTTTTAAGACATGACGTTGTTACAGTATCACGGCATGTTAAAAATTCTTTTTTTTCTTCAAAACTGTTCAGGTCTTGTACATTTTTTCCAGTTGTTTCAGACTGGGAGGTGGGAGGTGTAGTGATGTTACACACGTTAAAATAGTCAGGTGGAACATAGTAAATGAAGATGTTACAATTCATGGTAACATGACTCAGAAAAACATACTTAATACACCATTGTGTTATACTGGGAATGTGTGGTCTATTATTGCGTATTTAGAAGTTTTGTGAGATGAATAATTTAAATCACAGCGCTTTTGTTTGAAAAGAAAAGAGAAGCATATTCCCTGGCCGGAAGCAGACATGAAAAAGCAGAATAAGCTGCATCTCTGCAACCATTTTCAAGATGCTGTTGTATTTTTGCTAATCTGATTAGGAAAAATCTGAGTAGAAGATCAGCAGACTGATATAAATGTATTTGGGCTGAGAGATAAAAGAGTAGGATTTTCTTCAAAATTCCCTCATCTGCCCTTTTCTTTCCACACTGTAAACAATGCCATTTTCTTTAGGCATTTCCATATTCTCTTGACCTTCCCTTCATTAGTATTTTGTGTCTTCCCAAAATTTCAGCACATTTTCTTTTCTTTCACCCTTGAGCTGTACCTGATTGGATTTGTGCTTACGTTTGGGGGAAAGTTATACGTTGTTGGCAATTTCAGTTCTGTGCTACATAGTGCAACGAGAATACGAGGGAAAAACTTAAAATGTCTAGCAGCAAAATGGATGAAGATTAAACAAAAAAGAAAATGATGGGCTATGCTGATGCAATGCTTTCTCTTGCCTTTGATATAAGTCTCCCCTTTTGTCAAGTTTTCTGAGCAAAGCTCTTTAATCATAATTTGCTTGTTAAGGTAGAACTTGGTTATATTTAAAATAATGTTAACATCTCAACAACTGCTGCTTGCTTCAATACCATTTTCGTATGGGCTTTAGGATTTCTGAAGATGTAAATTCATTTTGAAATAATCCTTATTGCCTTTGAGGAGAGCGTTTATTATATTTGGCAATGGCTGTTCTGCAGAAAATTGGGAAACTAGCCTGAATCTCTGGAATGGTTTATGATTCAGTCCCACTTCATGAGTGAGCATTGCCAAATGCTTTGTTTCCAGTTTCTACCATGAAAGTTTTATATATATGAGTGTGTGTATAAACATACCCACAAATATTAAATATACATATATGAGATTGTGCAGTATATGTATGTAAAAACATATGTAAGTTTGCTTGATATTTCTTCCTAGTTGATTCCGAAAGCTTCATTCTGTTGAATTAGATAAGCTTGAATAGAGGCACATTGGGACACTAGTAATTCTGGATATTCCGTTTGAACAGGCAAAGGAGCTTTATTAAGAAAAGGAGATAAAAATGTTGTGCCATAGCTTTCAGAAATGTTCTGAGCTTCAAAGGAAAATATACTTATCTGGCTATTACAAGATGAGACTGAACTTGTGATGACAAGCATGACAACAAATCATCACGTTGCTTGCTGTGGCTCAGGTCAGTGTAGTCTTTCTGCAACAATTTTTCTACGCTACTGCAATGCAAATGTACATCTGAGAGTGCTGTTATATTGTATCCTGGAGCACATCAAATCTGCCAGAAATTATTCCAGTATCTACAAGAAATCGCTTCATGCTTGTGCAAGTGTTTAAAGGTTATTAAAAATTGTCAGTTTCTGAAAGCATGTTCTACAATATTATCATTCCTAATGTTTTCAAATGTGTATTCTTTTACAATGAGTGATAATTAAAGAGCATACATTATTAAATCACAGTAGTAAGAATGAGCCAAATTCTGTCACTTCTATTCACACTAGAAAGAAAATAACTTGTTTTTGATGGAATTTTCAGAGCAGTGGAAATTTCTAAGGAGTATCAGTAAAATTGCAAAGGAAAAGGCTGCAACACCAACATGGTAATGACTGTGTTGGTTTTTAACAGTAACTGAAAATATTTTTGCTGAATTTTTTTGTGATTATTCCGAGCTATGTGTATGTGCTTTTTTCCTTGATTTAGAGATTTAAAATACAGAGCTAGATAGATGGTGTATTACTACTGCACTGCCAGAAATGCCCACAGAGACTGTCCAAAGATAGTCTGTGAAACAGCCATATGGCCAGGAGCTGAAACATATTAATTGCTGTTCCAGAATAATATGGGTGTAGTACCTCTTCCATTTGCAGAATAGTGCAATGTTACTAAACCACTTGATTGAATTTTTCTTCAAATATGTTAGATTGTGTTCTAAGTGGCATCTCACTTTTGTAGCATATATGTTGCTCTTTTTCCAGTAACATAGAAAAATGCAGTCTCATCTCATCTACGGCAGCATGGCTTTATGCAACGTGACATTTAGAAAATTGTGAGAGGTCTTGTTCATTTCATTTTATTGAGGTAGATAAATCTTTTTGTTCATTCTTGGGGAAGCCAAAATACTGAAAATAATGACGAGAGAAAGGCTCCATGGTTGTTTGTACATAGAGTATATATTTCATAAATTATTTAACTAATTGGTATCTTGGAAAGGTGAGCTCTACTATGCATGTAGTATTGATAGCTATGATTTAGAGGGAGTTAACACCTATTATAATTTTCAATTCCATTTCTTCTTTCCTAAAAAAGGGAGTTTTTTACCTTACTCCTCACTATTGTGTTTTCTTCTTCCACGCTAAAAAAAACCAAACTTTTAAGGCCACTTGAAAGGTGGTAGTGATCATAAAATGCTTACATATTTTAATCTTGATTTGGTGAATGAAAAGAAAATCATGTCCATGACCCTTAGAAATGGTTGACATGAATGATAAATAAAATCAAAAAGAGAAAAATAGGGGCAATGGGAAAGTTTGCTGCCTAAAAGACAGAAGCTGCTGAGCAGTAAATCAGCCATTCATTTGTGAGAGTTCCAGGCTCAAGAAATATTGTATTGAGTAGTGCAGAAATTGAGCTATTTTCCTTCACATAACGAGTATGACATGGATTCTGGAAATGTAGGCTTTCTACTCCCTCCATCCATCTGTGTTCTACATCCATCTGTCATATGTATCCCCGTTTAGATTGAAAATGTTCTGGATTTGTGGCAGTGTTTGTGTTTAGAACCCAACCAACCAATAGGCTGAATGCAACAGAAGCTGTGAGACCTACTGATATAATCACTTGGCAGTAGGAGCTCTGCTATAGGTAGGAGCTCTGCTATGGGCCATTTTTGTTATTGGAGTTGCTAAATTCTGACATATGCTTATCATGTTGCGGGTAAGGGAAAAAACATGGTTGCAGTCTACTGTTCTTAGGACACACCACTTCTGAATGGATGGCTGGGAACTGGCATCTGAGTGAACAGACTGGCAATACTGCCTAAAATGCAAAGCTTAAGCTAATCAATAAATAGTTGTTTTTTTTTTTTTTCAGATGATGAAACCAAAAGCCTAGTTGTTGCTTGATATACTAGATCTATAGTTTTTGCTGTGTCTTTAATTAATGACAACTGGATAATATAGAAGGAAGAAAAAAGGGGAAATGATTTAAAAGCTCCCAGTTGAAATTTTTTATTCAGTACCATCTTGAGTATTATCACAGAGATCAGGTAAGAACAAAGGTTTTACTTCTCTGAGAGAGGACTTTTTCTCCACTTATTTAAGAATATTTTACTAAAATTAGTCATTGATTTTTAGATTTAAGAATGTTATTTCTGAGTACACTGTTAACTTATCCAATTAACTGTATGACAACACTTTCTAGATTAGAATTGTTCCTTTTTCCTAGAGAGATATATATCTAATATAAACAGTAATTTGGATATATTCTCACAAAAATTATGATTCACTAACAGGTTGGAAAGGAAAATAGGAAATTTCAAAATGGCTCAGAAATGTGTTTATTGTATTTGCAAAAAGACTATGATTATACCAGTAGAGTAGCAGAAGGTAGCAGGCTTACTACATGAATCTGCACTCTAAAATGCCTTTTTCTTCTAATAAATAAAAATATTCTGGTTTCCAGTATCTAAATTTTCAATTAAAAGGGTTGCACCCAGTTATAATTGGATGTGAGAAGCTTTCTCATACAACTAAGTCCACATGTTTCACCTTGCTGAAGGAAAGAAGTTCCTTGGCAATGATAAAAGATTCAGTGTACTCTTATACCTTTATTCACTGCAATTCTCTTCTGTATGCCAGTACAAGCGCTTTATGCAGTCACAGGATGAACTGGGCTGAGAACTGATCTGGCTAAAATTTTTGTGGAGAGAAACAGGGAAGAAAAATGGGGTCAATTTTCAGTGGATCACTTCACTGATCTTCACCATGGAACTATACAAGTAGCTGTGCTGTCATAATAGAAAGAATTGTGATGGAGCACCATATATGAATTGCTAGGATAGTGAGTAGATTGATAACAAGGAATGCTAAACCTGACACTGCTCCTAAATTAATACATATCAGATTATGCCTTCATTTCTGTCATTGTGATAGAGATTTTTTTTAAAGTGAGATGAGACGAACTCTGTAAATACCCCATAAAGCAGGAGTTAAACTATAGACCAAATACCCGCTAATGATATTGCTAGAGAGCAAAAAGAGAGATTCAAAACCTGAACAGCAGCAACACTGCACTTTATATGAAGAAGTGGCTACTTCCCTGCTGATCCTGTCATCAGATAACAGAAGAATATGGTCTGAACATTAAAAAGATAAATGCGAAAAAAAAGAGAATAACTTAGGAAAAAGGTGCGTACTTATCTATTTATTTAGAAATGAATGAAATTATTCCTGTTCATTGACACAATGACGATTATTATTTTCTAAAAAGAGCCTCACTTACTAGAAAAAAAATTGTAATTTGTGTTTAGTAAATGAAGTGTCAGTGTACTTCTCAGTTCATTTCAGCAGTAGTAGAACTGTCATATTAATTACAGAGCATAATCTTTATTTATTTTAAATTTTATATTAATTTTATAATGACAAAATAAGCAATCTCCAGCCACACTATTCATCCAATCTGAATGGCATGGAATTTAATTCCTAATGGACAGTATGTGAAGCACATTTATTTTCCCACAAGGATCTTCATTCAGCACATTGATTCCACCCAAATTAACATCTTTCATTATGTCAGTGGCTGAGATTCACCTAGTTCATACTTTTCTTAGGTAACAAAAATGTACAACAGTATAAAAAAAATGGAAATAATGTTTCAGATAATTAAAAAATTTAGGATAGCTTCCCTTCAAATTTAGTACCTAAAAATAATGTCTTTTGAAGAGAGGAAGGAAGAACACAGGGAAATGTAGCATTTTAAACAACTGAATAATCAGTTTAAGTTTCTGTAATAGCAAATAACACTGATAGCAGCTATAAATAGTTAATCTTGTTTCTGAGTACAGGAAATGTGCAGCCTTTGGGATACTGTTCTGCCTTGGTTCCAACTGTAAGAAGTAAACAGCAATTTCAGGGATAATACTGTACCCTAAATTCCATTAAAAACTGACAGCCAGAGGTGCTAGGTGTAGGAATCATCTCTGTACTTGAAGTGCTGACCATTGCTGGAATTGGGCTAACAAGAAGTACTTCATCACTAATAGCTTTTACGTGTTCTCCCAGTATCTGTTTCACAATCACTATCATAATTTCATTGCAGTAAGTGCTTTTTTTTTCCTACAAATAAAAATTCTAATTATTGCAGTACATTATCCTGGACTTTTCCCTTACCTCTCTCATTCATTTCTTCCTTACTTTATTTCATTCTACTTACACACATGTGTCTTATTCATTTCTATGCTGCTGAAAGTATCCTAGTTTTCAAGTTGATCTCTGAAAAAGCCCGATACATGCTAACTAATATGGATGGATTTTCCTAGAACCACAGAATTCTTAGAATTGGAAGGTGCCTCTAAGGGCCGTCTAGTCCTTCTCCCCTGCAATGAACAGCAACCACAGCTAGGTCAGGTTGCCCAGGGCCTTATTCAGCCTCACCTTGAAAATATCCAGGGACGAGGCATCAATCACATCACTAGGCAACCTATTCCAGTGCCTCACCACCCTCACTGTAAAAGATTTTTTCTTTATATCTAACCTAAACCTACCCTCTTTGAGCTTGAAACCATTTCCCCTTGTTTTATCGCCACTGACCCTGCTAAAGAGTCTGTTCCCTTCTTTCCTGTAGTTCCCCTTCAGATACTGAAAGGCTGCAATCAGGTCACCTTGGAGCTTTCTCTTCTCCAGGCTGCACAGCCCCAGCTTTCTCAGCCTGTCCTCATAGAAGTGGTGTTTCATTCCATGGATCATTTCTGCGTCCCTTTTCTGGACACGCTCCAACAGGTCAATGTCTCTCCTGTACTGAGGACCCCACATCTGGATGCAGATGTGACCACAGCTTAAATCTCAAATAGCAGCATGCAGGTCTTCACTATTTTCCATTCCATTAACTACCCATGTGATTTTGGAACACCTCAGTTCGAGCTTCAGTAGCATAAGTGATTTGTCTTTTAATAACTTAGTGTAGGAGAACTACAGTACCCCAACCGTCTGTTTTATGCTGAACTCTTTGAAGCAGCCAATTTTATCTTCTAGAATGTGGCTGCAGCACATGCTGAGTGCTGATTGCAAGTATTATCGTAAGAGAATCACTCAATATTTAAGAAAATTACTCTTCTTTTAAAGGCATTCTTTTATACTCCTGCTGACTTAATCGCACCAGGAGGTAACTGACAAACAGCATCATTCAATTCCATGGCTGCTGTTGCTGCTGCATTATATTTATCAAACAAATTGGGAAGAGGAAGAGAACTACAAAAAATCAACTACCTGCAGCTTCTCAAGAAAATTAACTAACAACCACCTCACAAAATGTCTACTCTAGAGCAAAGAATGTAGCTTGGTAACAAAAGAAAAACCTGTACCGTAGTGCAACCAGAATGGTTTATCTGTCTAATGAGATGGGAGCAGTTTTTGAAAAGGACCTGAAAGAAAGACTGAAAGATTCATAGCCTTTGGTACCCTAAAGTCCTGCTTCACAGAGAACTTGTGAAATATCAAATACAGATAGGAGCCCTGAAAGGAAGAATATAATCAGAATGTCTGCAAGCAGGCATTTTTTCTTACCTTTTGTATTAGTAGGCTTATAAGAAAGGTCAAAAATGAACAAAGATTAGAAGTCTTGAAGACCTAGTGTTCTTATGTGCAAGCAACCTGAACTTGCATTCCTCAGAACCCTCTGCCACACCAAGTTAAATCCTTTTTAGGCCTCATCTTCTTTCTTCACTTTTGTTTCTTACAGTACAGTGTGAATCACCATCTCTGCTCTGTAACAAGAAATAAAGAGCCATTTCACTCAACAGGGTAAGATAATTTCAAACATTGTTTTGTCCTCTGGGGGAAACAAATCTTTTCTTTAAGCATGTTGCATCCTCTGGTTGCTTACCACTATCTGGAATTAATATTTAGCATGGATTCTTATCCAGGGATTAAGATCAAGTTAATAAAACCTACGGTTTTTCATATAAAAACTTTTTTTCCTACATTCAGATCCAGTGTAACACTGTGGATTTGAAGTGTCCTAATTTGAGTATAATTTAAGTAATTGTATAACTAAAGGCCATATGTGCGACCTTCTGAAAGGGAATTTGAAAATATACATCGTCATCTACTTTAGCCAAGTGTTTATGTGAAGCATTTGGACTAATTAAATCATAGACTTCAATTACAATATTTAATCACTTCCAGTAGTACTGAAAAAAATGTGTATAAGAAATAGAAAATCTTTATGAAACCCAAAGGATCATTTAGAAGGCTTATTTTTCTTTGTCCAGATAGCCAAACTCTGCTATTAAATTTAACTATGTGCACAGTGTGTTACCTGAACACAGCTTACAGAATCCCATCAAAAGGATCAGATGCTCTACAACTAGAGCTGTACATTCAGAACAGTCAGTATCCTGCTGCCTTCTAAAACCTCGTTATTATTTAAGTGTCTACATGGAAGGAAAACTCTCTGTGGTAGCTGTTATCCAAAGTAGACTTGCTCTCCCTTTGAGAATATCTCATTAAATGTCACTCAGTGCAGAGAAAAGAAATGGAGAAAAACAACAAAAAAAGTAGCACCTACAAGGCTAACAAGTGCTGAACTAGGACTAACACAAATAGGACACTTCACTGTGCATACAAATGAAAGCTCTTTTGCTATACAAAGAACGATGAAGGAATCTACAAGTGCTATCAGAAGGAACAGCTAAGCTCCTGACATGGCAAACATGATACAGAATCACCAGGTAAGAAATTGTTTTCCAGTGGTATCTGAAAATATCAACTTACTTCACATGCTTAAAAATTGGATGGATTAAACGTATTTCATCCTTTGATATCACTGAAAGATTCAAATATTATAATAGCTTTTCTGATCATTTGTCTGAATCTGACAAAACTGGAGACCATTTAAAAAACACTGATAAACTCAGTGTGTCAGCAGGGTACACAGTTCCAAAGCTAAAGAAATGATACATATTTTGTACATGAATGCGCTGTCCTATGCAGGAGAAGTGAAATTACACAACGTTAGCTTCCAAGACATTTTAGATAAAGCCATTTTTAATGCTTTTATGAAAAAAAAAAAGGAAGTGACCTCCTATACATTTTTAAGCTTTTTTTTTTTAATGTTTAGATACCAGGTATTTCTGTGACTAATCTTTGTAAACAATAATATATCAAATAATTGACAACATCCAGAATATTTTGTTTTGTGTGCATTCCCGTCTTTTTCTCCCATTACAGACATCAAAGTAGGTTTGCTTATTTTCCTTTCAAAATAAATCCTTCTGTCTATAAAGCATAGGCTGTAGTGCTGTTTAGAATCCTAAAACTATAATTGCACTTAAATGCCAAAAGCACGAATCCATTACCAGCATGAAAGAAAGCAGGAAGAATATTTCCAGTGAGATAAGTTTTGTGCAGAGAGGTAATCCTTTTTCTCAGACCAATTGCTGTAGCTGCGAAATATTTCTACTCATTTTCAGATATACTACTCTTCATAGTTGCCTGATCAAGGCATTAAAAAAGAAGAATGCAGGAAAGAAAAGTATATTTTGGAAAATCCAAAGTGAATTTAAATAGGGAGCAGAGACATGTTATTAAAAATACTCCTGTTATAACTACTGCCTCATTTTATCCCAATATCTCTCCAGTTCCACAGTTCATATTAAAGATGGTGACATACAGTTGCCATATAGCACTAGCGGTGAAGTTTATGGAAGGATCAAGAAGCCGTGCTCTGTACTGTAGCCTGATCTCTCATGGCTTGTAAACATATTTTTATTTGAGCCATACTTCAGTGATAAATGCATTTATCCTCCCCTTTACTGTAGTTGCTGCTTCCGTAACTCATGGTTTCCATGTCTGCTTTTTCCTATACATATTTGCTTTCAGATTGCCCTGAAGATTTCTGAGTAAATTCAGCACTACGTGGCAGACTACTCCTTCATCCCAACAGGAAAGCCCTTGTGATTTATAGTTTATCGTTTCACTTGTATACATTCTGAAGGAGCAAGTAGTAGTTTCAATACAATTGAATTAAGCATTGTTTGTAAGGTTTACCACTGCTGTTCTCTTACCTCTTCTGTGGCTGATAAATTTAAAGAAATTTTGCTTAGACATTTCTTCCCCTAGCTAGTATTTTCACTAAGGTGTTTGTACCAATACTTCTATTTGTGTCTATCACTTGATTTTTCTGGGAGTTCTGAATCTGCTCCTCAACATTTTATGGAGTTTCAGTATTGATCAAGTATTTCTCCTGTTTTTATTTTTATTTTTATTTTTATTTTTTTTTCAGATCTGCCAAAAGAGTACTGCTCTATTCAGTGCTAATGGATTGACAGGAGTGCATATGCTTCTTCATCCTTAAAGGTGGAGGAAGAATAGAGCAACAGCTGTTTATACGCTTTGTTGTTTGCTCTCTCCGTTTTGAGGTTTCTGTCACTTCTCAGCAGCTTTATATAATTTTTGTTCCTAAGATTAAGACGAACTGTTGAAATTAAAATTACTTTCACTGTGTATTTCATATGCAACCAAAGTTGCTTGGAAAAATTAAAGTTATTAGTGATTTTCACTAAGCTTTAAAGTTTAATACTTCTTCCTGTTTTTTTTTTCTTTTTTTCCTTGGGCTTTTAAATTGACTCCCCCCAGCAGAATCAATTAAACAATGAGAATGCCTACAAAATGGGCAATGGAGATTAGGCATAGTCACATTCATGGATTTTTTTCCCTCTGAACAATGGCTTGTTGAGTGATCACAGCAACAAAAAGAACAGATTCCTTGAATTTGCAAGAACTATGTTCTCCGTCATTGCAGTTGTACCTCAAACATATTCATTCTTGCAAAATGCATATGCTTAGATCTGCAATCCACTAGAAATAAATGTGCCAGACTGACTAGAAGGAAGCAGCCATTTTGTACCTATTTGTAAGGAAATGTTACCTAATACCAAGCTGACAATTAGGAAACATTTCTCCCTGTTCATTTTAACTTGCAAGTACTTGTCCTCATTTTTTCTTTCTGAACACAAATTATGACTTTAATCTTTGCTAACACAGTGCTAACATATACACTATAACTACGGAAGTGTTCAGTTACAGTGAACACTTTACCAAATGAACACCATTAAACAGCTGAGCATTGGTTCACTCAAGTCCGTATGTAACCTAAGAAAGGCAGTGACTCTTCTCCTCAGGCTGTGTTGTTGTGTGAACTTTACTTTGGTATATACCACAAAAACCAGCTCTCAAACACTTCTGTAAAATTCTACAGTAATGTGTAAAGAGAGTCTATCATGTTATATCACTTCAATATATAGTTTAATAAATAACAATACATTTAATTTAATGTAGAATTTCATTGTTGTATATACCAGTTCTTCATCCATGATACATGGTTGTGTTTCCATTACTGAAGTCACAGACTGCTCTTAGTCAAAAAGATACTTAGCAAATCAAACAAGTGGAATAGGATGTAAAAGTGGGGATATAAAGCAATAAAGAAAGTAGAAACTTTTAGAGGAGGAGTGCAAAACCAGGCAATACCAAGTGAAACCATGGATCTATAAGCCCTTCTTAAATGAAGGAAGGCACTTCATATGAAATCATCAATATTAAAGTAGTGTTTTTTTAAGACACGTTTAAGGTTCTGAGGATGACTTATTCATTAGATGCTTCTGTAGGCAGAAGAAAAGAATGCCTTCAGAATCAACCAGATTTCACCGACAGTTACATTTATGCTAGTAAATTAATTAAACAGGCTCAGGAGGCACTTCTTGGCACTGGATCTCGAGTGCCTGTACTTTTAAAACAGTACCTATCATGTTTTGGACTAGACAAACTCCCCCTCTTCCCAGTTCCAAGGCACGTTTCGGAAGTCGGCACAGTTTAGAGTGTGTTCCCAATAGCCAGTCTACGTGGGAGTACCCTATTTTGGGAGCTAAGAGATTCTAGCAGCACGAATCCATTTTAAGTCATTTCCTCTGGTTGTTAGAGTGGTCCTAGATACATTTAATTAAATGTGTTAGGATATATGTAAATTACAGAGCTGGTTCTAAGAGGTAAAAATGAGGAAAAAAAAATGAGAAAGACCATTGTATTTTTAGTTTAGAATTGGTAAGATAAGTGTACATAATCAACTGAATTAGATCCTCAAGTAGTGGCCGTATTTCATAAAGTCAGTGTAATAGATCATTGTCACAGAAATACAGATTTAATTATAGCAACCAAAATGATACATTTAATTCTATAGTTAACTTCCCTTGAGTTTTCAAAGACCAGAACATAAATGAAGTAGTCAGAATGGCATGGGCCATTAGCTTTCCTGTGTTACAACTCTAACTTGAGATCCTTTTGTACGTTATGACTACAACAATAAGAAAATTGGACAATGAATTTAAGAATTCTTCAATGAAAGTTACAATTGTCCAGTTACTGAAATGGAGGATAGATAGCTACAATCCTGTGTTATCTAAATGGTATCTGTGTATCACAAATACATTTAAAATTAAATTAAAAAATATCAGCTACTGTTTTTCATTCTTTTCACTTTTTTTCCTTAATTTACTTGACTTAGTGGGAAGCTATAGAAATTTGATCTCATTTTGGGGCTACTCTTATTTCCTTGGTAAAGTTTCTAACTTTACCAAACTTTAGCCATTCGGTTCCTGTCCATGTTTTTGCACCACGTGAATGTGATAAACGCAGTGACTCAGCCTTCAGAAATCAGCTCTTTAAAACTGGTAAAGATGATCTTGCTAGCAGTTCTGCAGAGAAAAGATGAAGTGCTGAGAGTAGGCAACCCCATGCCTCTGATTTTGTTTGTACCTGCCAACTTCACTGTAGTGGTCAAGATCATATAAAGAGAAGGAGCTCTCAGTTTCCTGCAACTGGGGAATTGAGGGGGGACCTCAATTTCCTTCAGATGATGTGCCCTGGATTTTCCATCCTCAATAAAGCATGTGTCACTGTTAGACAGAAATAAATTATACTAATGATTTTGAAAACCAAGACAGCAGACTTTGATTGGTGGTCTGCCGTGAGAAAAGTAAAGAAGGAAATTAACAAGTGGTGGAAACTACAATTCAGTTTGGTAGGTATCTATGGCTGGATATCCAAAATGATGAAGATGAGACAGCAGTCCTCTACAGTATTGACTGACAGGTGCAATACTCTCATGGACTAGGGTAAGAGGACCTCATCCTGAAATCAACAGCAACCTTAACTTTGTTTCAGTGGTTCCTGTTTGTTTGTTGTTGGGGTGGGTGAATGGGAAGGACATGGCAACTGGCCAGGTGCTCACCCCAAGTCTGATTACCACATCATGGCAAAATGCAACAGCTGTTCTGTAACTTTCAGTGTAAACTGAAGAACAGATTTTATTTTTCTTTTCTTCCAGAGATATCAGTTTATTCCATGTCAGAGTAGTTTTCTGGCTCAGTTCCATTATTTTTCTTCTCTCCAGATCTTACCAGTTGTGAAGTACTTGCATTATGACGGTAACTCAAGATAACAAAGGTAAAAATGTAGGGAATTGGCTTTTAATATGAATAAATCCCTCATGACTTATTTTCTTTTCCTCCAAATAAATATATTCCTTAGTTCCCTTTGTTTGAATATTATTTAAATAGCATAGCTTGGTTATATCTTGTGATGATAAGCTTTACTGGTCAATTATAGCTTTAACAGTTTCTTGTGACCATGGTAAGTGGTTAAATCTTATCAAGTTGATTACTGTCCCATAATCTCTACTGTAATGCAACATAGTGTAAACAGAACAATAGCCTAATCTAGTATTCCCATTTTTTACAGTCAGAACAGAGGGGCTGATGACTGAATATCTCTTATTTCTGCTTCAGGAACTCCATGCTTCTAATAATTTTCATTTCTTTGCGTTGTTTCTATTCATGCTGCATTTTTTTTGTGAGAAAATAACCCAGTTTTTCAAAGTTCAAATTAATACAATGGCAGACTTATTTTTTCCAATTCTTTTAAACTTTTTTATTTGTTAGTTAAATAAGTAGACCATTATATTATGGCTCTTGACTTGGCTTTTGTAGTAGGAAATGAAAGCTGAAAACAAGTCTGCCACTGGGGAAGAACAAATGAATACATCAGGGCCAGGCGCAATGGAATAAAGCTAAAATGTATTTTCCTCAAATTTTAAAGCACACACCTGTAGGTGCTTGCTCCCAGTTATGCAGCAGAAGTGACTGAGCTCCATTTCTATTTACATTTGTGTTTTTGTTTAGTGTTTCATAAAAAAAAACCCATACATTTTCATCAAACTATGAAAGAGAGACACAGATGCTGCTGCCACAGTTAAGAAGAAAAGAGAGATCTAGAAAGAATAAAAGGAGACACTGGAACAAAAGACAATAAGTAATGTTATATGTTTTCTAATATTATTTTGAATTTCTTAAATTTAGAATAACTTAATAACAACAAAAAAGTGTATATGCTTTACACTTTTGTGTATCCCAAATCAGTACATCATAGGCTACAGAAAACAGCAGACTGCAAAGTTTCTATTTTGCATTTACTTTGTTTAGTGTATAACTTACTCTTCTTCAAACAAAGAAACAGCCATTAATTTCACTGGGCTTTTCACAGGTTCTGATGTATGGTATACTCACAAAGATTTACAAATACTTTATTTTAAAGACAGAAAACAAATGAAAGTAGACCAGCCAAAAATACATCTGAAAGTAGAAACCATTGAAACCCTAAGTATAGCAACTTGTAATGCTTCCAGTATAAACTCTTATCTAAACTTTACAACACATTGCTTCTAACAATCTGTTAGAAGGTATGTCTGTTAGCTAGTTAACTCACCTGATCTGGCTTTCTTCTTTTTATGCTTAATGACATCCACCTGAATCATGACACCAAAGACAACACAGATGTTCCTGTAATCAAACTGAAATGAGAACTTTCATCAGCTGCAAAGAAGTCTGTCTTAAGTGTATATTATTGTCATTATTCTACACTTTGTGTTTGGATTCCAGTATGGTCTTTGGTGTAAGGAACTGATACTATCAAAGAGTTTGGATTACGTGACTGTGAAGTTGTATCTTGTTTCTGCTATTACAATAAATGGCTTAGCTGTATTTTTTTCCCTTTACTTGAACTGCACATTATATTTTCCAATATAATTTGGCAAAATATTTCTTTTCAGAGCTCTACACCAAATGGTGTTGTCCGTACTGGGTATATTCTGTTCTTTGGCATTCTTAATACTGACAGGCCCCTACAGATGGTCTACTACTCCAAGACAGGCTTTGATTAATTCTGCTACAAATTTTATTACAACCCTAATTCATTACAATATTGTTGCAGCTCTAATGCAAATCAATGATTATTCCTTGGAAAGGAGATTCTTAGTCAGGCTGCTGGTCTTTTGTCAGAATTATCCTGGCTCTTGCAGGCTATCACAAGGCCCGTAGCCTCTGCTAGTGAATGAGTCACAAAAAGAGAAATCAGAACCTGATGTTCTTGTCTTTTCATATAGAGAGTGATGGGAGGATACAGTGTTTAAAAAACTGTCAGAAACTGACAATACTGCTAACAAAAGTCCTGTCGTCATTACAGGACCGAGACAGAACTGGTATTAGCAATACAGAGACATCTCTGTAAGATACTCTTATCACACACCTAATCAAAATGAAGCAATAGATTTTGAAAATGGACATTTGTGCTTTGAAGCATTCAGTGCGGTGACCCATATTTTATAGTTTTATATGTTTTCTTCCAGATGCAGACTTGCTAACTCTTCAGGAGCAAAAAAAAAGTGTTTCCTGTTTGCTTTTTTAGATCAAGTTAAATTATTTGTATACAAAACCATGTCTCTTCTTGTCAGGTGTCTCTAAGGACTGTTTTTCCATCCACTGTTTCCATGTTTTTAACCAAAATTTCTTCAGGTAAATACGTCACTTTGAAAAACAAATGAAGTTTGCATTTTATTTAAAGTTACTTTGAGCTCACAAGAATACTTGCCCCATATTGTATTTATTATTGCAGAATATAGATACAGTAAGACCTACATCTCTTTCTTGGGAAAACAAATAAACAAAAGCTACTGTACTTTTACTGTGATTTGCATTCTAGCATTGTTTTGAACAGTTGCATCTCTGAATAAGTATTCACAACTGCAAAGTATTTAAACTGGCAAATACAGCAATGAAGGGATTGTTAGTTTTACAGGAGATCTGTTGAAATCAATTTCATCTGACATAGTTTTAAACTGAAATTTCACAAAAGCTGTTTTTCTCAGTAATGTGTAGGCAAGAGAAGAGTAAGATTATAGTAAGAACGATGGCTTTGAAGTGCTCTTTAAAAACATTGTCACAGCAATGAGGTTAAGAAAAGGCAGATAAAATACATTTGTGGAATTCGTTGTAGGGAAAGATAGGAAGTTCCATTGAAACTAAGGACTGAGGATGATCACTTACAATAGCACCAAGAGCAACTAAACCCACGGAAAACACAATATGAAGAAGAGGGGAAAACAGAGGGAAAAAACCCAATTCTTATGATGAGAAGTCAAAACTTTTACAAAGGTTTCCTTCAGTCCTCTTAATACAAAACTAAAATACAATCTCAGGAATAATTTTTAATGCAATTTGCTATTTTCTAATTAAAAAAGCTTTCAGGCTTTATATAGCAGCTAATCTCTCCATGCTTTTTTAATATAGAAGCTAATATGGATGTCTTCTTAATTACTTTTGCACATAAGCCAGAATATGAGCTTAGATTTCTTTTTCCTGTATATGTATGCACCTACAGTAAATGGATTTTAGATCCCATGTTCTCAAGCACCTGGCTTGGAGCATTTCTGGCCTTTGGTGAACAGTAACAAGGAAGCAATTCGTCCTCTGCAGCTTTAGGCAGACAGAGGTGTATTTTTAGGCTACCTCACAATGAGTAACGCACTTTCCTTTCAGACATCGACAGGGTGGGGACTGGAACCCAGGGGCGTGCGATCAATGGACAGAGACGAATGCTCGGAGGAAGCTGCGGTACGTGTGCCGCTGCCGCCAGAGCTCGCTTGCTGCTGCCCCCGGCGGCAGGCCGCCCGGCGCTGCTGAAGCCCGGCTCCTCGGGAATGCTGGGAATGTTGAGTCAGGGACTGGCAGCCCAGCCAGCCGGGCTCGCAGCTGACTGAGGGACACTCGCTGGGGGACAGAAAGACGAGGGACAGGAGCACGCAGCCCCCCCAAGACAACAGCAGGGTCCCTCTGCCTCGCCCCGTGAGCGCTCGGCGGCCCCGGCTCTCCCTGCTGCCTCCTTCCTCCGTGCAAGGGAGATGTCAGCTGAACGTGATGTTGTAAAATCCATGTGAGGACGAAAGACAGATGCAACGATTTGAAAGGTGAGAAGCTTGAGTGAGAATATGGCTGTAATGCGTTGCTGTGAATGTATTGTGATTAAGGCGATTGCTAGATATTGCTTTCTGCAACTGTCTGATAGTTGAAACTGGAAATGAAATTGCAGAGGTTTTGTATATTGCTTCAGAAATACACGGTAATAAATGGGACCAAGTGCACATCTTCTGGTAAGAGAGTGCCTCTCCCTTCAGAATCGTCAGCCAGAAACCCTTCTTGCAATTTCTCTTAAAAGCAACCATATGAGTCTCTTTTTCCTTTCTTTTTTCTTTTCTTTTCTTTTTTTTTCTGTGCTCTCTGTTTAACAATATTATCATTATTAAAGTTTTCTAGAATATAATTGCTAGGCTGTGGCAATTCCTTGCTTTATCTATGAATTCTGGGTAATGTTTGGTGTTTTAAAAATTGTGTCAGGAAAAAAAAAAGAGATTTCTGTTCTCTTTTAGTGAAGGGAAACCAGAAATCAGGATGTTATTTTGCAGTTATATAATTAATGAACACTTCCAGAGGTTGCTCTTTTATGATGCCGTGTGATTTTTGTTTTTTAAGATCATTTTAGGTAGGACAAAAGTGATGCAAATGATTCAATCCAAGCACGTATTCCCCGAGGATACATATATAATTTGCTGAGAGCACTGGATAGTGGTATGATGGAGGTGTTTAACATATATATATATATATATATATATGTATATATTATTAGCGTGTGATTGATTTCTAGGCGGCTACCTGCTAAGCCTGTGATGGATGGATGGGAATCTACTCCCTTAGCGGCGAATTATTTCCCTTTTGATGGACACCCCAGCCGGCCACTTGCGCTGGCAGACACACGCTCGTTGCAAATAGGCACAGCCAATAACTGCAGCCAAGAGGAGGGCAGATCCCACTTGTCAGGGTTAGTTTTCTGGTCGGCTTTTTAAATCAGTGGTTTCGCTGAACTATTTGTTTGTTTGTTTGGGATTTTTTTTTTTCCGTGCTATTCCCGTGCCCCCGCCCCGCTGTTACACCCCGGCAGCCCTTTCCCAGCAGCCCCGCCGGCACCAGGCCCTGCCCGCTGCCGCTCCCCCTCCTTCGAAGGGCGGGGAAGGTCCCCCCACCTCCATTAAGTGACGCTTCATTTCCCTGTGGCGACACCGAGGACCGAGAATATCCTTGCCCGCCTGAGGGAGGATGCTGTGGGGATGTTACCGCTCTCCTCCCACCCCCAGGAAAACTCCCCGGCGCTGCCCCTGAGGCTCTTTCCAGCCCTGCAGGCAGGGAGGCGCGGGATGGACCCCCCTCCCCTCACGAGCACCCTCCTCCCGGCTCCCTGGCTCGGCTCCCCGCACACAGCTGTGGCAGTGCCGCGCCTCACAGGGAGCCCTGTGGCAATCTGCGGGGAGCACTGCCTTACATTTTAACGAGAGAAAGCACTGCCCCGTGTCCCGCCACCGCTCGGGAGAGAGGTTCCCTTTATCTACCTGACTCTCACGGCCGTACGAGCCGCCTGCGAAGAGGAGGAAGGCGGACGGCCCTGCTCTCTCCAACACCCGCAGCAGGGCCGGGGAGCAGCGCCCGCCTCGCCCCTCCCTGCCTGCCTGGCGGGAACGCCCGCTCCCAGCGCTGCCCGAGGGCGGAGGCCGGCGCGCGGCCGTCCCGGGCAGGTCCCATCAGCGCCCCGCGGCTGCTTCACGGGGTCACTGTGCTGGTTTCCCGGTGTCAGGCAGTCCCCAGCTCACTGCTGGTAGGGCTGGGCGGTGTTTTCTTCACCTGCCCTGTGGGAAAACGAAGGGTTTTGAAGCTCCCATCCGTCTGAGCAGTGCCTTGTCCTCGTTTCTTCCTTCCCTGCACCCAAAAGAGAAAAGATGCCTTTTTAAGATCTGCCTTTGCACACGGGGAGCGTGTGGCGGTAAGTTACTCCAGTTCCCTTATGGAATACGTGTATGTGGTGAAAGAGTTCTTACAGTTCTTAACTGTAACAGCTCAACTTAAAACGTAGGGCTTGGCTTCTTGCTGGGTGCGTGCGTGGGAACTCCAGATCTCCTCAGTGCTTTGGAGGAGCCTCGCCATTACGGTTAACTGTGGTGTTGTGCGAGAGTAGGTGCTAAAAGTACCGGCTCCAGCAAGCGGCTTGAGCACATGATTTTGGAGGTGGTGCTGAGGTCTGAAAGGCTGTTTCTGCGCTGGGGAAGGCGTGCTGAGGAAGCCAGCTCAGCTACCATTACCCTCACATTGGTCCTGGTTTAGGTGGGGGGTGCTCTCTAGCATGAAGATGAGTTTATGAATAGAAAGCATCTCCTGTCTTCAAGTAAAATGCATCTCTTTCTGATCGGTAGATGTTTCAGCTCCTGTAGTGTTTTGCCTTCTTCGCAAGAGTAAAGGAGAATGTTGGCATGCTGAGACATCTTATCTCTTCCATTCCTGCTGGTTGAAATTGGTTCCTTGCATTAGAAATTGTTCATCTCTTTGGTCTACCTGAACAAGGTCTCTTTTTATCTTTTGGCAGTTAGTGGTTGAATTCATCATTAATGTATCATAGTCGCTCGACTCCCTTTGGAGGAGACCCACATCACCACTTCTCTCTCTCCTAGGAGTACCTCAGCTCCCCTAACTTGCTGGTAGTCAAATGCTGAATCGAATTCTGATGAATGAAAGCATAAGGTATAATTATTTGTGCTAGTAGTCTCTCCTGTCGTTTGCACACTCTGAGGGCTGTAGAAAGGTGGGAAAGAAACGGAGTGGCCAATATTAGCAAAATATCAAATGAGCTCATTCAGCCATCTTGGAATGAAACCTTTAGAGAACTAGCTTTTTGCCAGGCATGTTTTTGTAAGGGATTGCTCAGGGTGATTTTCTCGCTTTAGGAAGATGATTCTTGCAGACCTTTTAGGGATGACTAACAGAGAAGTGTGGGTTGTTCACCCTTAAAGAGGGCGAGGCAACCAGCCAGTGTATGACTTCCAAGGCAGCATATGCTCTTCCACCTGTATCTCTTATGGTGTTTATTACATTTTTATACACTATGATGCATTTGTTATTTTTTTGAGTTAAATTTAGATTGTAGGAGGCCTGGGATGTATGTGGAGATGTTTATTCAGATTCACCTCAGAAAACTATTCTGATACTGAAATATTTTTGTAATGTGACTGCTCTTTTATTTGTGATGTTATATTTGTTTTCTGCAGGTTCATGATTGCTTTGAAATAAATTTGCCATCTAAGCTGTTCTTTTTGGGTAGTCTTATGTGTACTTATCAATTATGAGGGTTTCTCAACTTATTTTACAGTGTTTGTACTATCTTATTTTCTACAAAGTCTAGGAAAAAGGACAAGAATTAATTTAAAGCAAAATGAGATTATATCTTCTTTTTTTGAGGATCACAAAATGATGACCAAAAGAGAACTGAGAAATGGAAAAATAAGCTGTAAAACTAGGAAATTCTCTAAAAGGACTGGACGTTGTTTTTTCTTCTGGGTGATACAAGAAAATCCAAATGCAGATCAGCTGAAACATCAGTTACATCTTTTTTCAAAGCACTTGGTTTTTAATTGGTTGCACTTTTAAAAGTAATGATTTATATTAAATTTTGCAATCACAATGACTAGAAAGATAGATTTACGATGGTTTGATGCTTTTTGTATGCAAGGGATGGCACACCTCACTGTTCATAGAATCATTGTTAACCAATGTTGTTACCCACCCTCTCGTTCCAGCTGAACTCATTTCCTAGGTGAATGATGTGGGCTATTCGTGGCATCCAAGAACATTTATAAACAAAGATATCTGGTGTTATCTAGATGATGATATCTAGATGTGATATCTAGTGTGTAGGAAAACATGAATATCTTTCATGAATAAATGTTAGTAGTCTGGTATTTAAATTTTGATATTGCTTTCTTGGTTGTTCATTTCAGAGAAATATAATGATTCATTTAGTGATGATGGTTTTGAAATACTTGGCTTTAGAATGTCTTAAATAGCCAGCTTTTGTTTTGCAGTAGTTGTAACAACCTCAGCTCTTTACAGAGAGGCTGTCAGGTGCTGAGCTCTGACCCAGAGGAGAACAGTAGCAAATATGTTTTGGCACTTCTCTGGATAAGGTTCCATTACGGAACCTAGAATTCCTTCATGATTTTAGAAGTGTAGGCTTTGAAGTGGACAGTTTATATGTTCAGAAAGTCCAATAACACTATGATATTTAATTTGTAATAATAATGAGAGAGAACTGCACTGTCAGGATTTCTATTTTTAGGACTGCATATGTAATGTGTCTTACAATTTGAGGTATACTTAACAGGGTCAAGTAGTGATGGGATGTGTGAGAACATATTACATTTTGGATGTTCAGAAAAGCCTAATTTTTTTCTGAAAAGTTTTAAGATCAGGTCTTTGAAAGGTGACATCAGTTTTCTAGACTACTGTAAAGGTTGCTTAAAAACCTCACTTTTACAGTCTGGCAGGAAATCACTAGAGAAAGCAATGTATGCAAAGTCCACTAATGACGCCTAGCTGTATGTAATGTGCCATCTTTTTCTAAGGAAGTCAAAGAAGTATAAGAAAAGTCTGTGCTGTTCCTAAACTTAGTTTAGCAGATCACACATTACACAGAACATTGGTAATATGTGGAAGACTTTCCCTTCAGGTAAGTAGTTCACTTGGAATGAATGGCGCTTTATTGGCCATACTGTTCTACTGACTTTGAGATGCTAACAGAACACTCTTTAGTGATTGCATTGAAATTTCTAACGGAAGTTTACTGTGTCCAGACACAGCTCCCAGTTTGGCATCTGTTTGGGTTGTCTAATTACAAAAATAATGAATTAAATGGATTTGGAGACCTCAGTACCCAGAAATGGATTCCTTCCTGTCAAATAGGAGTTTGATTCTTTTGGAGGTTGTTCTGCTGCTGCTTCAGTTTTCAGTATTGTTAACTAGGCACTTCTCATGGCTAGAAAAATTAATGTACAGGTAGTTTGCTGACATGTCTATTTCGTTATGTCTGTGATATATGCAGTATCTGAATCCTTTATTTATAATAAAAAGGCGTAGCCTGTATTTCTGTGATCATGTGAACTTTGGTTTAAACACTTTTTTTATGGTAATATATTCTTTTCCTCAAAATATACTTTTGTTGAAATTTGAGTTCTTACAATCTTCTATTTTTTGAACAACTTGAGTTAGTGGACAAACATGACATGCTAAAGCATGATTGTTTTTTTTTATGTTGACCAGTGTCAAATAATAGTGCAAGGTACTGTTACTCTCAGGCGCTTCTCTGGAGGGCAGACATTGCTTTGTAAAGCATGCTCAGTTTTGATGGCTAAGTATTGGCAGTCTTTATGTACCTTGGCTTTCATTTCTATATCTCTTTCACAGGCCTCATCTAAAATCTGCTTAGGTGATTTTGTTCCCCTTAAATTTTTCCTTAAGAAAAGCAGTTGTGATAGCATCTGTCATCAATGTGAAATGTTCACAGCAGAAGCCTGGAATGACTTCTCGCTTGCACTTGTGAATTGGCATGATTATGCCTGACTAAGATGGGTTCAGTGTCAGTGCAAAGGTGGAAGATCAGGCCACATGAAGTTGTTAGTGGCCAGAAGTGGCTGGGGAACTGTTTTCAGCCTTTTCTGGGAATAAAGAAAAAGAGAATTGCAGAAGTGAATTGCTTTCTAACAGTTCTGGGGTGCAGACTCTGTGCTGAATGAGTGGTAACGTAGTAAATCACTTGCATCACCTACAGAGCCTGCATTCCTTTGGAGGACTTTGATCTAATGTGACCGAGGCACAGCCAATTTCTTTTTTTTGGCATGATCATAAAAAGCGCATACCCTTCCATCCTAGTGAGGAGACGAGAGATGTTCATTATGGTTTTTAAATTCTAATGACTACGAAGAAAGCTGAATGCACAAATAGATACTTTTATTTACAGTAGAAGTCAGTATGCACGTCACTACTCTCAAACCCAGGAAATGTAAAATGCGGAGTGGTAAAGTTGACATATCTCCCAGTATTTATGAATTGACTATTATCTAGTTTTGTAGAAAACACAGGAGGTTACACAGTAGTCTTAATAGCTGATCCTATGGCTGTTCTACTGTTTTCCCATGAAAAGGGGAGTTTTGTATATGTAAATAAAATCAGCTTTATCTTGTAAATATTTAACATACATAACACTGCATTTAATAACATTTGAGCAAGTAACCTTAGTAAATTCAATGGAAAATAATCAATTGTGTAGAAGCGTCTCTGGTTATTTCTAAGAGATGTATTTTGAAATTCATCTTAAAATGGGAAGTATTACATTAATGTAAATGTCAATATTCATAAACATACCTGACATGAAATCAGACAAAGCTACAAGTCTAATTATAAATTCAGTCAATTTCTTCGTAAATTATTTTCAGTTCTTAGGCTTTATTCCTGTAACAAATGAATTGCTGCCTTTAATGTGCATTTAGTATTTGTAGTATGTATATGTTATTAATTAGATAAACAGCCTTATGTTTCAGAGTATTGGAATGAATGTTGACAATATAGATATTTGCTGTTGCATGAACATAACATTTTGGCCATATTCTACCATTGTGGCCCTAGTTACCTTCCTTTCTTTCTTTTTTTTTTTTTTTTGGTGGATGTTCGGCATTATTAATATTTCTGATCCATCTGAATTGTTGCATACTTAATTCGTAAGGAAAAATTCAATATTGTGACTTCTTCTGTTATTCCTGATTACTTGAGTCGGTTCAGTATCAATTATTGTTAATCATTTACATTCTTGTTAGTGAGTGTGTATATATAGCAAAGGGAAAGGAAAATACTAGGTGATATTTTAGGTGATTGTGTTTACAAAAGCTTTCACTAGAAGCAATGTAAGCATACGTATATTGAAAATGATTTTTTTTTGTAGTGTAATTTTCATAAAAATCTTATTTGTATCACTTTTGAAGATTAAGGCTGTCTTTCTGTCATCTGAATTCAAGGAGCTCTTTCTGCAGGGTCTAGATAGAGCGTCACAGCAGTTCTCCATGCTGGTTCCTCATTCCCAAATTTTTGGAGTGATTTTTTACCTAACATCCTTTCTTGTACGATGACATAACAATGTAGCACACATCTGCAATAAAGTTGTCTCTATAGGTGTTATTTATGCTCCCAGTGGGCTCCTTTAGTCCTGTGTAGGTAAGTGGGGAAACATAAATGCAGAAGATTATATGAAAAAGTAAAGGTTTCTGTCAGGATCACAACTTGGTGTTGTTAGCATGCCTACGATTTGAAGAGCTGATTTTTGAATTATGTCATAATTTCCCTCACATTTGCTTGAAAAAATTGGACTATAATTCTCTTTGTCAAGGATTCAGATTTCTTTGCTCACAAAGCAGAAGTGTGGACCAGATAAAAAGTTTGCAATATGAAGTTGCAAATGTGAAGTGACCTACTTGCTGCACTTTAGCTGCTCCAAGGCAAATGAGATTTCAGCTGAGAAAAGGAAGCTTGGCTGTTTAAAGCATGTATATATATGTACATTATTTCTGACTTAAATTTTGTATTTTCTTTCCCTTACCCTACTATTTTCTTTAATTTTTTTTACATAGCTTAGTTTAGCTCAAATTTCTATTGTTGTAATTTCCATTTGATTCTTTACCTGTGTTAATAATGAAATGTTGTATTGCTCTTAAAAAGTGCACTTTTTTAGTATGTTTTCAGTTGTCCCATATGTCCCTCTCGAAGTTAGATATGCTCTGCTTTAGAAGCTAGGTTTTTGTCCTTAAGTACTCACATATTGCTTAAAAGCAGAAGAAAGATCTTCTGATTTTAATTAGAAAACTTCTGGATTGTCTTGGCTTGTGCTTATTTTTAATCACTGGCTTCTCCATTGAAATAGAAAAGTAATTCAATCTGTAAGGAGGACAGTGTTTCTGTAAAGTGTTACATAGTCACTCAAGCTGGATAGACTCTGGTAAAGCAAAATTGTGCTACTTTGTAGCAATAATTTTTAAGGTATGAGAGGATTAATGTCTGCTTTTACATATTAATATTTTCTCCCGAGAAGAGTCAATTTCAATTAAAGAAAAGGCATCTAACTTTTTGTTTGTTTGTTTAATAGACATTAAGGTACATATACTGTTTGTCTGGCTAACCAGGTACCTAAACGCAGTCTTGCATTGATAAATGAGATTTGCTGTGGAGAAGGAAATACAAGTATGAGGCAACTGATTAACAATTGCAGGAGTGTTTGGAAGATGCAGTGAGTGTGGGCTAGGATACAGAACATAGCACACAAGACACACGCTGACAGAAAAGTTAGGCATTCTTTCTTCAAACAACAAATATTCACCTAGCCTTTTGACCTACCCGTGTATCCTGAGAAGATCATCATGGCACATGAAAGCTGAGAAGGCACCAACTGTAGAGATGCTTTCAATATTCTGGAATGTACACGTTTCTTATTAATTGTGATTTTTTTTTTCCCCAACAAATTTCTTAAGGATCTTAATGTTAAAAGCTGCGGAGATCAGACAGCTAACAAAACACTGATGCTCTGAGATCAGAACTGTGAGCTTCAACAAACTAAATTTGAGGTATTTTACACTGCAGCTTTGAAACATTACTTTTAACAACACTCAGTGTCAGTGCTTTTAAAACAAAGGATGATGCCAAACATCTCTGCTTCTTTTGATTGGCTATTAAATCAGAATGAGCTTGGATTTTTGATTGGATGATAATTTGCTGTGCCAACTGTATGACTTTTCATTGTCAAGTATTGGTCTATACATGACCCTATAGCTTTTTATAACAATACAATGTGCTGTCTGGTAAGTTCAGTGAAAATTAGACCTGATAATTCTGACATGGCTTGACCGAAGAAGCCATTTTTTTTATTATTTTTTTATTATTAAAGACCTGTATTCAGGTCTTTAATATTTGGCACATACAAAAAAGAAGTCTTAAAATGCTCATTTCACTGAAACATCTTAGAAGCTCCAGGGACACCTTTTTTGTCACATGCAGGAGTGCAGAAAAAATTATTTTAGTGGAAGTGTTAAAGAGAAAATTTTAAGAATTTGTATTTCAGCAAGAAAGAAAATGAGTTTAAAGTTGCCAAGTAATGCAGATGTCAGTTGATGTAGTTTAAATAGTACTTTAAATAGAAGTCCATTTCTAATTCATATTTAACTTTAACAGTGATTTAAACCAATTTTAATGTCTGTAACGTTGTAATAAAGAAGCCAGTGAGAAACGTACCTAATGAACTATTTAAAGTTGTGAAACATCTATGAAAGAGAATTGAAAAGACATCGTTGGCTCTTCACTTAAGTATTCTTGAGGGAAGTATATTTGACAATCCTGCTAATTCAGTCAGAACTGCTTGTTCCTCAAGATATTTAATACTGCATTTTGAGCAAATATTTCCATTGCAAGAGTTTCTGATTGCGTGATGAGTATTAATTAGTGTCCCTGCACCTGACAGCATTCGATTTCTTGACAGATTTCCACGTTTATCATTAGATGTATATTCAGCAGTCGTTACTTTCTTCTTCATAGACTTTCATTAGTAAGGAATACAAATGAAAGCCAGGCAGGTGTGATAAGCTATTCCTGCAAGGTGAGAAATGCCAAGTCTTTCATTTAGCTTCAGTGGATCTTGCGGGACATCACCAACTGGCAAGATCAAAACAGACTCTGTAACTAACTTTATACACAACTACATGTGCGCTGTTTTTGTCATTAACTACAAGAAAAAGTAGTGAAATTAATGCTTTTTGATAATTAAAATGATTGTACAGACTACAGTAAGACTTGCATTATTTTAGGGCACTCAGAGGAACCCAAATGAAGATGATATTACTTTTAATGTCATGTATATTTTATTTTTCAAACTTCTCAGGAATAGCAGACAAATGGGAAGGATTAAGTGACGTTATTTCCTATGTTTAGAAAAATGGGGGGAAAAACAAATATTTCATCAGTCTGATAGTGATAAGTAGAGAAAAATACATTCCTCTTTTTGATAAAAACCATGTAGGTCCTGAAAGAGCCAACATATGAACCAGCATTTTGTTCATCTTCTTACTTTACTGAAATAAAACATGCAGTACCGCTCTGATCGGAGAAAGGAAGTGTGCTTTCTTTAAAATTCTCCATACCTAGTTTGCGTTAGATTGCTGCTTTTTTTTCAGGCCATCACAGATGAAGAAAAGCATGCAAAGAAAAAAATATTATTGTTTTGAGGATGTCTTAAGCCTCTTTTAAAACAGTTAGCTACCAAGGTAATCTAAAAAGATTGGCCAGAAATGTCTCTGGCTTTTGATCACTAAATACATGTGCGTACCTTGACTTTTGTGTACAGCACTGCTGTTTGTTGTGATAAGAGTTTTAAAATATATATAATATATATGTACATACATTGTTTGCCAGAACATTTACTTTTATGGAACAAAACTTCTTCTGTGAATCTTCTTCCTTATGTGGTGCCTCAAAGTGCAAGGAAGATGAATTCTAGTGGAGAACGTGTCTTCTGCATAATTTCTCAGTTCTTCTGTTTTGTTGTTTTCAGTTTATATTTTGGGAGCTATATATGACTATAACAGTTTTTGGACAGTTTGGAAGTCACTGAGTGTATGAAACTATCAAACTGATGTTTCTGCACTGAGCTGTCACTCTACATTATTTGGGGAGGATAGCTGTAAGGGAAAGCTTCTCTTAAAGCTTTCATCAGTATTACAAATGTTTGAGATCTTGGCTGAATGTGAGTATTGGCAAGTGGTTGTACAAAGCTATTAAGTATTTGGCTAATATCCAGACTTCCTACCGACTTGGTGCCTCTGGCCAGAGGAGACACAGAAACTCTAAATGGGGCCTGAGCTTTCTAAGCAAAATTGTCAAGATTTTTTTTATATTACACGATCCACATTATGGCAATCATTCTGGCCCTGCTATGCCTGCCTTTGAGGACAGTATAAACAAAGATATAGTGATGCAATGTCAGAAACTAGTTCCACGTTCAACTATTGATTTTCAATTGAAGGTAAGGAAACAGGAACACCGAACCTTTTGCCCCAGTTTAAACAAACAAACAAAAAAGTCCAACCAACCCAAACCCCAAACCTAACAAAAACAGCACAACTACCATCACCACCAACAAAAATAAGCAGAAGGAAGGTAAAATCTTTTTATCCTTCATGAAAAACAATTTCCTGTTTTAATAATAGGAAGAATGATTTCTGTGCAGCTGAGATCTAGTTTTAGTAGTCAGTGCTTCCTGGGCACAATGTGAATACTTGCTCATTTTGTGCTTTTTGTCACGGTAGTATCTGATGAGTAAAGATTTAACGTGTTGTGTTGTCTCTGGCCCTTTATCTGGTTACTGATAACTTTTTACACTTGGTGTTTTCCAGCATAGAGTGAGCAGACCTTTTTTCTTTTTTTTTTTTTTTTTTTTTTTCAGTAAAATTGCTAAATTTGCTGTGGAACATCCACGCTGCATGCTGTCCAGCACCTGCCTGTTTATGAAATCTTTTATGAGAAACTCGTGAGAACTGTGTATCTGCTGTGGCTACATGTAGCACTAACATCTAATCTTAGACTGCTACGCTATTTAGACCTAGCATCTTACAGAAGAGACATGGGATGTAACAACGTATTGTGACTTTTATGAAGTGAATGAAGGAGGAATTTCATAGCTCCATTAAAAATCTATTCTGACACCTTAAGGTTTTATCTGGAAAGATCTAGCTTCCATTCTTTTTTCTCAACCATCATGATTCACGGTGTTTAGGAAGTAGACAAAACAGCTCCCAGTCTATTCTGAGGTTTAGTTACCATGCCCCATCCTATTTTTGACTGACATAATGCATAAAATTCTTACTTTGAACATGGTGACATCTTTGACAAAATTTATATTTTCTTCTTGTCTAGGAGTATTTAATAATTGAAAAACATTATTAGGTTCCGTGACAACAATATTTCAAGGAAACTATAATTATACAAGACATAAAAGTAATGCTTTGGGGAAGCAAATGAAGTGTGATAGATCTTATTTTAGTATCACTTTAGAATTCTGTTGTACCTCTATGTTCATATACACAATATTTAAAAGGCAAATAAAATAGTGTCCAAGTTTTAAGTGATGTGGATAATGTTGAACCTATGATGTTATTGTCTGCAGAATGCAGGCGATGGGATAAAGGAGAAATGTGAACAATAAGCTAAACCTAATTTAGAGCAGACATCAGGAGGCATTTTAGCTTAAAATGGGCTTTTTTTTTTTTTATTTGTTGGGATTTTTAGGGCTGATGAGAGTTTAAGGGATGGGCTGTAGGAGATTTTTTTTTTTTTTCACGGAGACTGCATGCTTAATTTTCTGTATACTATTATATGTGAGACCTGCTCCAAAAGTAATGCCTCCTGCTTTATTGTATTGGTCTGTGATGTCAGGGCGGATGTTGGTAGTATGGCAGTAGAGATAGAACCTTCCCACCAATATTCCATTACATTTTGGTGCTGTGTGGCAGATGGCAGCAGAGAGGCAGCCTGAAAAAATAGCGTCTGACATGGAACTACTTATGAAGTAAAGGTATGGAAATTAATTTCTCCATACCGAAAAGATGGCACGTGTTGACATTTGTGGATGCTTACTGAATGTTTATGGAGACCAACAGCAGATGATGGCACAGTGAAGTGGTGGGTGGCACATTTCAGCTGTGGTGACAGTGGCAGCAGATCACCTCTGCTGATGAGGCTTTTTATGAGGACAGCATGCAGGCTCTGGTTTATTGCTGGTGAGAATGCATAGTTAATGATAGTGCCTATGTGAACAAATAGTGTTTTGCTCTATCAAATAATGTTATCGTGCTCTTTGTATCTGTAGTTTCTGTGGAAATAAATAGGAGGCATTTTTTTTCAGAGTGATCCATGTAGTTCACAATGCAAAATATTAAAGTCACGATAGCAGTGGTGTTCTTGAGTCATACAGATATACTTCAAAAATTACTTCTTAGCGTAAGAGAACATGGAGACAGGGAATTGAGCACCTGCTTTTTATCTAGCGTGCTGTTCAATTGATTTGTATTTTAAAACTCAAAATCATGTTTTCAGTCATGGTAAAAAGCCTTTGGTAGCTCTGCAGTCTGTCCCAAACCAGACTGAATGGTTCTGGGGGACCTTTTCTTTCTAGAGAAAGTTTTGCGAGTTATGGTCTTCATAAGGTGTAATGGAGCTCCTTCGTACAGCAAGGTCTGGGCTCCTATAAAGAGGAGGGGCTGGTCTTTGTAGTTGTGAGCATAGTATTCTTGTCTATACAGCTCTGCTATCCTCCCCATAATATTTGTGATTGTTTCCACTTGATTCATTTAGCTTTCTCACCATTATATAGTGCCATGGGCTTTCATGAATTTCAAGAATGTCATAACTTTTGACACACCTCTTGGTAAACAGGTGAAAATTTGCAGGAATGGCTACTGATATGTAATAATAATTGAATCAAATAGAACAAGAGAAAATATTTCAGCTAGCTCAGATGCATAATGATAATTAAAATGAAAAAAAATGCTTTAGACTCTGCTGGCTATTAAATGTGATGAAACTGTGGCATATACAAAAGAATTCTTAGAATTAATGTAATCCATGTGGTATATGTTTGCCTGGGATAACCAGGGGGTCAGGGGAGAACTGGGCATGCTTCTTGTTTGCTGACATCATTTGTATCTGTAGTTCTTCATGCTAAAGTTGTTTGTAAGGAATTAATGCAGCACTTGCAGAACAGATATTTTGTATCAGATATTTGGAAACTATTGTATCTGTAGATAAGGAGGATGCTGTGAGGGAGTGATTAAAGATTACTGGATTTAAATGGATCCAACGTTTGCTCTCCCTCCAATTATCTTTAAAATAGATTATGCTAGGTCTGGTTAATGAGCACCAATTTAATTGACACAATCCATTTCATATATAGTAATAGTATAGTGTTTGAAAACAGTAAGAATATTTGATCCACATCTATCTGTTTAAATAAGTTGCGAAGATAGTTCTGTCAAAAGTAATGTGACACGCATAAGGGAAAAAAAAAAAGAAAACTGTATCAGTCAGGCACTCCTTTTCTAAATGAAAACCTAGATGATTGCTGTGTAGCTTTTATTGAGAAGCTGATTAACAACAAATATTAACAAGCCATTACTTCATTCAGTAAATAATGTGTTGTAATTCGGCATTGTAATGCTTTAGGAGGAAATATTCTTTCAAATTAGATTGGTTTTGTTAATTTTTCTTCCTAAAATATTTTTACTGGTTAAAGCTGAATTATCAGAACATTGCTTTCTTCTAAAAACCTCTATATATGTAAATAGAAAAGAAGTTCCTTGTTTTAAACAGCCTTTTGAAAATGTAATACTTGTTTCTGGTAGTTCTTAATGCCAACAGCAGCTCTTGTATTCTCCTTTATGGAATTCCACATGGTCAGTCACTTAAGTCTAATATCATTCCATTTAGCTGCTAAAATGCATTTTTGGGTCCATAATGCAACATAAAGCTTGTTAAAAGAAGTCAAAATGTCAAGATATTTTTAACAAGAAAGGAGTGTGGTTGTTTTTTTTTTTGAGAGACAAATGTCTCTCTTTTGAGAGACATGGTTTAATGGGGTTTAGTGGGGTTATTGGTGGTAGGTGGATGGTTGGACTGGATGATCTTGTAGGTCTTTTCCAACCTAGCTATTTCTATGATTCTATGATTCTCTGGTTTTAAAAAGCTTTTTAGTTTGTCATCCTAAATACAGAATGTATTATAAATTTTATGTTCAAAGTAGTTACTTAAGAAGTTAAGATATCTGCTCCTTACTTTCCTCATTGTAAAATTATTTTCTAAGATGAGGGGGAGAACATACTTATTTTGTAATATCTTTTTGTCCTTCATAGGTATCTGAATTGGAAGGATTTTTGCCTACTGGAAGAATGCAGTGAAACTGCCAATATTTCTAGCTGGAATTATACATTTAATATTCAACTTTAGTCTTACTAGTTTCTTACTAAATAGTACCTCAAAGTAGAAGAAAGATGTACGGAAGTGCAAGAACAATCAGCAACTTAGAAGGAAGTCCTTCCAGGTCTCCTCGTTTGCCAAGATCTCCTCGCCTGGGCCATAGGCGAACAAGTAGTGGAGGAGGAGGAGGAACAGGTAAGACGTTATCAATGGAGAACATCCAGTCCCTTAATGCAGCCTATGCAACATCTGGACCAATGTATCTGAGTGACCATGAAGGTGTAGCTTCTACTACTTTCCCAAAGGGCACAATGACTCTTGGAAGGGCTACAAATCGAGCTGTGTATGGTGGTCGAGTCACAGCTATGGGAAGCAGTCCTAATATTGCTTCAGCTGGACTGTCCCACACAGATGTCCTTTCTTACACTGATCAACACGGAGGTCTGACCACATCTTCACACCATCATCACCATCAGGTTCCTTCTATGCTGAGACAGGTTAGAGATAGTACTATGTTAGACCTGCAGGCTCAGCTTAAAGAACTACAGAGGGAGAATGATCTTCTCAGAAAAGAACTAGACATTAAAGACAGCAAGCTGGGATCCTCCATGAATAGCATCAAAACTTTCTGGAGTCCTGAATTAAAGAAAGAAAGAGTATTGAGGAAGGAAGAAGCAGCCAGAATGTCAGTTCTTAAAGAGCAAATGAGAGTTTCCCATGAAGAAAATCAGGTAAGTAGTTCTGAAAGTTTGTTTCTGTTGATTCACAACTAAGTACTTGATTTTTTACTTATAATATTGGATCAAATTCAACAATAACAAGAATTTTATGTTCTTTGTGCATTTGGCCGCTAAACAGTAGAAAACAACACTAACAGAATGTGAATGCAGCTTACAATTTCCTTCATGCAGCATTTTTTTTTTGCATTATAACCAAAGAGAATGACCATTTGTCACCACAGTAATTTCTTATTTTTTAAGACTTTTTTTTTGTAACAGTCTAAATACACTTTGCAACCTTTTCTGAAGAGGTGAATGAACTGTTTAACTAAAGGTATAAACAAACATCCAGAAGCATATCTTGTATGATCTATATAGGGATTTAGGTCTCTAGATTTTATTTTTTTTAAGTTAATAGAAGGTGTGATTTTAAATTCCCAAATGAAGTCTTTTATGATTCTTTGTTACAGAATAAAGTTGAAGTGATGTTTTCAGCAGTGCTTCAGAGACCTGTCTTGAAAAAAGTCTATCTTGTAAATATGTACTTCAAATACTTCTATTTGCAATGCAATAATCTCTTCCCAAAACTATAAAAACATTAAAGCTGTGATGTCACACATCATGAGACTATTTTATTTCACAAAGTTACATAAAACAATGGCATTGAGTAGATAAAAAAAATTATATTTCTGTCTCCACATACTTCTTGGCTGCTGGTCTTATTTAAAATTGCTCCTTTTTAGACCATCTGTTAACTTTCCCCAGACAAAAACACAATCCTGTGTTTCTCTCACTTCCAGATTCCCACTCTAAACTTCTTCACTGGCTGGCAGACAGCAACAACTGAATTTTTTCACTTACATCTCTGAGTTTCTGATCATCATTACTTCTCACCAAATCTTTCCAACTCTTAGATACATGAAATGCCATGGAACTAATAAGTTTGGTCCTGACTGATAGCGATCAGACTAACTGGGTCTTGTTCAGGAATTCAGTACAGTGAACAAATTAATTTTCTTGTATAAGTGTAGTATCCAGACTGATACTACTAGGTAATGAATTTATAGTGGATGCACTAGGATGCTGCTAGAACAAATATTATAAACATATTTGTTGGAGGTTCTTTCAAAGGCCTTGCTGGTTAACCATTCTAATCTTGAAAGTTAGGGTCAATTAATAGTAGAGGGAATATTCTAATACATGGCCTTTTAGTAGCCTTTCTTAGAGAAGCATCACCCTAATATCCTCCATTTAGAGGTGACATGGTGTTTGGAATCTGAATCTAGTATTTAAAGAATTTAAGTCATCTACCAAAGTGGTTCTGCTCATTTTTTTGAAAGATACTTCATCTTGAAGGGAAAGGGAACTAGTAACTGTTACAAGTCCTGTTCGTTTGTTTCATGGAAGATTCTATACTTATATTTTTAACAAGAAGACAAGGTATTTTACACTCTCTCATGGAACTTTAATTTCTAAGAAAGTAATAACATAAAATACTAGGTTGGCCTGAAAGTCTATCTAGCTTAGTGTGACAATATCCAAAAGTTCATAGAATAAAGTGTATGGTGAGTACTCCTCTGAGCACTGTTTGAAACATGTATGGTTTGTGTGCCTATCTCTCAGGGGACTTCTGAGTTAAGTGAGTCTACTTCAAGACCTGTGTAAGATTCTAGTCTCCGCAGCCTCTATTATCATAGAATGGTTTGGGTTGGAAGGGACCTTAATGATCATCTAGTTCCAATCCCTCTGCCATGGGCAGAGTAGATCAGACTACCCTATCCAGCCTGGTCTTGAATGCCTTCAGAGATGGGGCAGCCATGTTGTCTCTGGGCAGCCTGTTCCAGTGCCTTGCCACCCTCTGAGTAAAAAATTTCCTCCTGACATCTTAACTAAATCTCCCTTCTTCTAGTTTAAAACCATTCCCTCTGCCCTTATCACCATCAGACTATGTAAAAAGTCAATCTTTCTCCTGTTTATAAGCTCTCTTTAAGTACTGGAATGCCACAGTGAGGTTTCCCCAGAACCTTCTCTTCTCTAAGTTGAACAAGTGCATCTGCCTCCTCCTTTCTTCACAGGAGGTGTCCTCCAGGCCTCTGATCATCTTTGTGGCCTCTTCTGGACCTGATCCAACAGCTCTGTGTCTAGTGTTGGGAGCCCCAGACCTGAATGCAGGACTCCAAATGAGGCCTTATAAAGGCAGAGTAGAGAGGAACAATTGCCACTCTTGCCCTGCTGACCGCTATTCTTTTGGTGCAGCCCAGGGTGCAGTTGGCCTTCTGGGCTGCAGGCACACACTGTTAACTTGCATCAAGCTTTTCATCCACCAGAACTTCCAAGTCCTTCTCTGTGGGGCTACTTTCTATGAGTTCTTTTGGGATGTATCTGGGATTGCCACAGCAATTCCTGGGATTGCCTAGGTGCGACACCTCTCACTTGGCCTTGTTGAACCTCATTAAGTTCTTGTGGGCCCACTTTTCAAGCTTTCCTAGATTCCCTTTGGATGGCATCCCGTCCTTCTGTTATATTGACCGTACCATTCAGCTTGGTGTCAACAGCAAACTTGCTGAGAGTACACTCAATCCCACTGTCCACTTCATTGATAAAGATACTGAAGAGCACTCGCTTCAAGGATGGACCCTTGGGAGACACCACTTGTCACCAGCCTCCATCTGGATATTGAGCTGTTGACGATAACCCTGTAGCTGTGACCACAAAAGCAATTCCTTATCCACTGAATAGGCCACCCTTCAAATCCATATTTTTTCAATTTAGAGATAAGAATGTGATGTGGGACCATACCAAAGGCCTTGCAGAAGTCCGGGTAGGTGACACCATCTACTGATGCCATCACTACCACAGAAGGCCACCAGACTGGTGAGGCATGATCTGACCTTGGTGAAGTTGTGCTGGCTGTCACAGATCATGTCCTCTTCTTGCATCTGCCTTAACATAGATTCCAGGAGGATCTGATCCATAATACTCCCATTAGCAGAAATGAGGCTTACTGACCTGTAGTTTCCTGGATCTTTCTTTCTACATTTCATAAAAATGGGAGTGGTATTTTCCTTTTTCCAGTCAGTGGGAACTTCAGATGACAGCCATGACTTTTTGAAAATGGCACCCATCACACTCATACCATTCGTTTCCAGACAGGAGAGTGTTAGAATGCATGATAGTGGAAGGACATGCAAAATTGAGATGACACAAAAGCCTTCAACAAAGTTAATTCCTAAGATTGTTTCCTGTGTACCAAAAAAAAAAAAAAAAAAAAAAAAAAAGTGGCTTATCCATTCTTATGTATTAATTTTTATCAGTTAACATGCTGTTTTAATGACTTTTTAAAAACGGAATTAGATTTACTATGATATCATTTAAATAAACTATATACTGAATTGCATAAAATAATGGACCCTATCCCAGCTTATAAATGTCTTTGTTTAATACTATGTAATTAATACAAATATGAGTCACTGCACACAATGAACAGTGGCTATTTTTCTTTTGTGACATGTTTATATGATGATGTTGGAAATAAATGGTGAGTTTGATCCTTTTTATTTTTTTTGCCTTACAGAAAACCAGGTAATGTTGGATTGTTTAATGTGTTCTTTGAAAGCATATTATAAATTTTGATCTTTCTTTGAAGTTTAATTCCTGCCCTGATACTGCAGGAATTTTAATTAATGAGAAGAGAAAGGACAAAAGGGATACTGAACAGTTCCTCTGAGAGACTCATAGGTTTGAATACAGAACTATTGCTTGAAATAATTTTTATATGTCTGTAGCAGTATTAATAACTCATAGATGGTGAATGCCCCATCCATGGAAGCATTCAAGGCAAGCAAGGCTGGATGTGGCTCTGGGCAGCCTGTTCTAGTGGTTGGTGACCCTGCACTCAGCAGGGGGCTTGAAACGAGATGATCTTTGAGGTCCTTTTCAACCTAGGTCATTCTATGATTTATTCTATGGTGAAGTTAAGAGAACAGAGCTGATAAAATATATTAATTTAATCAGCAGATAAGGGAATGGATATTCATAAAATCAGAGTTGCAAGTTAGGCCACTCAATTATATTTTTCATGCTATTCATTTTTACTTCATGACAAGTATTTAAGTAGAAAACTAAAAGAAAATACACTAAAATATTTTGAAATGTTTCCATTCTTTGTATTAAACTTTATTCCTAGTAAAATCTTCACCAGAATAGTGTATATTCTAATAAAAATGATAAACCATACTCTTACTTCTCTTTCTGATGCATGGCATATTATACAAAGTACACTTGTCATTTACCTGCATTGTAAAAGAAGAGACAGGAAACAAGGGATACAGTTTAATTTGCTGTAAATTTGCTGGCTTATCTGGGAACTAGTCAGTGGAGTTTAAAATGTATTTTTGTATGTTTATATATATAATCTATATTACGGTTTTGTAAAGAGGCCTTTGTAATTGAATTTGTGTATATACGTGTTTATATACTTTTACATGTATATAAATGTGTGTATATACATGCTTATATACACAGTATGTGTGTATACGTGTGTGTATATGCATGTGTATATGTGTACATATATATATAAATAAACAAAAAACATAACACATTCTTAAATTTCCTCAATTGTTTCCATGGTTGGGATCAGCCCTACCTCACTGTGGACTGTGCAGTCCAATGCTTACACCTTGCTGGCATCCTCTAAATGCAAGTCAAGTGAAGCTGAAGATCTGTTATCTCCTCACTCACTGTTAGCTTTTGAGACTATGTTCTTCAGCTCTTTTGGAGAAATTTTGTTCATGCCCCTGACATTCTGGAAGCCTGATCCTGGTGAATATGTAAAGCCGGCAATTGAGCCATAACTTTGAGTTCCCAGATAATATTTTTGTTTTTAATATGCATCAGTGTGCACTTGATTACTGATATAAAAGGTGTCCCTCACTGCTCCTAGATATCCCAAGTAGTTAAAGGAGTTTTTTTAGGATATAAATACCCTTCAGCTTTTCTCACTGTCTGTGTATAAATGCGTGCAACCACACCAGTTTTGAAGCTTATTGTGAATATTCTTGAAGTACAAGAAAATACACAGAAAGGTAAATTTAGTAACCTGAGAAATGGAAATGCTCCATTTATGTTTTGTTTTCCAAAGAGTGTTATGTTAATAAGCTGTTTTAATGCAAATAAGAATGAAAACATTAACTGATTCTTTTTTAAGAAAAACTTACCACTAAATATTTTCAACTCATTACTACAATATAGTATTCATGACCCATGGAAGTATACATTAAGATATTTTTAAATTCAGTATTTTCTACATGTTCATTCATCTTATTTTCTGTTTTTCACTGTACTGTTGTCTCCTGCTTTCTTCAGCTTATTTTTTTCAATGCCTCTGTGTTAAGAGATACATGCATGCTTGCTGACTTTAATTTCATTTTGGATATTATCATCATTCTTTTCTTCATTTAAAGTAATTTACCTTGATGGCAATTTAGGTAAGTGCAAAATATTTCCACTTCTTATTTTTAAACAAGAAAAAGTACTGAAGTGTTTGTGTAATAGATTAAACAGTAGTCATTGAGTGAAACTTTATCTGAAGATGGAAAGGGTAGTGAAATGGAAGGACATCTGTGGTGGTTTTTTTTCCTTTTTTGAGTATTAAAATAAAAAAAAGTTTTTGTCATATATGTGTGGGTGGGTGGGGAGGGGGGGAAACTCAAACAGCAGGACTATTCTGATGATTAATGAGAATACATAGTGTGATACAGAGTGAAATACGCTGTGCCAGAAAGGAGTACTGTAGCTGTCCAAGGGATTTTTGAGAAAGTGGCAACCCAAAAGGTGCTAGGAGTGGATGAGACTTTCTTTTTCTTCTTTTTTTTAACAAAGCATTTTAAAATGGGGCTTTTAAATCTGAAAAAGCTTGGGAAGTACTGAGCAAGATAAAGAATATGAATGTGCCCCATAGGTGTGCGTGAGTGCTTGTTTAATACTGACAGAAGCTTTTTGGTGGTATTCTGGTTTAGAAAACAATGTGTATATTTACATGATTTAGTAGAAAGTAGGACTTAATTGTATGAGATTTACAGCACATCATAGTGGTCATTTGAAAGGGATAGTAACAGTAAGTTGTATCCTTTTGTGCGTTTTGAGATATAAAGAGATCTGAGGAAAGCAAGTGCTGATATTATGTTCTGTTCTCCCCCAAAAGGGCAAGGAGTATGCATCTTAGATTTTTCATTACTAAGTGATCTTTTGGGGTTATTATTTTGTGTACAACACAGCCGAAGGAACAGTATTATTAGATTTCAAGTAAACAGTGTTTTATTAATCATGTTAGAAATCAAGTTGTTGAAAAAGCAATTTAAACTTACAAGGCTATGAGTAAAATACGTACTTTATTCTGTTGGGTCACCTTTTAGCTGACTTTTTTAAAATACAAGATGTAACTCATTCTCAATTGTACCAGTGCCAATTTTCTTTTCCAATTGCATCTTGAAGTCTTAGAAAGTGTCAAATAATAATTGTTGGTAAGTGTTCCTTATAAAGAAGTAGAAACAAAGCTAGTCATGTTCTCATCTGCTGCTGAATTTGGTAATTTCATCCTGTTAAATTTCCCTTGCAGCTTCAGACAAATACTGTGTTCTATGTCCCCCCCTGTGATGTGTTTCCAAATATGGTTCTCCTGCTCAATAGTGATTGTCTGGTGTGTTGCTGTGTGGGTAAAAACTTTTGTACAGAAGGTAGAATTCTGATGGGGTCTCAGAAGATCACAACTTCAAAAATACAGATCTAGCAGGAAGTATGTTGGGATAAAACTACCTTTAAGCTATCCTTGCATTAGGCTTGTAACACTGCTTGAAGATATTCTGTCAGTAGACAGCAATAAGCCATATATCAAGCATGGCAGCTGCTCTTTGCCTTAAATTAGAATGAGTCCAGAAGCAATCGTTCTAGTAGAGTGTTTTATGCTGTCAGAATTCCCTAAAGGAGATGAGGAGAGAGCTAACTGTATATTGTGTATAAACAATTTGGAATAGTAACAGTTGGATTCATCATACAAATAGTGAATTGTTTGATAACACAGGACCTTATTTTTGATGTAAGGGTTAAAAATCATAAAATATCCTGAAATAGTTCACGAAACCTTTAATCACATGAACAATACTTTCTTACAGAAATTATAGATAACACATCAAACATTATCCTTGGCAAACTTCTTTTCCGTTGATTATGATGGAGATGGCAGTTTTGTGCTTTTTAAATTTTATTTCTCCGTTAACTTCTGTAAAGTGGTCTCTTCCAGCCTTCAAACCTTTAAATCTGAAAAATGTTGGGGATGACTCTCTTCAGAATTTTCTGTCATTTGATGTGGGGGAGAGAAAGATGAGGAAGTAGTGAAAGACTGAGTCACTCTTTTTTTGTTATGCATGTTTAGTCTTTACTATTTTAAACATCTCTCATTCTGGATTTTCAGGTTTCATCTTGAATGTTCTGAGTTGTCCCCAACAGATGCTAGGCAGTTGATGGTGCCGTGTTCAATTAGTCTACAGTAGGGAACTTCATCTTCTAGGTTACTTTGGAAAAACACGACCCTTTTGGGTGTGCTGTAGAGAATTATTTTTAAGTATGCATATAATTTAAATTTAAACCTGCATGTCACTTCCTAAGTTTTCCATTATCCTTTTGAGTTCATCAGATGAGTTTCAGAGTGGTGGCTCTGTGGTGGGAGTGTGTCTGTCAGTGAGAGGAGTAAAGGCATTATGGTGACTGGATAATTCTGGATATCTACATATTCTGGAGTTATGCCTTATTAATACTGTGCAGGTTCAGATTCTGACTTGATCTGCTATTTGCTCTGTATGTTAGATACATCTGTATGATGTATCTAACGTAGCAGTGACACTAGTACTACGAGTTTTCCTGATGCCATAGAGTCAAGCTATAAAAAGCTGCTAGTTTCAGGATATGACTTGCTACTTGAATTTACTGCAAGAACATCTATCAGTTGAGTTGGCAAAAACAACAGCAACGACAAAACATTCAGAACCTCTGTGTATATTTTACAGAAGATAACTTTTGCTCAAATTGTATTGCCTGCAGTGCGAACAAATAACTTTTGAAATCAGTAATTTTGCAATATTTGGCCTGTGGGATGGGGAAACTGTATTTACATTTCAAATTTTAAATTTCCCTAGGCATCTACCACAATGTAGTTATTATTCTTACTCTTGGCATTTGAAGATGATATACAAAGCTAACAAAACACATGTGAAAAGAAGGCAGTCAATTTCATGTGAAGTGCTCTTTGAACCCTCAAGGGAAAGGAATAAATGATGTTTTTGCCAAAAGGAAACTCCTGAGGCAAATCAATGTAAATGTTTCAGTGTTGGAGATTCAAAGAGCACTGAGGTCTTGTAAGGTAATCTCTATTTCAATTCCATCTGCAAGTGAATGAGTGTGAGGTCTCCAGCACATCACTTTTCTGTCCAAGAAAAGCAAAGGTCAGCGAAAACTAGAGAGAAAACAACACGCATTAAGATGCAGTTTCAGATGGGCTAAAGCAAGCCTTGAAATTGTGCCTAGTTTTTGCACAGAACTAAGATCCCCATTTAATTGACTACAGTATTAATTGCATAGAGTACAATTTTAATTATAGAATCTCTTTGAATCAAAGAAAAACAGCATAGAAAGAAGCAGGGTATTCTTTCAAATTAAAAACAAAATTTTTAAAAATTAAATACTAAGTATAAATACTTCTTATGTATTTTTTTTGAAGTCACATTCAGACTGATGTTGCAAGCGAAGCCTTTTCAGTTTGTAGGCAGAAAACTGAAAGGATAGTCCTCTTAGTGAGATCTCTTTCCCCTGTGTGATATTTACTCCAGATAGCCGGTAATTACCGCTAACACAAAATGCTGTTAACTAATTTATTGAAAGAATGCCTAGACATGATGATATTGTATTTCTACTTGATACAGCTGAAGGCAGTGATGAAATAGTGGGTTGCTGTTTAAACCCTGCTATACTTAACATCATTTTAAGTCAACAAGTGTGTGATAAAAGCCAGCTGGTTTATTGAAGTAAAAGTGCATACATATTTGTGTATGTTTATATTTCCAAAATACAGGGATTATACTAGATTCCTTCCCTTTGTCAAAAATTTCTACTGTACTCTGAGTGGAAGAAAGTAAGCTGCATCTGTGAGTTCTGAGGGAAATATAAATTCCCAACTGACATTTATTCTACAGCTAAAAATGGTATCTCATGCCAATCCATAAAAGCACCTGCTTGTTAGCACAGCTCTCTGGAATTCAATGTGTATGCTACATATGTAAAAACTATTTTAAATAAATGCTTATACTGAGTTTAAGGTTCACATACATTTAGGAATATTATTTTATATTATTTATTTTGATATGTTTTCTTTTAAGAAAATAACTAAAAAAAAAAACACCTCCAAATATTTTACCTTTCTGGAAATAGTTAATGCTGCCATGGAATTTGTGATATTCCACCAGAAAGATATTAAAGAATAAGAGAAATTGGAAGTTGTTCCCACACAACTGGTGTCCAGATGGATTTTGTTGTTGTTGTGTTTTATAACTTTGAGTAAAAGTTTCTCAAAGCTAAGAAATATTTGGCATAATTCTTAATTGTTAACAGCAACTGCTTAAAGGCCATCATCCCCTTGTGGACCAAATTTATTTTAATTTATATTAATATTTAGTTTGTATTTACAATAAATGTATTTATTTCCTACATTCTCAGTTTATTTGAAATGCAACTGCATAACTCTGTAACTTTGTAAATAATGTAGTAGTTTCATCGTATTAGACTTATGTCTTCAGATTCCCTAGTGGAGGTAAGGAAGGGAGGAGGGAACTATAGAGAAGAAAGCACAAAACTTGCTTAAGAAAGCATTCTTTATCCTGTTCAGGCAGTTTATTCCCTGAAGAGGCAAAAAGCTGTCAGAATGAGGATTTGAACAATTAGACGAGAATACTTATGATAGGCTTTTCCACCTGAGTGCCCTGCATTTACAATTGACTTCAGAACTGCAAAATGAGCAAACAGTGCCAGTTTGTCAAAGTCCAAGAAAAAAGAAAATTCTACATAATGTTTTAGAGGAGTTTTTTCCTTAAATAAGCATATTGGACTAATTATGAAACGGGAATGGGAGCCACCAGTAATAAACATTCTAGTTTAAGTAGGCCAGTATCATTTCTTACCTGCCTCACTGTGTGGAGAAGCGGTGCCATTGTTAGCTAAACATACAATGGAATATACGAAGGAAGACTTTGCAAGTTTAGAGTAAAATAAAATTAGCTTTCAGAACAATTTTTTCTATACTTCATTCAACTTCTAAGTCTTTTCTAATTTCACAGTGGCTTCAGAAGAGGTGATAACAATTGATTCCGCTAACAACTGTACTTGAAAATCCTCAATTCCAAAAACGGTGTTAATTTCCCAGATATGTCCAATTAAGTAATTTAGTTTTCAATGACTGAGATAGAATCTGCTCTCTATTGACTCTTCCTTGAACTAAGCTTTTGCAATAAATCTGGGGGTAAAGTGTGTATGTGTATAAACATATATAAATAAAATAAATTTTGGTCCCATATTTATTAACTTATAAATTCTATGTCAAATTGTGATACACAGGAGTGTTATTAATGTTTCAAGTGTTGTAACACATCTCAATTTAATAAAAGCTGAGAAGGAGTTTGTTAATAGGGAAGCATTTTTGCCTTGCATGAAATTGATTCTGACTTGTACTACCAGTCAGTGTGGATGTGTTTTCTAGATGTTCCTTCCCCTTCTCTTCCCCTCACTGCCACACAGGCGACAGACAGACCGATGTCTCCTTTATGTAACTGCCAGTTTTGGAGAATGGCATTCTTCCTCAGCTGGTGTTATTTCAGGTTCACTTACTCAGACATCCTGGGGGTTCTAAATAAGTTTAAATGTGTGATCTTAAAAAACTTAGAACAGTGCATAGTGCCTTTTTGCAAATATAGCACTTTCATCTTCACATACTGATGAAGGCTCCTGCTTTTTAGCATTCTTTTATCTTTTGGTCATCAATTAGTAATGTATAATTCAGCTTGTAGAGTTTTGTTTATAGAATGTTTCACTTAAGTTTAATTCATTTCAATTTCTACTTACTGTGAGTTGACTGTGTTTCCTCACTGTCTTAATACTCACACCTGAAAGCTTACTGGCTTTGATACACGCTTAGTTTGATGTAATCTGACCTTTTCTATCATTCTTTTTCTGCAGATCTTTGGATTTTAGTGAGAGGTTTACAGTGCCATTTGCAAAGCCACTGGTTTTGACCCCACTAGCAGACTTGCACTTTCTTCTTCTACATAGTTTTCCAATAATTTATCATTAGAATTTTTATGTCTGCCTGATTTGCTACATTTGGGACAAAACACTCATTTTTTTTTTCTCTGGGGTTAATTTTGAGATGGATCTCTTCACTGATTGCTCACGTGTAGTGATGCTGGTATAAAGTTGGTAGAGCGTTGAGTGGCCAAGAGTAGATGATAGTGGGGCCTCAAATTCAAGCAGCAGCTCAGATTCTGCTTTTAAATCTCTGCTAACAAGTGCCCTTAGTGCTTAAACTATTTCTTGAAAGAAAAATGAAATACATACATTATACAGCAGTCCTTTTTTTTTCCCCCCTGGCACAACTCAGTCGGTGCAGAGAATACTATTTTGACTTAAATTATTTTTTACTTGCATACGTGACCTATGAGAAAATGGTGAAATGAGATTAAAGTCCGTACTGAAATTGTTGCCTGACCACAGCATACAAAACAATTGCATTTTCTTTATCAGGTCACCTGCACTTTTTATCTCTGGTGTTTTTTTGTGTGTTTGGAATTAATACTTTATTTCCAAATGTCCATAAATATGTTTTTGGACTATCTTGATATAATCTGAAGATTTTTTAGTGACTTGAGCAAGACCATTCCTTCACTACTGCAATGGTAATATTTGTTTTTTCTTTTTTCCTTTAGTCCTGGCTTTATAGTGTTTGCAACCAATATAATTCTTTCAGCTTTTAAGGTTTTTCCTCATCTATTTTTCTCTAAAACTAAGTAATAATTTCATTTTAATAAAGAATTATCTTAACAGATGATTAATTATAAAATATGCTGGAGCAAGCTGTTTTTTTTTTAATGCAAAAAAAAAAAATCAAGTATATTTTGTTATGAAGTTCGTATCCTTTTATTCCTTGATTCATTTTTTACCAGATGGTAGAAAACTCTGGAAAGCACATAGCAGATTTGCTGCTGTTTTTCAGTTCAGCTAGCAAAAGGCCACTGGGAGTATTATTTGTGATCAAGAAGAGACAATCAGTCTGTAAAAACTCCTTATTTATACCATTTATGCATCTTACACTTTCAGAATTATCCTGCCCTTTTCTTTAATGCTGTTCAGTTGTGACTGTGCATTTTCTTTGACTTTTAAATCAAAGTCTTGAAGGTCTGTGTTACCTTGAGGTAGTAATTCTACACTCCTGAGTGTAGCTACTCACTTGCTTTTCCTGGATTTATAAGCTTAATCATTTAATTATAAAAAAGTGAGATTCCTCCTCATCAATGCTTTGAATAGTTTGGTCATAACAAGAAATGTTTTCTTCTGTTTAACTGTACAAGAAAACTGGAAGAGCTTCTTTTATTAAGAGGTAGGACTCCTCTATTATGGTTCATGTTTTCTTTTTTTTTTTTAAATTATAGTACTGAATAAACATACTCTCAAACTCATTTTTACTTTTGCAGCAGAGTTAGTAACCAGTTTCCAGTGGAGAAAACATAAAATACAGAAACTTGAATCACTTCTGCCCTCCTACCAGAGGCTTTGTGGGTTCGTCAAGTTGCACAATCTGTACTAGGTGTGAGTCACACCAATTTCCTTTTGGACTTTAGAAGTGACTTTGTCTTTGTCCGCGGTTTCTGCATTTCCTATGGTTAATAAAACAGAATAAAGCAGAGAGAGCCACTTGTAGAGGCAAGCTGTGACTTTCTATGTACGTTAAGGGGTTATGTTGCAATAGGTCTAGAGTTCTAAAGCAGTTTCTGCTGTCTTTCACCAGCACAACAAACCAAAGAAAAGATTTGGACTTACATTAGTAACAATTTTAAATCAAAACAAAAATTTAAATAAAATGAATGTTAACTGCATTTAAATAAATTAGAAGAAAAATGAGCTCCTCAATTAAGAATGATTTATAACTTTGCCAGTTAGACATAACTAATTTTTTCTTGTTGTTTCTCTCAAGCTCTGTAGTAGCATGATGGAACAATTTTTCCTTTTTTTTTTAAATATAGAATTTTTCAAAATCAAGGAGAGTATAACCCTACCTTTATCACATGTGCTTGAAGAATATCCTATCCTTCATTAACTGCTTAGATCTGTATTGAATAGAATATCTTATTTGTCTGACCTTCTGTGGAAATACCTGAAAGGTTGTACTGCAATTATGTGCAACTATTAGACCCATACCTGTGAGATGTAAATTCTGCAGTAGAGTTGTTTGCAGAGAGTTTGTGGGGGGAAAAAAAACCCAACAACTATGGTTATGCCATCAGTAAAGGACTAAGGAAACTAAGCAAAGATCTTGCCATCATTTTGGAGGATAGAAGTGGGAATTCTGAAAGGAAAATATGATGTGGAAGAATTTTGGTGTGAAAAACAAAACCCTGTACTGGGGAGTCTATACACCAGAATTGAAAAACTGTGATTATTGATGCATACACTGCGTGAATGTTAAACAGTACTTTTTTTTCTGTGTGTCAGTCAGAATCCAGCTATTACAGTGCTCAGATGATATGACACTGCCCAGCAGGCCAAAATTTCTGATCAGTTTTTTCTCTTGATAATTTGTTATTTCCTACTGGTACAGATTTCTCGTTTTGAATAGCTTAGTCTAAAGATGTAATGACTGAAATAATGTGTTATGACAGAATAATTATATGCTGCTTTGGAAATATATGTTTCTACTGAACCTTGGTAGATGATCTTTCTTAATTTAGGCTTTAAATACACTTTATAGCTTCTACAGCCACAAGAGAATCACTATTACATTATGATTCTTTCTGGAAGACATCAATATCTTCACTTATGTCATAAAGAATGATTTTCTATTGAAGAATTAGCAGTGAATATTAAGATGAAAAAGATGAGATAATGATACATGACTATAAAAAAATGTTTTTTAAAGAAAACTGCAGCAGAAGATAGGGTTGAGAGAGAACACTGTCCTTCATGGAAAATCTGCGTATATCTTACACCTCACAAAGAAATTGCTATTATGATTTTGGTGTGAAGAAGTGCTAGAACTTCTTAAAATGCAATATACGGTATTGTCTAAAAACAGTTTAAATCAAGAAGCTGACCACTTGTAAATAACTGGATTTTTTTGGACACCATTTTAGATTGCATTTTTATTCAATAGTTGCATTACCAATGCCAAATTTCTCAAGGTGATTTCAAGTGGTGCAAATTCCAAAGACAAGAGGGAATCAAAATCTGCATGTGATGGTAAACTAGATTTTTACTGAAGATCTCAATCATACTCAGTTATTACTTAAATATAAGAAAAAATACAAGATTTTTGTCAGCGAATTTGTAGGGTTTTTCTCACTGGTAGATGTAAATAAAGTAATTTTCAATTCTTAAAGCGACTTTATTGTGACACAGTAATACTCTTACTCCAAAAGCTTTGCTTGAGCAGTAAATAAACTTAAGTTAAATACACTTAAGCAGTAGATACGCATAATTCTGCATTTACTTTAATTGTTAGCCTTTCACAAACACAGTGCAATATTATGTGTCACCTGTAGTGACTGCTTGTGAAATCATTTTGTGTGTGTAATTGTGTTGTGAGGTGCAGTGTTGTGTCCCTCACCTTGTGGTGGGAAATCCAAATTTTGAAGACACGAAACATCAATATTTAGTATTGTACTTCCAGATCTTCTGTGCAGCCTGTTGCCCTTATATTGAGATGAAAAACATCTTGAGATGACAAGAATTTCTTGCCAGCCATACAAGATTAGAAGCTAACCTGTTAATTTCGATTAATTGTTATTGAGCATCTTTAGGTAGAGATAGCTCTCACTGGGTGTTACATTCCTGTCTATTTATTAGCTCATCTCATGACTCTCATTCCACTGGCAGTAAAGATTAGAAATTATCAAAAGAGTGGTGAGAAAGTAGAAATAATTCCTTAAGATGGTATTTGCTGGGGGGAGTTGATTCCATGGTTCAGAGGTGAAACTATAACTTGCAGGTTATATTTTTGAACATCCTGCGGAGATTTAGTTCTGATTGCCAAAATCTGCTCTATAAATGGCGACCAGAGCCTACTAAGACTTGGCATGCTTGGACTTAACATGGCAGAATATGATCACAATGACCTGGGAATCTGGTCAGCCTTCTTTAGGTTGGGTGTATTGGCTAGGATTTTGTCATCCTATGGGGATACTTGAATTGGTTGCCGTCTATCTAGTGACCATTGATTTTTTGTGCAGTTGCTGCATATGTTTGCTTACCTCCTTCTCCCTCCCAGCCTCCATTGGCAATATGGGAAAGCTCAAAATTTCTAATGCCTCTCGTTAGCGTGCTTCTGCAGTTCACAACCCCACTTACCAAATTGCCAGATAAGAATCTTATGATTTATATAGCAGTTTGTGATAAATGCTTTAAGTAACAAAGCTTGCAGTTGGGAGTTGTATTTTGGACCAAATCCTTGACGAACTGTTACTGCAGTGAAATCTAGGAGCATATAATGAAATAAATCTCAAATTAACAAGATACAAATTAGCATGACTTGACTATGAATAGTTGTATTTTAGAATTATGCTTCTGCACAACTACTCTTTTGAACTTTGCATTTCAGATTAATAATTCTTAAATATGAATCATATCTCCTGATCTACTTGCATGTTATTGAGAGGATGTAATTTTTTCTTTCACTTTCTGCCACTTTTCTGGTGGTTTCGCTTGCTTCAGCAGTCTACTCAAGTGGAAAATTTTCCAAGATATGAGTTAATGATTCTGGACAATCTTACAAGTTTCTATAGTGCTATTCACTTTTAGTTTATTAGTTTATGCTTTTCTTTAGACTGAATGATGTAGGAAACTAAAAGATCTTAGTAACATTAAAAAAAAAAAGTAGTGTGTTTCAGTTCTTTGTACAGAGATCTTTAAAATAATTTAGCTGTTGCTCTTCTGAACATCTTAAGAAACCAGTGATTTAGATAATCTCTCTATTTTTGAGAATTCTGATGGCTGAATTCCAGAAACAGAAACTGTGTACAGTAGCTGAAGAAATTCATGCTGTGTTATGTATGGGCAGCTGGAAGTAATCACTGAATAAACATGATTTTTTGTTCCTAGCCTCTTGGATCTACTGTAAATCTTGAAGTTCAGAAATTCTATTGGCCGAACTTTCATAGCTTCTAAGCATATGAATTTCATTCCTTTATTGCTTTTGAATATGGATCTCTGCCATCAGATCGCTTATGTGGTTTCATCAATCACAGAAGTATTTTCATACCTTAGAGACCTAGGCTTTGATTTTTTTTTATGATATGAAATACCACATCAGCTTCCCATCAGCTCAAGGAATGATTTCCCACTATTATGGTTGCATGAGCTCTTGCTGGGCCATAAGGGATTTCACGATTAAATATCAGTTATGTTGAACAAAAATCTGACCTTTTAAAACTACTATAAATTTTGCTAAATAAATATTCACATTAATCTTTTACTAATATTATCCCATATTTAAAAGTTCAAAATTTAACTCTGGATGGTCATTCATTTACCAAAATAAAAACCAGGAGGTTTCATATCAGTAGAACATAAGTACTTTACTTGATGTACCTGATTCCTTACTGTTTGTTTCATTTCCATTTTTTTTCCACAATACATTGCTGAAGTTTTGGAATAATTCTGTAGGTAATTCAATGCCTTCAGAATGGAAGTGAAATGATACACTTTCAAGCTCCCTATTCCAGACTTGAGTTCAAAACTTTGTGTACTTGGTAGTGAACACAATCCACCCTTCATTTTGTTTTAATGATCTTTAATAGAAATTCTGAACCAGTAATAAAATTGAGGGAGGGTTTGGGCCATCTGCTAGAGAAAATATGGAAATAGAGACAAACAGTCCAGCTGCTTCTCTTGCAGGGAACAGCATGCACATAGGCAGAAAGATTTCATTGAAGAATCACAATAATCAGAATCAGAATTACAGTAATTGAGGAATCACGGGTAGAGAAATTTGACTATTACCTAATATATATATGTATCAGAGATAATATGCTCTAGTTGGCATTGTAGCTCTAGTCCAAACAGTCTAAATAGTAATTTCAATCTGGGTGTCATTTGACCTGCATTGTTTTAGTCTTCTGGCTAGACTGTGGATGCATTGCTGGATTCTGTGTTTGATAATTTATGCCTGCCACTTTCTCAGGTTATTGTTTAAATCTAATTAGCCAGACTGACATAGAACAGACGTGGATTTGCCCTGAGTTGAGGGCTCTCCCTTTTCTTTTCGCTTCTCTTC